>NC_137046.1:57898693-57928693 GCF_032717465.1 Coenobita brevimanus | reverse complement strand
AGGGAGAAAGGGAAGGAAAGGAAGGGGAGTGAGAGTGAGTGAAAGAGAAAGGGAGAGGGGAAGGCATGAGAATGATGGTGAGATATAGAGGAAGAGCCGAAAAAATAGAAGAAGAAGAAGAAGAAGAAGAGAGAGAGAGAGAGAGAAAGGGGAGGGAAGGACGAACAGAGATATAGACAAAGAGCAATAAAAGTGGAAAGACTGAGAAAAAAGGCAGAGACACAGACAGAAACAGAGACACCCGGGAATTGTCCCTTAACCCACGCACCGACCACGACAGGACAGAGGAGAGGGGGTAAGCGAGGTAGGGACGGAGCGAGGTAGGGACGGAGCGAGGTAGGTACAGGTGTTTTTGTGGTGGGCCCCGCGTGGTTGGTCGGCTGGGTGTAAAAATGCCAAGGTCAGAAGCAACAGTTTCACTTGTGAGATGCAGGGCGGGGCTGGAGAGATGGGGAGGGGAGTGGGGTGAGAGGGGAAGGGGTGGGGGAGGAGCAGGGAGAGAGATGTGTGGGTGAAGAGATGGATGATAAGGATGATGGTGATGATGATGGTGGTGGAGGTGATAGTTTTTTTTTTATGGTGATAATGATGATGGTGGTGATCAGCGATGAGGAACAGTTACGATGCTGGAGATGGTGATAGTGACAAGTGGTGAGTAGTAGTTTTGGTGATGGTAGAGGTGTTATTGATGGAGATTTTATTAATAGTGAGATAGGAAGCCCATAGTGATTCGTGGTGATCGTACAGCCATTGGACGATTTTATGCAGCTTAGAAGAGAGACCAATTTATATGAAGGAACTGACTCTCCATTAAAAAAAAAAAAAAAAATCTCGACTCCTTCAATACCGTGAAGACTTTTTGCCTTTCATTTCTGCAGTCGTCACGGGATTCTGACCAGCTGAGAGAGAGAGAGAGAGAGAGAGAGAGAGAGACTACGTAACTACTAAGCGTACTAAGGTGAGGATTTGAAGATTATTGAGAATTATGTCGATATCTGATGCAATAATTGGAGAGAGAGAGAGAGAGAGAGACAGACAGACAGACAGACAGACAGACAGACAGACAGACGGACTATGGCAGTGAAAGATTTTGAAAATGTTTAGATTAACTTTCTGAGAACAATTTTGACTTACATTAATATTCTTGCACAATTCAGTCATTTTTAAAGATCCTCTGTAGGAGTGGATTATTTTTGAACTGTCTCCATTAACTTCCAGAAAATAATCCTGTTTCATGGATATATTCTTACACCCACACAACGAAAATAAACAGATAAAAGACAGATCCACCAGGTACTTCAACATATATAGATCACAAAACGGGGTGCATTTAGGCAAAGGATCGTCATTTTGAAGCCTTGAATGGTGAAGGAGAGGAGGCGGGACATGATTTCGCTGGCTGGGTACACTCATAATAGTTCTTATGTTCTTCTTGATCCTGTATCTGGAATCCAACCCTCCCTGTGAACGATGGTGGAAGGTTATAATTTTATCCGATCTTGTCTCTGTTTCTCGATCCTGTTCATCTCAGTCCCCTCTCCATCCCCCGAAAGGAGGATGGTGGCCTGCGGAAGTAAGGTAGTTTCAGTCTCTAGTCCACCTAGTTCGCGTTTCAAATGAGCCTGGGTTACTACTACTACTACTACTACTACTACTATAATGAGCAGTAGATTAAGGGTAATGATGGTGATAAGGATGATGATAATGATAATGATGGTGGTGGTGGTGATGATGAGATGAGGGTTAGGAAAATGATGACGATGATGATGGTGATGACTTGAGCAGGGCGAAGCAGGAAGCAGAGAGGAGATTAAGTGCAGATCAAAGAACCGCTAAAAGGGGGAGCTGGGTAGATATGTTAATGCAGGGTACAGAGGCAGATTATAGGGTTCAGGCAGGGGAGAGAGAGAGAGAGAGAGAGAGAGAGAGAGAGAGGGGGGAGGATATTAAAATGAGGATTTGAAGATTATTGGAATTTATGTCGATATCTGACGTGTAAGTGGAGAGAGAGAGAGAGAGAGAGAGAGACAAGAACAGACAGGTTGATTAGTGAGGTAGAGACTTCGTGACCGTTTAGCATATTAAGCAAGACGGTTTATGCTTTTTTTTTTCTTTTTTTTTAACCTATGAACTTCGGGGCTTTCCCAGTGGCAAATGAAATCACCTGGAGTTAATTAGTGTAAAACTGTTCAGCCTTCAGTCACCTTTTTGATAATTAAGGTGCAGGTGTGGAGATTACCGTGAGGCAAGCATAGCGATATCATTTAGAGAAACCGTGACAGTGGAGTAGGGCCATCAGTTGATAGATAGAGAGAGAGAGAGAGAGAGAGAGAGAGAGAGAGAGAGAGAGAGAGAGAGAGAGAGAGAGAGCACGTGCCTACTAAGCGTATGAAAGTGAAGATTTGAAGATTATTGAGGATTATATCGATACCTGACGAAATATTTGGAATGGCGTCTTCCTTTCCCACTCCTTCCCTCCCGTTCCTTCCCCTTTCCTTCTACCTGATTTCCTTCCTCTTCTTCGATCTTCCTCCCTTCCTCTCAGTTCCCTTTCTTACCTTCTTCCCCACTTCTGCTTTCCTTTACTTTCATTCTTTAAATCAGGAACGTAGTGCTCCTCGCTTCAATTGCCTCAGTTGCTCTGCCCTCGACATTTCTGCCTCCTCTCCTCTACCCTCTCATCCTTCCCCTTCCCCTCTCTTTTTCCCCTCCCCGCTTCTATCCCCCCCGTTAACTTCTTTGGTTCGCTTCCTTTCATCTTCCCTGCATCTTCTTTTCCACCCTTTCAACTCCACTTCCATTTCCATTACTTTTCTCTCTGTTTCCTCCAATCCTTCCCCTTCCTTCCCTTCCCATCTCACCCTTCCCTTCCATTCAGTTCCACACCCGTTCCCTATCCAATCCTACCTCTCCCTTACCTTCTTTCCCCTGTTCCCTTCCCCTTCCCTCCCTTCCCTTCCCCTTCCCTACCCTCTCTTCCCTTTCCCTTCCGTGCCCTCTCTTCCCTTCCCCTCCCCTCCCTCCGGATAGACACCGAACCAGATAGACCTAAACTGTATGCTAACCAGTGCGTAACTAAATGTGTTATGATGTTCACAAACTGGGCGTTGAATATGTAACAGGGCGACGTTCCAAATTTTAACGAGAATACTGCAAAACCACATGCAAATACCGCCAACCGCACGATATTCATACATAATTTAGCAGTGAGTTAAGGGAAATGGAGGCAGCAGCGAGAGAAGGTAGAAATAGGGCAATACCGACCTCTTCAGTCAGGTGATGATTTTATGCTGATTGATTCTTGGTATTTCGGGGCTACTTTAGTCAGCTTTAGGGAGACCTCTTATGGTGAAGGGATGAATCTACAGTATATATATATCTATGATTTTTCAGTCCACCTATTTGTTTTTTCTGTCTATCTGTCTGTCTGTTTACCTGTCTGTCTATCTAGCTATCTATTTATCTATCCAAATATTGCCAGACGCCTTAATCCCGTAAAGGGTGGTCACAAATAAATCGCCTCCACTTCGCCCTGTCCTCTTTCTTTTGGCTACCCTCCAACTCATCCCTCCCCTCTCATATATCTCTCCAGTCCATACCCCCATCTCATCCTAATTCTCCCCTCCTCCACCTCACCCACCTATACTCTTCTAGTCAGTCTCTCATTCTCCATCCTGTATCTTACGTCTCTTGTGTGGAATGTCTCTCCAGTCCTGAATATCATTGTCCTGAGGTACTAAGAATAAAATATATATGCTATCGAACTGAGGCCTTTAATTTGGCAGTGAAGGCCTCGTCACTCTGAGGTCAAAATTGGACATAAATCTGATAAAAATTGTCCGATCGTGAGGGTAAGGGAAAAAGTTAGAACACTGAGTCACGTTCTGGACATTCCGTTCTTTAATGTTAGATGTAATGTGCGGGACTGAGAAACGGAGTGCCGGGAACGTGATCATAGAAAACGGAGTGTTCTTCCAGATTTTACCCCGCCTTCCACGATCGGTTTTGCTTTAGAGTATATCCACTTCCTACCCCAGTATAGCGAGGCCTTTAATCTACTTGACGGAAATATGAGAATACGATAGATACACTGCTGAGTGGCTGTACACAACACCCTCAGCTATGCGGCCATATGAGGGGAAGCCTCTAGTTTGTGGCCATGGAGGGAACTACACTAACCAGTTAGACACGATGATGTTATTTAATTTCACACTTCCTACACCCCAACGAATTCGTCCAGTTTAGGGGATGCCTCTTGTAGAGAAAGGATTAATTTAATAGTGAGTAATGTGCAAACACTTTAACCACCACAAAAGACATAAAGGCAAAATCTTCCAGGTAAAAAAAAAGCTGACTGGTAATAAAAGCTGAGCCTAATTAAACAAGCCGTCCTTCAAGTCCTCCTCAAGACCATAACCTTTAACATCTTAGAGAATAAAGATGCTGCAAAGAGCCTACAGGGAAGATGCTGAGTGTCCAGTAGGCTTGTGGTTGGTGGTAATGTCAGGGGTGATGATGATGAGGGTGTGGCGTGGCAAGAAACTGACCTAGACATTTTGCGACGCTGCACAACAAGACAACATCAGCAAGTCAGCCTACTGGGATCGGAGTGGGGCTGGAGGTGTCTGGCTGCCTGGTTATTAGAACACTACTTGTGAATAATTAACGGGTATTGTGTGAACCTGAAATTACACCTGCATATGAGTTAATGATACCTGTATAATATTGTTTTTAAATAATCTCTATCCCTCTGTCTATTTATTTATATCTGTCTATCTATCTGTATATTTATCTATCTCTATGAACCTTGTTATTGGTCTGCACACAACTTGGACACGCAGTAAAGCCATATGTTAGTAATGCCTCTTTATTATCGAAATATTTTCAACTGATAACATGCAACAGGATATTTACCCATTGATGACGAGGATTTTAGTATAATTTAGCTATCTACATTATTATTATTATTATTATTATTATTATTATTATTATTATTATTACTATTATTATTATTATTACTGTTTAGGAGACTTTCTAATTAGACAGGTTAGATGTAGAGCGGTATTCTAGTACGGTCAGGAGGCTTACTAACACCTCTTCCTTACCGATTTATTTCCGATTCTGCTCCGTTACTATATTGTTGTGTGCTATGTAGTCTGTGTCGATACTGAAAAGACATAATAAGCAAACCAGGGGATATTAATGTCTGGAAAGTAAATCGTTAAGGAAGAGGTGTTAGGGAGCTTTTTTACCTGGCGAGAATACGGGACTTCATTAACCCTTCAAAACCATACATATCCCCTATACAAAAAAAAAAAAAAAAAAAAATCGATGGACATCAAAAATATATTAAAAAGTACATTATGGCCTTTTGAGGGTAAGTCGACTTTGCAATGGACGGGATGATATGATGTGAAATTTTGTGTGGATCGTTTGGTCTGTGAAATGAAGCCGGGGATTCCAAGGACTTGAATATTGAGTGAGTGAATGTGTGGCTCACTTCATTTGGCATTCCGTTTTTCTCCGATTTTTTTTCTTCTTTTTTTGAGTTTTCTGCCTGTGTTGTTTAAATCCATGTCACCCCATGTGTTAGTGGAATTCAGGGGTAGGACGATGGAAGGATGGGTTATGGGTGATGATGATGGTGATGATGATGATGATTGTTATTATTATTATTTTTATTATTATTATTATTATTATTATTATTATTACTACTACTACTACTACTACTACTACTACTACTACTACTATTATTTTGTTACTATCATCATCATCATCTTCATCATCATCATCATCATCATCATCATCATCATCATCATCATCATCATCATCATTATCATCATCACCACCACCACCACCACCACCACCACCACCACCACCACCACCTCCACCACCACCACCATCACCATCATCATCATCATCAGTCATTATTCTTTTATTATTATCAAGTAGAACCCTGCCATAACAACTTCGGCCCAAGGTGTTCTCAGCGTGTTGTGTTCCTCGCCGTGATTGTTATGGCTCAGGTTACAGAAGAACTGGCTTGTAACGGGCAGGGGGTACAGAGGGACGGAGTTCAGGGGACATGTATTTATTTCCTCCACACCTTTGTTATGTTCACGAAAGTACGTAAAAGTTGACTCCATTGCTGGCCACATCAAAGAAAAAAAAAATCAATTGTTTAAGTATCTTTGTTACGTCTATCTATCTATGTCTGTCTGTCTATCTCTGTCTGTCTATCTATCTTTCTTTCTGTCTATAACCAGACGCCTTAATCCCGTAAGGGTTGGTGGCCACAAACAAATCACCTCCATGTCGCCCTGTCCCCTACCATTTCGCTGTCCTCTCCACAACTAACACCCCCCTTTCTCACACACATCTCTATTCCATCCTTCTTCTTTACATACAAAAAACAAAATGAAGATAAAACTTCGTCCAGGCCTAATGAAAAACAGGCTTTAGGAATAAATATAAACCAGGAAATTGCGCAAAAACTGGAAGGTAGGCTGGGGCACTGTCAAGTTTGGCATCGTTACCAGCAAGGGCGTCGCAGCGCTAATAAGGCGAAACGACCTTGCTATAATCGCGTCACCCTCGCTACGTTGCTAGGTTGGCTTTGACGGGGCGAGCGGTTTTTGCTAATTTGGAGCGGTTTGGTGGCGGTGGGTGGTAGGAAAGATCAAGGAAGGAGATAAAAAAAAGGGAGGAAATTTTTGTGGGGGTTTGCATAATGGAAGATAAGGAATAGTTGATAAAAAAGATGGATAAAACACACACACACACACACACACACACACACACACACACACACACACACACACACACACACACACACACACACACACACACACACACACACACACACACACACACACACACACACACACACACACACAGGGAGAGTAGTATAGGGGTGTATGAGAGAAAGGGAGAGTGGCATGGTAGGTACAGGGAGCATGAGAGAAAGAGGGAGAGTGATATGGAGGAGGGGAGATTCCGTACCACGTTTTACTCGTAATTGGCACGGCATTCACTTTCAAAGGACGCTCTGAGGTGGGTACGAGCTCCACTGACTACTTCTGGGTTTGTTGGGTGGACACTATCAAACCAACACCAGCCGACAACAATCAGAAAACCATACCCACATCATACCACTGTCCACCATCACTATCATCATCACTCTCACCTTCATTCTAACCTACACCATACTACTTTCTATCACTGTCTTCTGTTTTCTTTCTCCTCCTGTGTTTTTTTTTCTATCTTGCCCTATTCCTAACCTAGACTATCCTGTTGTCTACTACTACTATCATCTTTTTCTTCGTCTGTTCCCTGTATCTGCCCTGCTTTCCTGCTAATGTTCTTGCTAATGTCCCTTTGTATTACGGAAAGGTGTGGAAGAAGTGAGAGAGAGAGAGAGAGAGAGAGAGAGTATGAGTAAAAAATCCAGTTGGTAATGATAATGATAATAATAATGATAATGAGTAATAATAATAATAGTAGCAGTAGTAGTAGTAGTTCTTCTAATTCTCCAACCTCCAAATCTTCATAATAATCCACTGGCGCTCAAACCCTC
The DNA here is from genome assembly GCF_032717465.1 of Coenobita brevimanus. Lineage (NCBI taxonomy): Eukaryota > Metazoa > Arthropoda > Malacostraca > Decapoda > Coenobitidae > Coenobita > Coenobita brevimanus. Next base: position 57,921,117 of record NC_137046.1, on the reverse strand, counting down.
ACAGTAATCACATATCCCTTAGTTACTACGTAATACTTCACCTAAATAGTGACACCTACTAAAGAACGGAAAATAAAAAGCAAATTGGTTCTTTTGAGGCCAGGGGAGGAAGAGAGGGAAGGGAGAAGGAGGGACGGAGGGGATGGAGAAGTGATGGAAGAGAGAGGAAAGAACAGATGGAGGGAAGGAGGAAGAGGTATGGTGGGTATAGAATGGTATGGTGACTATGGTAGATATGGTAGTGTGTTCAAGGAAAATGATAACAAGGCTGGATCCACTGTTGACGTGCTGGGGCCTGCCTAAGGACGACTGCCCTGGGGTGTAGGGCAAAAAGGGTGGCGTGTAGGGCAGCGAGGAGCAGGAAGATGGTAGGGGAGGGATGGGAGGCGGGGTATGGGAGTGTGGGAGGGCGAGAGGGGATTGAAATATGGGTTATGGAAGAATACGGTGGTTTTTATGGGAGGGAATGAAATGGGATTGGAATTTGGTGAAATGGAAGGGAATGGTGATATGGGAGGGTAGGGTAGTATGGAAAGGGAGAGGATGGGGTATGGGAGAGGGGATTGGTATGGGGGAGAATGGGGGTATGGTGGGGTTTACTGACGTATGGGAGGAGGGTATGGCATGGTATGGGGGTATGTGAGCTTGGAGGATATTGTGGTATGGGTTCATCGGGGTAGGGGAGGGTTAGGGTATGGGGGAGGATGGGGGTATGGGAGGGGGGTATAGGAAGAGAACTATATCTATGGGATTTTTTATGGAGGAAGGATGTCGCAAATTACAGGAGGGTATGGAAGCGAAGGACGGCGTCAGGGAAGAGAGTATGGCAGTGAGGGGAAGAAGGAAGGTATGGGAGTGAAGGAAGGTATGGAAGTAAGGGAAGAAATGAAAATGAGGGAGGGAACACAGAGAAAATAAAAGTGTTTGAGAGAGCATTTTTCAGTGTCTCTTGTAATAAGCTGACCTAATTCTTAACCCCGACTAAGAAGAATCCTATGAGATGATAAATACTGTAACTGTCTTGATTGTTTTTAAAGCGACGTAATTAACTAGGCAACACTCTCGAAGATACCTACTAGATGATGTGTGTGTGTGTGTGTGTGTGTGTGTGTGTGTGTGTGTGTGTGTGTGTGTGTGAAGCTGCAGTGAACTTGACCTTTTTCCATACAATTTTTCCCCGAAAGGCAGATGTAGCCGATTACATATAGACATACAGAGAAGATGACTATAGGAAAAAAAAGATACAGAATAATAAGTAAATGGATATGTGGCCATTACGTGTTGGTCTCTCTAATGATAGTATGCTTACTCTTATCCATTCCTTTTGGAGCCTGTCTATCTGTCTCTTTATCTATCTAATCTGTCTATCTTTATGTACGCATATAGATAGATAGGTATAGATATAGATATTGGTATAGATATAGATAAATATATAGATAGGTAGCTAGTTAAATATAAAGATAAATGTACTGTATTTACGTGTATATTTTTTCAGCCCCTTTAATACGAGAAACCTTATTAGATCTTAATAATACTGTATTGTGGTAAAAATAAACTAAGGCGTCATCATAGTAAGGTAGTTATAACCTGAATGTGTGTGTGTGTGTGTGTGTGTGTGTGTGTGTGTGTGTGTGTGTGTGTGTGTGTGTGTGTGTGTGTGTGTTTGTCTTCTCTGTGTACGTACGTGTGTGTACGTGGGGCGTGGCCAGCCAAGGACGCGTGGTAGCCAAGGAACCGCTCAAAAAACTAATCCAGATCCCCGCCCTTCCCTTTTTTTTATATGATTTAATTTACGTTGTGAGTTACGTAAAGGAGAACCGCGCTAAGGGGATCACTTGCACCTTCAGGGACACTTTTTCTTTCACTTGGCGCCTAAAAAGTGGTGGCGAGTTGAATTTGTTAGTTTTTCTCATAACCTTGTTTTGAGGGTTGAGTTGTACAGCTTTTACTTTTTATATTGTGCTTATGGTGGTTTGGTGGTGGTGGTGATGATGATGATGATGATGATGATGATTATGAGTAGGGAGATGGAAAAGAAGATGAAGAAAATAGAGAATGATGATGATAATGATGATGATGGGTAGGGAGGAGGAAAAGAAGGTGGAGAAAAAGGATGATGATGATGATGATGATGATGATGATGATGATGATGATGGTGAGTAGGGAGGAGGAAAAGAAGATGGAGAAAAAGGATGATGATGATGATGATGCTGATGAGTAGGTAGGAGGAACAGAAGATGGAGAAGAAGATGATGATGATGAACAGAATTTGCTGTCACCTTTGTTTGGGGGCTGAACTGAGACTGGTTTTGCTTGTGTTTCAATACGTGTATCAGTCTATCTACCATCAGACGATTTTATTCATTTTACTACCGCCTGATTCTTATTAGTAAGGATCCGAAGATGATGATGATGATGATGATGAAGATAATTATGATGAAGATGATAATGATGAAGGTAATGATGATGATGGTGATGATGATTCCAGCACTGATAAGGCCTCTCATAATCCACACTTCGGTCACCTTACCTTGACGTCAAATTTTCTTTCTTAGCATATTATTTCCCATACCTTAGTGACAGAAATAGACAGTACGACGCATCTATAGCCTCCTCACACCACTTCTTCGTGACTAGCACCATTATAGCATGCAAGATGAGGAGATGGCAATTTTAGGCCGAGTTAGTGTAGACAGAGTAGAGATTCACCTTTATTTTTCCTTCCTTCAGGTAAACTGCAGCGTCGTATACAGTCTACGGTTGTCTTTCTCACACGGCAGCGAGGTGAGTTTACAGGTAGTTTTCTAAGTGGCTTTGGGGATTTCGTAATGCCTCTTCCTTAGCGATTTATTCCGTACATTTGTCGTCTCAGTATCATCTTGTGTGTCACTGATGTAAACTGTCGATGTTATGGTATACAGTAAACAAACGAGGAAAATGTTAAGGCGTGATTGACAAAATAAATCGCTAAGGAAAAAGTGCTACGGAGCCTTCCATGCCATCTTAGCATGCGACCTTAAATTAGTTGGTGGAAGAGGGAGGAGGGGGAGACCGAGGACGAGAGGGATAGATTATGTGCAGTGCCTAAGGAGAGAAGGGTTGAGATGAAGGAAGGGAGACGAGATTGGTGGAGGTAGGCGTCTGTATTCTCGTCTGTTTAAGAAGCTCCCTAACGCCTCCTCCGAAATGATTTATTTCGCTGATTACTCCTTGCTCCTCTGTGTTATTTAAATCATTCAAATACCACCATACTTTGCATAAGTAACATACAGATTGGTATTAATTGAAATAAATCGCTAAGGGAGAGGTGTTACGGAGCTCACGTATCCGACGCAAATGCAATTCAGGGAAGCATAGGGCATTTTTGTGGAACCAGCCTTGGTTAAACTCTGGGATTAGGCGTCAGACAACTGATAGATAGACAGATAAATTGATAGACAGTTAGACAGGCAGACAGACAGACAGATAAACAGAAGACAGATTGACACGGATGAATGATTAGATAGCAACACACACACACACACACACACACACACACACACACACACACACACACACACACACACACACACACACACACACACACACACACACACACACACACACGCAGATAGATAAAGAAATAGTTATTTTGTGTTCGAGCGAGATAGTCTTCAATAGAATCAATATCAACTATATCTTTATGCTTTATTACCATTATTATTATTGTTATTATTATTATTAATAATAATAGTAATAATAATAATATTATTATTATTATTATTATCCAAATATAAACATCCCGTTTTTAGAGTGAATTATAATATGATGCTTGTTATTACTATTATTATTATTCCATCTACCTACAATTTCCTTTTATTATAATTAGGAGGAAAAGTCATGGATATTATTGTTTTTTTTTTATCATCCTTTTTTCCATTTTGGTCTATGTATTTTTTTTTATTTTTTGTTCATAGGGAGTTGACCTTTATGCCTGGCTGGACGTATCCTGGATATTTCACTGCTCTCTGCCTCACCACACACACACACACACACACACACACACACACACACACACACACACACACACACAGACACACAGACACACACACACACACACACACACACACACACACACACACACACACACACACACACACACACACACACACACACCACCGCTAATCCTGCCTGCGATTAAAGCAACGAGAATAGCACAGTAGGCAGGTATGGTGGGGACAGTGCGTGGGGGTAATGAGGTGATTAAGAGCCTCTGTATTAATTGCCGTTGAATAATTATGTATTAATAGTCCCTGTATCATCATCATCATCATCATCATCATCATCATCTTCGTCATCGTCATCATTATCTGTATTAGTAGTCCCAGTGTTTATCGTCATCGTCATCATCATCATCATCATCATCTCTAATTAGTGATGGAGTATAGCAAATTTCCTCTAACTTAACTTTGAATTTACTGAATAAAATCGTCAAGAGTTACATAGGAAATAATACCCAGGCCATATCATTCCCCAAATAAAGTTATAATAAAGGAACAAGCATGTGTGAAAGAGAATAGGGCTGTAGGCAGTAATAAAGTAAGTAATAACGTATAGGGTAATAAGGTATCAGGTATAAGTAATAAGGTAATGACTAAGATGTATGGTAATTAGTGTGTGTAATATTCGTAATAAGGTATAAGGTGCATGAGATGGCTCTGGTGTGTATTCAGTATGGACGGTGGGTGTTAGTGCCGAAGTGGTGACATGTGGAGATGTGGAGTACATAGAAGGACTGCTAGGCCTTAGAGAACGGGCTGTCAAACCTATGCCCAGAGTCAGACCCACACAAAATAAGGTAATGAGTATAAGGTGTAAGGTAATTAGAAGGTGTTTTGCCCGTAGGATAATGAAATAGAATTAGTATCAGTGACGCACGGACCTACTCACTATGGACGTAGGTGTTTCGTCAAGAGATAGATGGACTGATAGATAGAGACCCGGACCTACGCATTCATTACCTGTGTGTGTGTGTGTGTGTGTGTGTGTGTGTGTGTGTGTGTGTGTGTGTGTGTGTGTGTGTGTGTGTGTGTGTGTGTGTGTGTGTTTGTTAATGATCTGACATAGCGGTGTGTCCCGTTCCTCCAGTCCCTCGCTCCTTCCTTCATCCCCTCTCTTCCCTGCCCCTTCCCTTTCCCTTCCTCCTTCATCCCCTCTCTTCCCTTCCCCTTCCCTTTCCCTTCCTCCTTCATTCCCTCTCTTCCCTTCCCCTCCCCTTTCCCTTCCTCCTTCATTCCCTCCCTTCTTCCTTCCCTCCTTCGCCTCTCCCCATCCTTTCCTCGCTCTTACTTCCTTCATATTCATTGTCTCCTCCTTTCCCTCCCGCGCTCCTTCTCTACCCCCTTTCCTTCTCTCCCTCCCTCCCTTCCTCTCTTTTGTCCTCCCCCCTTCATCCCTCCCTTCCTCCCTCTGACGTCGTGTTGAGAGGTAAACTGATCTGATAGGGTTCCCTACCTCCTTGCTCTTTCTCTCTCATTTGCCCTCCCCTCCCCCTCCCCCCACTCCCTCCCTCTTTTCCTTCCTCCCCTCCACTCCCTCCCACTTCTCTTTCCCCTCCCCTCTCCTGTTTCCCAGCCCCAGTGAAGGAAGGATTCTGGAGAGGGACGCCTTCATGTGGTAGCATAGATAATACTAGGCAAATCAACTGTCTAGTTAAGCAAAGGGCAATTTAAGCTTGCCGTCCATTGGGTTCACGTTTTAGATGAACCTGTGGACCAGAAGAACGACAATAACAAAAACAATGACGACGACAACGACGACAAAGGGGTTCATCATCATCATCATCATCATCATCATCATCATCATCATTCAGTGTCCGACTTTAATTTCCCCAGTCGAAGCTGAACATATCTTTTTCATGAGGGTTAGCAACTTATGGAATGAAATTTAATTGCTGCGTGATACCGTTCTAAATCCCTCTGGTAAATATCTGTCCTCTTATCCACCGCTAATTACGTTGTCTGGATAATATAAATATCTGACTAAATGTTTTTCTCTCTGGGGAATCACCGGGGATACAACAACAATTATACATCATCATACACTTATATAAATTTTACCTTTACGGAATGAGATAATGCAGAGTGTGGTGTGTGGGTGTCTTTTCCTTACTTCTGTCTGCCCTTCTGTCTTTCCTTCTCTCAGTCCCCTTCAGCTTTCATTCTTTCTTTCCTGTCCCATCATCTCCCCCATTTCTCTCTATATTTGTCCCTTTTCCTCCCCTCTTTTCTCTGTCTCCCATCCATCTTCTTTTTTAATCTGTATAGTCCCCCTTCTTCCTAGTTCTGCTTCCCTTCTTTCTCTTCCCTTTATCTTCCCTTTTCCTCTATGGCTCTCCTATCTTCCCTTCTTCATGTCTCTGTCTCCCTGTTCCTCTTCCTTCCATCTATCCTTTTCCTCTTTGTATTCTCCCTTCTCCCCTCTATTCTTTCTCATCCTCTCTCTTTTCCTCCCCCCTCTTTTCTCCCTCCCCTTTCTCTCTGTCCCTTTCCCGTCCTCCTCATTGTGCTGAAATTAACCTGACTGTCACGAATAACAACTTCAAACATGACATACTCGGTATAATCCTTTGCAATACTCAGAAAAGTAATTGTTTGATATTGAAGTGAGTGGTGTACTTAATCTCTCTCTCTCTCTCTCTCTCTCTCTCTCTCTCTCATTAGCTCTACCTGTCCACACCCGTTCCCCCTCTTACACCGCTACACCTTGGCTTCTCTCCTTCCACACCCGGACATTACCGCCCTGTTTTGCTACCAATTATATCTACCTCCCCTCTTGCGCCACCACATCCTACCACACACCCCTGCCACACTCGGACCACACCCTACCACACTGCCACACCTCCTCACATCCCTACCACATTACCACACCTCAGCACACCCTGCCACACTTCCACACCTCCCCACACTCCTACCAAACCTAGGCACTACCACATACCTTTCCTGCCAGTCACTCCTGCCTCTCTTGGGACCGTGATATTTGTGTGGTGTTTGCATCTCTCTCTCTCTCTCTCTCTCTCTCTCTCTCTCTCTCTCTCTCTCTCTCTCTCTCTCTCTCTCTCTCTCTCTCTCTCTCTCTCTCTCTCTCTCTCTCTCTCACTCCTCCCTAACTCTCATTCACACTCTCTAAGTAAATGTGTGTGTGTGTGTGTGTGTGTGTGTGTGTGTGTGTGTGTGTGTGTGTGTGTGTGTGTGTTTAAGCTTGACGTAACTCCCCCGCCTTTCTGTCACTGTCTCTGTCCGTCTGTTTTTATATCTGTCTATCTGTCAGTCTGCCTATCTTGTCATAAAAGACTTTGTAACTCCTTTGTGGTTACTTGTAGTGGAGTTATATATATATTAGACTTGTGGACGAGCGGTTGTTATACTTGCGTAGCTTTGTAAGTAGATAATCTTCTTTCCCATTTGTCGTGCAATGACAGGAGAGGTAAAGAATGTATGGGACTATTTTTATTTGTCTTGAAAAGATTAACAAGTCTCTCACACAGAGCGAAGTATAAAGTAGAGTCCCGTCTGCTACCTCCTGTCTCGCTCTCTCCACCTCCACAACCACCTATACGACCCTACCTTTGACCCCCCACCCACCACACTCACGACCTACCACGCCTGTCCAGAGCATGCAAACAGTCCTACCACATAAGCTTCACCTCACCACATCACATCACCACACAACCACCCTACCACACCTCACCACCACACCTCCACACAGTCTCACAAAAGCTCAGCCACACCACATTACCACCATCACCACCCCATCATCCCACCACCACCACACCACCACACTTTCATGCACACTTACTCCACCACACCCCACCACAGCTACACTCCACACAGCTATCCTTCCTTCCGCTCCACCACACCCTCACCCCTTCACCCCTATGACCCCCATGCCCCCAATCACTCACCCCAACCACCTAATTCCCGTTCACCCCTTGCAACCCCACACCCTAAAGGGGCTTCATTTCAGGGTGTATTTTGATTTGGATGCAACACACACACACACACACACACACACACACACACACACACACACACACACACACACACACACACACACACACACACACACACACACACACACACACACACACACAGAAGAGAGAGACGATATATTTTAATTTGAAACTGGCCAGACTAGTTTAGGGTCAAAGCCAGGTCAGTATTGTTCAGTCCTCATATACTTAAGCACGTCTCTCTCTTTTTTTTTCTCTCTCTCTCTCTCTCTCTATTACGGTATATTCTAATTCAGCTTGCTTGCCCTCACACACACACACACACACACACACACACACACACACACACACACACACACACACACACACACACACACACACACACACACACACACATATTCATCTACATTCTAATTCGCTGGCAAGACATAAGGAAAGTCCAAGTCGGGCCAAAACTGTTCATCTGACTACACTTACACTCTTATCTCCCTCTGTGTAGATTTTAAGGCAACACCCCAATCCCATAGTACACCCTTTTCTAAGTGTAGGAGGCCGAGGTTAGGCTACCGTCATCCACTACATTTTAGCCCCTTTAGCTCGAGATTTTGACACTCCTCCGTTCCTTGGACACGCTAGGACGGAATGACACAGGGGATGACAGCTGGGCGAGGGCGGGAAGGGAGGGTGAGTCGGAGAGCAGGGGGGTGTGAATAGGGAAAGTGTAATTTACATTCTTGTTCTTATTAAATTGGTGATATTATTTAGAGCTGGATTGATTTTTCGAATTGGAAGGGTTAGATTAGGCATTCTTTGACTCCTTCACTAGATCTATCCTGAGCTGAATTATATCGTGTAGAAACAGAATACTACAGCCACTACTACTACTGCTTCTACTGCCTCTACTACTTCCACTACTACTACTACTACTACTACTACTACTACTAATAATAATAATAATAATAATAATAATAATAATAATGATAATAATAGTAATAATAATAATATAATAAATGACAGGGAGAGTACCATAAGGGAAAGGTCAAGAATGGGAAACCAATTTACTCCCTTCGATGGTATTTACCTGACCGAAAAACCTCCCGCCACCTGTTGGATATTGAACCTACACACCTGAGACAAGGACGTTTCTCCGAGCCATACATACATACATATATACAGTACATACATACATACATACACGCACATACATACATACATCATCATTATCGTCGTCATCCTCGTTCTCCTCCTCCTCCTTATCATCATCATCATCAATCATCATCATCATCATCATCATCATCATCTCAGGCTATATGATGGGCTGAGTTGCTACCCATAAATAAAGCAAGATGAAACACAGAAGATTTATCACATAACATGCATTATCTATCTGTCTATATACCGAGGCTGCTTCCCCCAAGGAAAGGGAAAGGAAACATGCATTATAATCAAGAAAAATAGTGTTTCGCATAAAAATCGCACACACATGAAACACTCTGACTGCTCTCCAGATATGTACGTAAAAAAAGCCCATTACACACACACACACACACACACACACACACACACACACACACACACACACACACACACACACACACACACACACACACACACACACACACACACACACACACACACACACACACGTATACAATCACACTTCCCGCCAATTATACATCCACACAAACACACACACAAAAAAAAACTACACAACCACGAACTATTCTATTTGTAACGGCACTGACAGTCTTATATACATTCCTCAGTTCACACACACACACACACACACACACACACACACACACACACACACACAAAGCCTGCCCACGTATCGCGCGCGTGTGTATGTATATATATATATAATTATGTGTGTGTGTGTGTGTGTGTGTGTGTGTGTGTGTGTGTGTGTGTGTGTGTGTGTGTGTGTGTGTGTGTGTGTGTGTAGGTATATGTGTGTAGGTGTATGTATGTGTTTGTGGGTGTCTTTCTGTCTGTATGTGTGTACGTGCATGCCAACAGACGTAACCCACCCAGCAAAAACACAGTGGAAATATTTATGCCAGGAACTGTGCTATTGGACAGAGGGAGGTGGATTTTGTGCTAGCTTTAAAATGGAGATATCTTAAAGGTATTTGCTTTACGGAACACCTGTACATACACCTGCACCAGTAATTTAGAAATAAATACAGGGGCAGTACCAGTAGTGAGAGAAATGTGACTGTGCTGGTGGTAGTAGTAGTAGTAGTAGTAGTAGTAGTAGTAGATGCCTATAAGTTTTAATTGTGAGTGTAGTTAGGTTCGGTAAGGAGAAACTGTACATTTTCTGTTTTTGCCAGGTGCTTCAATAATAATACTAATACTAATAATAATAATAATAATAATAATAATAGTAATAATGATAATAATAATAATAATAATAATAATAATAATAATTATAATAGTATGTAATAATAATAATAATAATTTTGAGGGGACTTGCCTCTTCCTTCTGACACTCAGTTTTGATAATTCGATTATAAATCTTTCCGGAGGTAATACATTGATGTGAGCCTGTAAAATAATTGTAAGAAAAGAGAGAGAGAGAGAGAGAGAGAGAGAGAGAGAGAGAGAGAGAGAGACGTACACTGAACTTTGAAGTGTTAGGTAATAAGCACCATGTTTTATGTCTTATCCCCTGTCCCAGTTACCTGTGCTCTTTAGTGAATCAAGGACCGTCACCATATTGCTCTCTCTCTCTCTCTCTCTCTCTCTCTCCTTCCCCTTTAAAACAAGAACAATATCTGGTTAAGGACCCAGACATTATCACTCCCTCCATTTTTGGCCAAATTTGATTATGAACTTTTAAAACCACAATTACTGGGTAGATAAATATTAATAAAAAAAGAAAAAAAAAGAAAGTAAAATCGCAAGGTTTTTCCAATATCCCTAAAACATACAAGTGAATTTTTTAACTCCATGGAATTAATTTGGCAGCTTAAAATTGGAAACGGAGCCCATTATTATTTTTCTGAATACATTATCTTGCTTAAACATGAGGGTATTTTTTTTTTTATAGTATGAGTGGTTTTGATGGTAAGATGAGAATAAATGGTAACTAATAGTAATAATAATAATAATGCTAATAATGCTAATAATAATAATAATAATAATAATAATAATAATAATAATAATAGGAGAAGGAGGAGGAGGAAAAGAAGAAATAGGAAAAGAAGAAGAACTAGAAGAAGAAGTAATAGAAGAAAAAAAGAAGAAAAAGAAGCGGAAGAAGATGAAGAAGCAGGAGAAAGAAGAGGAAGAAGAAGAAGAAGAAGAAGAAGAAGATGTAGAAGAAGAAAAAAAAAAGAAGAAGAAGAAGAAGAAGAGCAGCAACAACAACAAGATCAGTAACAACAATAACAAAAGAGGAGGAGTAGGACGAGGAGCAAGAACAAGAAGAACAAGAACAATAACAACGCCAAGAACAGTACCAAGAAGGGATAATCTCTTAAGCTAAATTAAACCCTCTTAAGCTTGCAAGATCAACATGCAAGAGACGCCCTCGTACTGAAAGGGTTAGGTGATTTTGATGTTGAATACTGGATTGCAAACCTCACAGCAAGGACGAAAAACAAAGGGATAAAAAACGCGTGACCTTAGCAACTGGACCACCAAAAATCCGCTCTCCCTCTGAGTTGGCACGTAGGGGATGGCTGGTACTGCTGATGTGGGCTCGTAAACGGGCTCCTAATACCATGGTCAGGGTACCTAGATACACACACACACACACACACACACACACACACACACACACACACACACACACACACACACACACACACACACACACACACACACACACACACACACACACACACACACACACCTTTTCCTCCCTCTCTCCTCCCTTTCCTCCCTCCCAGCACCCGTCCTACCGCCCGCCCGTACACACACACACGCACACACACACGCACACACCCAGCACCACGCCTTCTTAAGAGAGAGCGAGAGTGGTAGTGAGGGTAGTGTGTGTGTGTGCCCGCTGCTTCACGGTCATGCGAGCCTTGCAAGTAAGTGACTGATTGGTGCACAGGATGATGATGATGATGATGAACAAGGGTGTGGTGACGGGGTGGGATGTGGTGATTTGTGTGGTGGATCGTTTGGAAAAAGGGTGGGGGTGATAGGGTGGGATGTGGTGATTTTGTGATAACAGTTTGGAAAAGGGTGTTGGTGTTGGCGATGGGAGTTGTGATGATGATGATGTTGATGATGATGATGATGGACGAGGGTGTAGTGAGGAGTGTGGGTACTGTGTGGTGATCGCCTGGAAAATGGTGTTGGTGTGGTGATGGGAGTTGTGATGATGATGGAACTATGGTGAACTGAAAGCATGTGTCGATATGGTGGTGTGGTGTCGTGTAGGGCTGTGGTGACGAGTAGGATGGTAGTGATGATGACCTGGTAGTGTGATGACGTTTTTGGTGAAGGCGTGTGATGAAAATGCTATGGTGTGATGATGATATAGAGATGGACTGTGGTTTTAAGGATCATATACTTAAATCTTCGTACCTAAATCCTAAAATCGTAAAGTGTAATGAAAAACGCTCTCTGTTTTTGACGATAATTTCAGAAACGCGTGGCCAACATATATATTATTATTTATTTATTTATTTATTTATTTATTGCCATCTTCTGTCATTGCTAACTGCACTCTGCGATGTGGTATGCAGGCTGACAACCACAGACACTCCATAGACGACTCAGTAACCAGGGATTTTCATTATTACTTCTCGATATAGGACTTAAAATTTTAGCTCTTTCCCTCACATCTTCGGAAGTTCCTTATTAACGAAAGTAAAAAAATCGTCTGTTGTTCGTAAAAATCCTGCATATAAATCGTCCCGCGGGATTTTAGAGTTTAATGATTGATTGTCTTTGTGAGGGTACGAAGGACGGGTTATTTTGAGTCTGTCTGTAGTTCTCCTACTTTTGCGTCTCCCTGTGCCCTGCGTCTGATCTCGCCTATTAAACCGTCGTCTTCGGTGACTGTCTTGAGATAGTTAAATAAAACCGTCTGGTGTGGGCTGGAATATAATGTATAGTTTTTCTTTATTTGCCAAAGCCACAGTCGAGATAGATGTTAGCATTTTAGGGGTGCTTACAATCCACTCACTCAATGTAGTGCACCGTTAAGATGGCTCTGCACGAGTGACGAGCCAAATGTTTCTTGTAATCAGGGAAATCATTTATTACGTTGGGTGGTAACCATATAGTCAAGTGACCCCTGGTGGTCTAGTGAATTAAGGCGCGTCAAATTAATGGTACCCGTAAAGGTTTCCATCCGAGGGGGGTTTGTGGTTTATTGCTCACATAATGCCACTCAGGGGCGATTGAGGCTGGTCGTCCTCGCCTTAAATGTCGGGACTGAGTAGCCTAGCCCGGGGCCTCTACGTTCCTGATGATAAAAAAAGATTGGATAGATAGACTGATAGATAGATGGGGGGGCAAGGTTTCTCGTGAGCATAGTGGAGATAAAGAACACAAACAGTAATAGTAGTCAAAGTAAAGAATTAGGAGCCCAGATATATACCGCATAAAGTAATCTAATAAAGTAATAAAGTAATCATGTGGAGGTAGCAAGATTAAAATAAAGTAAGAAATAAATTGAAAGGAAATGAAGGTGATGAAATTTAAGGGTAACTGAAGAAATTGTTGCACATTAAGTTTACACGTGATTTATTTCCTGGTGTTTTTGTTGGTGTGTGTTGGGTGTGGTAGGGTGGGCCCCTCTCTCTCTCTCTCTCTCTCTCTCTCTCTCTCTCTCTCTCTCTCTCTCTCTCTCGCCACCAAAGAACATCTCTAACACACTTGGAATGATAACGCAATAATTACTTCACTGCTAATGGCCAAGAGCGGTCATTTATCTAGCTAATTAAGGAGTAATTAAGGTAACAAAGGTCATTTAATTTCACGGGTAATCTGGAGTAATTTTGTCACGTGGAGACTTCAACGCTGCGAGCCGAGGGGAAGTAGTGATCCTTGGCAGTCACTTTTTGGTCAGTTTCTCTCTCTCTCTCTCTCTCTCTCTCTCTCTCTCATTTCTTTTTTCACTTCGACTTAGTAGGCCTATATTTTGTGGGAGGTTTAAATGGTGTGCTGTTGAGAGAGAGAGAGAGAGAACGAAAGTGAGAGTGAGAGAGAGTACCCTGCACCTGTACCGCTGTAACACCCTGTATTTCGTACCCGGGAGCACAAAACCGGATCCGTGGAAACATAGATACCTTGATTCCGGTACCTAGGCAACTTATTCTGTCGTGTGTGTGTGTGTGTGTGTGTGTGTGTGTGTGTGTGTGTGTGTGTGTGTGTGTGTGTGTGTGTGTGTGTGCATGTTATTTTCCTAAGATATGTACGTGAGTGTAGGTTTGTTATTATCTGCATGCCTGTATATGTTTTGTGTTATGTGCGTGCATGTATATGTTTTTGTGTTTAGTGACGAATTGTGTGTGTGTGTGTGTGTGTGTGTGTGTGTGTGTGTGTGAGAGAGAGAGAGAGAGAGAGAGAGAGAGAGAGAGAGAGAGTAAAATCGGCTCTCGATAGGGAGAATAAAATAAATTAAATTAATCGTAAAGGAATAATTGTGTTTGGTTGATCTCTCTCTCTCTCTCTCTCTCTCTCTCTCTCTCTCTCTCTCTCTCTCTCTCTCAGTCATTTTTTGTTTATTTTTTTATTTTTTACCAGGATGCCGTCTATTGTCCACCTTCGATTCAATGGCCTTCCTTCTCTGTCCTGGGAACTGTACGTGTGTGTGTGTGTGTGTGTGTGTGTGTGTGTGTGTGTGTGAGAGAGAGAGAGAGAGAGAGAGAGAGAGAGAGAGAGAGAGAGAGAGAGAGAGAGAGAGAGAGGTGAGTAATACAGGCACACAATAAGAGAGTTGAAGAATTAAATTAAGAGTGCAAAAGAGTGATGAATCAGTCTACAAGAATGAGGAAGAGTGAAAGGCGAGGAATATGGTAAGACAATACACGAAAGAGAAAAAAAAAGCATGAGAAACGAAAAAGAAAAAAAAAACAGGAAACCACCAATTCTGAATGAGAAAAAACTAAAAAAATGTTGACATATAAGGATAAAGACAATATATAAGGAGAAAGACAATATATAGGGAGAAAGATAAGGAGAAAGAATATATAGGGAGAAAGGCAATATTTAATCAGTAAGTATTAGGTAACGTTATATATCCTTCCGTAAAGAGGAAGAGTCGGTAAGAGGATGGAAGGCAAGAGGAGGGGTGAGGTAGGGGTGAACTGGCAGGGTTAGGCAGGGAGGAGGCAGGTTTTGTAAGGCAGGTACAAGGCGGCAGAAGTGAGGCAGGGAGAAGAAAAACAGGGGAAGGCATGGGGAAGGCAGAAGGAGTAGGCAGGTTTGAGGCAGGACTAGGCAGGTGGGCGGCAGAGGTGAGATAGAAGGAGTAACTCGGAAGGTGGGTGGCAGGGTTGAGGCAGAAGGAGTAGGCAGGTGGGTGGCAGGGATGGGGCAGCAAAGGCAGGGAGAAGGAAGGTTAATGGAGGCAGGAGTGAGGCAGCAGGCGGGACGCAGGAGGTGAGGTATGAGGGGTGAGTAGGTAGGTAGGCAGGTAGAGGCAGAAAGTGGAGGGAACCACTCTAAATGTCAAGGTGGGGACCCGGCCTTCCCTCATGGGGGGGTGGGGGAAGAAGAAAGAAGAGGGAGGAGGAAAGAGGGGAAGAGATGGAAGGAAGAGGGGAGAAAGAGGGAAGAGGAAGAGGAAGGAGAAGGAGGAGGAGGGAAGAGGGGAGAAAGAAATAGAAGGAGGAGGTGGAGGAAGAGGAAGAAGAGGAGGAGAGAAGAGGTGAAGATTAGGAAGGAAGAGGGGAGGAAGAGAGGGACTGAGGAACAGGGGAAGAGGAGGACAAGAAGAGACAGGAAGAAGATAAGAGGAATGACTGAAGAAGGGAAGAGGAGAAGGGGGTTGGGGAAGAGAAGAGAGAATAAGGAAGAGGGGAGGAGTAGGGAGGTTGAAGAAGGAAGAGGGGAGATTGAGGAATAGGTGAAGAATACAGGAAATTTGGGCAAGAGGAAAGTTGAGGGAAAGGAGGAGAAGAAGACGGAGATGTGAAGAAGAGGGGAAAAGATCGAGGGAATGAAATGGGAAAGCTTAGAAGGACGGAAAGAGGGGAGGAGGTGGTAGAAGGGAAGAGGGGGAGAGAAAGGAGGAGAAGAAGAGAGGGAAGAGGAGGGAGAGGCTGAGGAAGGGGTGAAAAAATGGGGGTTAAGGAAAGTGATAAGAAGAAGAAAGAAGTTGAGAAAGAGAGACTGAAGATCTGGAGAGAAGAGGAGGCTGATAATGACTGACAGGTAAGGGAGGAGAGGAAGGAAGAAAGGTGGAGGAAAGCATCAAGAGGAAGAGAGAATATGAAGTATTAAAGGACGAAAGGTTAGAGAGAGAGAGAGAGAGAGAGAGAGAGAGAAACCGGGAAATAGTTGGGATGAAGTGAGAAGGGTAGGGAGCAAGGAAGGCAAAGAAGAGGGAAGCTTTGGGAGCAGAAGGAAAACAGTGTAGAGGGAGGAAGTTAGGAGGGGAGAAATAAAGAAGGAAGGAAGTAGGAGCAGAAGAGGATAAATTGTAGATGAGAATAACTAGAGCATAATAAACAACTAAGAGAGAGAAGGGAATGTACAGTAGAAGGACAGATGAAGTGAGAGAAAGGAGAAAAAGAGATGGAATTAATCATGACTGGGAAGAGAAAGAAAGGTAGGTAGGTAGGTAGGTAGGTAGGAAGAAGAGATCAGAATATGGGTGGTGAAGGTGTAGGAAGATCATAGGAGAGAGAGAGAGAGAGAGAGAGAGAGAGAGAGAGAGAGAGAGAGAGAGAGAGAGAGTGGTGGGGGGTGGGGGGGTAGTTGCTGGGTGTGATCAAAACAGGTGAAGAAAAATATTTGTGGGGTGGGGGTGAGGGAATAGGGGATGAGGTGGAGGTGTGGTGGGGTGGCGAATGGGGGTATGGGGAGGGGTATGGAGGTTAACAGGTAGAGTAGAGCGCCCATTAACCCCATTAGGTACAGCTAAGGGGTGGGTAGAAACTCGCTCTGTCCTTTGCATTTGAAGATCTTGCCGTAAGGGGATACTAGGGCTGAAAAACTTGCCGTACTTACGTTAATGAAAGCGAATTTAATGTGTACCCAGGAGGTGGAATGTGTAGTTAAAGAAGCGGTAGTTGTAGGTGCTGTATAGTAGTTATAGCAATGGTAGTGATGTAGCAGGATTGGTTTTTATCTTGCGGAACGAGGTCACTCATTATGCTAAGTCGTGATTGTGTGAAGCTCGATTTGCATTAGCTGTGGGGTAGGAATGAATCTCCTTGGTTACTAGTCAAATCAACCCCCCCCAAGTCTGAGTACACCTGACCTGACAGGGGTTAGGAATCACCATCAGGTTAGGAGAAATGCGCTATATTAGTAGGCGAAGCGTAATTCTTAATGGAAGGGAGTTCGTATAAAATTCTTATCCATAATTGATATCAGTGTTTTGTCCCATGTTAAATTTTACTCTCTCTCTCTCTCTCTCTCTCTCTCTCTCTCTCTCTCTCTCTCTCTCTCTCTCTCTCTCTCTGTGCCTTCCTCACCACACCAGCCTTAGTCTGTTGTTATAACTCAGAATTCAAGATGGAAAGATGGCAATTTTAGGCCAAGTTAAAGTAAAACACAAAAAGGATAGTTATAACTTCTAAAATAGTATAGCTTTCTTCTACACGACTATCATAGCAAACACACAGGCAGCAGAGTAAAAGTAGTAAGTAGAAGCAGAAGCAGTAGTAGTAGTAAGTGGAAGTAGTAGTAATAGTAGTGGTAGTTAGATAGTTACCACGCCAGGATCATCAAGGCTCAACCTCCCATCATTATATCAGTTCATTACCACATCCATCATCATTTACGAACAAAATGACGGGGGTTGCCAAGAGCATAATTATTTTTCCCACGCCCACAGCCACTCCCTTCACCAGTCATTCATTTTATACACCCATTCATTAAACTCTTCAATATACGCTTTTATTTTCTTATTTTTTATCGTACATTTTTTCATCGTCATTCAATTCTCGCTTTTATTCATAGACCCCCCTACACAGAGCCATTCATCTCATATTTATCCTTCACACACACACACACACACACACACACACACACACACACACACACACACACACACACACACACACACACACACACACATTTAACTGTAGTTCCTTTTGTTTATACTTTAGTTCCAAAAGGGCCAAAATAGGGTTGAGAAAAATCGTCTGGTATCAGCGGTGTTAAAATATAATGATATACTTGGGCTGATGGGGTTAAAGGGAATACTAGAACTGAGTGAGTGTGAAAGTGGGAAAGTGAGAGAGTAAGAGTAATAATGAGTGAGAGTGAGAGCTATTGTGAGAGAATGAGAGTAAGAGTGAGAGTGAAGGGTTAGGACTGAACGGCGATGGTCCACGTTCCGCTGACACGTTCAAGGTCACTCTCTCTCTCAGGTAACCCAGCCTTACCACATACCACACATTCCTCCTGCAATACCTCAGTACTTAACACGTTTGAGCCAGGAGAGAGAGAGAGAGAGAGAGAGAGAGAGAGAGAGAGAGGGTAAAGATTTGAGTGTAAAGGATCCGGAGAGTTTGGGAAGGGTTTGACTGAGAGTAAGAAAGGGTGGTAGTGAGGTGTAAGGATGAGTGAGTAAAGGGTGAGAGTGAGTGAGGGTGAGGGTGAGGGTGAGTGAGGGTGAGGGTGAGGGTGACAGTGAGTGAGGGTGAGGCTGAGTGAGGGTGAAGGTGATGGTGTGTGAGGGTGAGGGAGGTAAATGTCAGGGGTGATATGGCTGTGGTGATTGGATGGGTAATGGACAGAAACATGCCTTCAAAAAACTAGCTATCAGTGAGGGTCAGGCAGGGTGAGGGTGGGGGTAAGGGTGAGGGTGAGGAGTGAGGGATGGTGGTAGAGGGAGAGGGAGGAGATGGGGGAGTCTGGAGAATGGGAGTAAGGGTGTGTGAGGGTGAGTGAAAGGTAAGGGCGAAAGTGAGGGTAAGGGTAAGGGTGAAAATAGGGTGGGTGAGGGTGTGAGTGAGGGTGAGGGGTGGGGTAGAGGGTGAGGGTGAGGGGTGAGGGTGAGGGGTGAGGGTGAGGGGTGAGGGTGAGGGGTGGTGTTAGCTGTAGTGATTGGGTAGGTAATGGCCAGCAATATACCTTCAAAAAACTGGCAGGGAGTTGAGGGGATCGGGAGACACTACACGATTCTTTCCTCCCTCTCTCTTTCCCTCCTCCTCTCTCCTCCCTCCTTCTCTTTCTTCCTCTCTCCACCCTCCTTCTTCCTCTCTCCCTCCCTCTTGCTCTTTTCCTCTCCCCTTCCTTCTCTTTGTTATCTTTCCCTTCTTCTCGTTTTCTCTCTTCCTCCCTCTCTCCTTTCCTACGGCTCTCAGCTTTTATCCCTCCTTCTTCCTTCCATCTCCCTCTTCCTCTTTCCCTCCTTCCTCCTCCCCCCCCTCTCTCTCTCTCTTTCCCTCCTCCTCTATCTCCATTTTTCCCTCACCTTTCTTCCCTTCCTCTCCTTTTGTTTCTCTCTTTTTCCTCATCCATCCTTTCCTCCACATTTGTATGTTTTTTTCCTTTCACTCCATCGTCCCCTGCTTCCTGCACTCTCTCTCTCTCTCTCTCTCTCTCTCTCTCTCTCTCTCTCTCTCTCTCTCTCTCCATTTTCTAACTCTATATATTTCCTCTCCTCTTTTCTCTCTCCCCTACAGATTAATTTCCTCTCTATTTCCTCTCCTTTGTTCTCCATGTGTTCTTTTTCTCTCTTTTATTTTTCCTCTTTTTCATAATCTCTCCATTGTTCTATTTTTTTATACTTGTTTTTATTTTTCTTATTTAATTCCCTTGTTTATCTCTTACTGTTTTCTTTGTGGTTGGGTGTTTGATTGCCTTTCCTTTGTAATCTATATTTTAATGTTTTTTTTTTCTCTTGTTTTGGTGGTTAAGTATGCATGTCGACAAGATGTTAGGTATGCAGGAGAGAGAGAGAGAGAGAGAGAGAGCATTATCCTGTCAAACGACGTGGCAGTACAACACACACACACACACACACACACACACACACACACACACACACACACACACATACAGAGCTATACCGGGGCAGGTGATTTGCCATATTGTATTGCATGAAAGTTTTGCCCACAAATATAATGTCAGGGTCGTGGGTTGGATCCGAGTTATGGCATCAGGTTATGGCTGAGGAGGATGGGGACAAGGAGACGAAAGAAGTTACGTGGCTAGGAGAGAGAGAGAGAGAGAGAGAGAGAGAGAGAGAGACTGTCGGATACACACATACATAAACAAATATATGCAAACAAACATGCTAACATACACACATACACACATACATAAATACGTACATACATACATACATACTCTACATGCAAACAAATATACATACATAACTACTGTACATGCAGACAAACATGCATACATACATACATACATACATACGTACATAGATACAAACATACATACATACATACATGCATACATTCATACATACACACATAGATGCAGAGAGAGAGAGAGAGAGAGAGAGGGGGGGGGAGGCTATTTTGGGAAGTCGAGAAGATAAAAGTGAGGAGGCGGCGTCAATCGAAGCTTATCATTTTTCTTCCCTTCCTTTTTTTTTCTCTCTTTTTTTTGACCTTTCGACTCTCACGAGGAGGCTGGGACATTCGATATGACGTAACCCCGCAAAGAGAGAGAGAGAGAGAGAGAGAGAGAGAGAGAGAGAGAGAGAGAGAGAGAGAGAGAGAGGGAGAGAGAGAGAGAGAGAGAGAGCAACAGTATCTCCGTCTTTTATATTTCCACCACTAAATCCATTTCTTATTTTTCGTTTTTAATTTTCGATTTTAGAGAATTTCCTCCACATTATTTTTTTTATCTATCTGAATTGTTCTATATACTTTTTTTTTTTACAGTATCATGCACATTATGTCTACGTTATTTCTAGCATCGGATTAGCTTTTTTTTTTTTTTTTTTCAATTAACAGTATAATTCACACATATATCGTGATACTATAATAAGAAGAGAATTTATTAGTTTTATCCCTTAGCAATTATGGATTTCTTTTAACTCATAGATGGGTAAATTCACCTGGCGTTAAGCAAAATTAAAATAGTTAACCCCCTTATACGATTTTATAACTATTCAATTTATATAACGATTCCATCTTTCTTGTCTTACACTCTGGCAGTTTCCGAAAGATTTATTTATTTACTTACTTTCTGCTGCGGATTACCTATTTACATTTCTTTTTCAGCCAACGACAGACGATTTGGCTGTGATAAAGTCAAAGCAAGAGCACGAAAAACAGTAAAGTGTCTTGATCAGTGTACTGGCCGGGAATAAAGACCCTTTATTTTATTCCCAGTTTACCATGAACATTATTATTTAGCTCATGAAAACTATGGTATTGGAAGGGTTAGAGGTCAGCTTAGCCGGATTTGCAATACTCCTCTTACTCTAACTTGATCTCAAACTGCCATCCACCCATCTTGAATGCTTAGTTGTAACAGGAGATTTACACGACTATAACGCTAGTCATGAAGAAGTGCTCTGGTAATAATGTTGAGCTGTAGCATTGTCTCTTTCTGCCACGGAGCCTAGTGAGGATAACTACAAAAGGATGAAGACCTGAGCCAAGTTAAGGTGAAATAGGTATCTCCGGACGATTTTATTCAGCTTAAAGAGAGGCCAGCTGCAGTGAATGGGAGGTTTAGTGTGTGTGTGTGTGTGTGTGTGTGTGTGTGTGTGTGTGTGTGTAGGTGACTGGTGGAATTCCGTATAGTCCTTTAAAAAAAATTACTCTATTTCGTTCAGTGTTTGCCGGAGAATAGCAAGAGAGAGAGAGAGAGAGAGAGAGAGAGAGAGAGAGAGAGCAAATTTAATTCCTGTACGATTTTTCACCATTTTCACGGTGATTAGGAGAGACTACTGAATAATTGGTACTTGTTTTTTCTTTTGCATTGTTTGGTGAAGGTGGGACCTGATGAGGAGTATTTTAATTGATTTTATCTGGCACCTGAGAATATATGAATGTGAATGGAAGTATATATATGTGTGTGTGTGTGTGTGTGCGTGTATGTGTGTGTATGTGTGTGAATGTGTTTGTGTATGCTGTTATGTGTTATTATTTATGGCTGTGGTTAAGTGGGTTCAGGCGCACCGATCGTTCTGGGCCCGTAGAGTTGACATCCGAAGGTTGGTTGGGGTTTATAGCTCACATAATGCAACTCAGGGTCGAGGGAGGCTGGTTACCCTTGCCTTAAATGTCGAAACTGACTAGCCTAGCCCCGGGACCCTACACACCTAATGGGGACAAAAAGTGGATTGGATGATGGATAGATAATATTTCAG
>NC_137046.1:57836193-57893693 GCF_032717465.1 Coenobita brevimanus | reverse complement strand
TGCTCCGGAGACTGTACGGTTGTCGTCAGTAATTCGTTTACACCTCCTCGGGACGTAGCGGGAATAACGAAAGAATAGCGAGAAACAACAAATTAACGAAATAATAATCCACGAAATAGTCACCGAGATATGACTGTATCGTTCTCTCTCTCTCTCTCTCTCTCTCTCTCTCTCTCTCTCTCTCTCTCTCTCGTATATTTATGTGTGTGTGTGTGTGTGTGTGTGTGTGTGTGTGTGTGTGTGTGTGTATCAGTACGCCCGTGCCTGGTGTCCACGCGTGTAAAGTTCATGGCTCAGGCTCGTTGCAATACCGCCTAAGGTTGTAAAGAAGGAAGGTCATAATGGTCACTGGAGTTACCCCTAAAAAAAGAAAAACGGAAAAGAAAACGGAGGCAAAAACAAGTAATTCGTGTCTACTATTTTACTGACCTCATTTTTTTGTTCATTTAGCGACCTCAGTTTTTTCATTCATGTCTTTATTATAGTCTGCGTTGAATAAAATGTAATATAGAATGAAAATGGGTCAGAAAAAATATAATAAGCACCAGACTCACTTTCCTTGGTCGCATTTTCAATTTCTTCGTGTTATATTCGCAAAAAAAAAAAAAAAAAAAGAGAAAAGTAAGGAAGTAATAATAATAATAATAATAATAATAATAATAACACACAAAAAGAGAAAAAGATTAAAGGGAGACTTAAAGAAAAAATTAAAGAAATAAAAACGTCCCCCTTAGACAGAAATACCTGCCACCATATATTTTTTTTTCAGTTTGTTTCATATATTTTTTCACAATTTCAAGCTGAAAAGGAAATGAGGAGAGAGAGAGAGAGAGAGAGAGAGAGAGGAAAAAAATGAAAAAAAATACAAAAGTCGGCTATATACCTAAAATGATTACCTTTTTTTTTTAATGTTCCCATTTCATGCACTAGAAAATTTATGAAAAACAGAAAGAGAGAGAGAGAGAGAGAGAGAGAGAGAGAGAGAGAGAGAGAGAGAGAGTGTCCTACTCAAACTCCCCCACCCACCCACTGACCACCACCCACCCAACCTTTTCCATGTTTTTTTTCTCCCTTGCCCACTTATTCAAAACACGTCATGCACTGCGGCCCAACACAGGTGCCTGGGTCATGCGGGGCGTGATTAGAGAGTGTGTGTGTGTCTGACCTGCCCACCGTAGCCCCCTAAGCACCATGACGTCATGTTAAGTCTCTCCTTGCTATCTCCATCTATCTATTTATCTATCTATCTATCTATCTATCTATGCCATTCAGAACCACAATATATAAAATCGTAATGCTAAGGAGTTAAGTACTTTTCAAGGTCCAACAACCCGAGACACGAACTTTTTCTAACTGCTTCGTTCAAGTCGATTTTACGGCCAGCCAAGCATCAGATTTTTATGTCGTCTATATTATTTATGTATTTATGTTTTTTTTTATTCCATTTTGTATTCCTTTAGATCGCTTGATGTTAAATTGGAACTATAAATATTAGAATGTGTGACTAAGTAAGGTATGGGCATCGAGAAGGCAAAAAATGGACGAGCTGAGAAACTGATCAAAGTATATCTCATTTCCAGTATTCTCATTATGGTCATTATCATCAGCAGGAGCATCACTATCATGGCTATAATTATCATCATAGTCGTCATTATTATCCCTCCGTTCATCGTCATCATCAGAAGCAGCAGTAGCATCACCCTCAGGGCTAAAATTATCATCAGTATAGTCTTCATTGTTATCCCTCTTTTAATCATCATCATCACAGTCATTATAATATTACCTTCTTCTTATTCTTAGTCTTATTATTATTATTATTATTATTATTATTATTATTATTATTATTATTATTATCATCATCATAAAGCACCGCTAAGCATGTCATCACGACCAGTCAAGAGATCGTCACCTCCCTCACCTACCCCTCCCTTCTCTCTCTCTCTCTCTCTCTCTCTCTCTCTCTCTCTCTCTCTCTCTCTCCCCTCCCCATCACTCCTTTCCCTCCCATCCATCCCCTTTCTCTACCTTCCCCACCTGCTGCGCCCCTCTCCCTCTCATTAATTTTGTTTTTCCTTTTCTTTCTCTTTCTTTCCCTTTCCTTCTCCCCTCCCCCTCCCCTCCCTCTCCCCCGATTCCTCCCGACTTCTCCCGACACCCACCTCGTGCCGGTCGGTGGTCGGGTCAATGAAAAAAAGGAAAAGGAAAGAAATAAAAATCCAATCCTTCCCATCCCGTTACCGTAAGACCCCACCTTGAGGATTCCCCACTGTCCTGAGAGAGAGAGAGAGAGAGAGAGAGAGAGAGAGAGAGAGCACTGAGAGAAGGGAGAGAGGTGAGAGACGTGACCTTCATAGCAATATCCAGTAAGAGAAAATGAGTGTGGAACAAGTAAGTTAATCATGTGTGTGTGTGTGTGTGTGTGTGTGTGTGTGTGTGTGTGTGTGTGCTTGTGTGTATGTGTGTGTGTATGTGTGTGTGTAACCTACTGTCACACTAATTTCAGCTCCTTGGCTTCTCACAAACTGTTTTCTTGAATTCCTTTTCTCCCTTCACTTCTCACTTATTCTCCATTCTTTCTCCTTCCCCCTTCTTCCTCTCCCCTTCGTTCTCTTACCCTCCCCTTCCCCTTGCCTCTTCCTCCTTTGATTATTTTCCTCCCTCCACCTCTCACTTACACTTGTCTCCTTCCCTCTTCCCGCTCCCATCCCTCCAACCCCCCCTCCCTTCCTCACCTCTCACCTTTCCACTCACACAGTTGTTGCTTATTACGTCCTCTTTATATCTTTTCAAACACGTGGTATTTTTCACTTGTATATATATGTAAACCTCGGTGTGTGTGTGTGTGTGTGTGTGTGTGTGTGTGTGTGTGTGTGTGTGTGTGTGTGTGTGTGTGTGTGTGTGTGAGAGAGAGAGAGAGAGAGAAGGGGGGTTGGGGTTCTGAGGGGTGAGGGACAAAGTGAACATAAACGCTGATTGAGTGAAGAAGGAAGATGAGGATATGAAGGAGAGTGGCGTGAGGAGGAGAGAGAGTATGTGAGGGACGGGATGAGGGAGTAAAGGAGGATGTAAAGCATGGGGTGAGGGAGACCGGTAAATGAAGGGTGAGGGAGAGCGTGAGTGAGGGGGGGGGTGAGGGAGAGTGAAGTGTAGGTGTGGCCACTTGCAAAAACCCTGCGGGGAAGTACCACACCGAAGCGTGACTCAGGCGGTTCGACCCCTTGAAAAACTGACCCCTTCCCTTCCCCCGCCCCCCTTTTCCCCCTCCTTGCCCTTACCCCCTGCTTCCCTGATTCCCCCAACCCCCTTCCCCCTTCCCTGCCCTTCTTCGTGCCCCTTCCCTGCCCCTTGCCCTCTTCGTCTCGTTTCCAAACACACGAAAAACTGTCTTCCATTGTTTATGTGTTTCGTTCCTCATAAATTCAGAATCCACTTTACTTCCTTTTAGTGCATTGTTCCTGTATTTTCCATGCTCCACTATTCAGCTTAAGGGCTTCTCTATGGGGGACTGCAGGAAGAGGGGAACTTAAGCCTGCACTCCACCGGGTAAACACTTCAGATAAACAACAGCAGCACCTTAGTCTAGGGGGAAGGTGGAGTCGCTTTCGTCGTGAGAGACTGTACATAGAATCACACAGCTATTTTTGACGTAATCTGGCTTCCTGTCTCTTTCATATTTTGTTCTGATAAAGCCTTCCAAAATAATTGACACATTCTTTTCATAACAGCGAGGTTGAAAGGATACGGGGTTAAGAATGAAAAGGAGAAATATTATCGAGGGAGAGAGAGTCCTGCATTCCACATATATAAAACCGCTATTTACTTAACACATTTTTTTGGCTTCTATGAACTGTGTGAAGTACTTATGGTTTTTATCATTATTATTTCTGTCATCAGACTTTTTATTAAGACCTTTAGTAAGACGGTTTTTATTCTTGCTACCCCCAGACGATTTTATTCAGCTGATGGGAACTGCGTCTCTTTGGAACTCGCTTTCCTAGATTAGTTCCCCCTCAAACTTCAACCTACACCTGTTCAAGTCCAGCTGTTACGGATTTTCTTTTAATTTACCAAGGACACCTGTAATCTGGTATATGGATTTTTTTAACTTAATTTGTTTTTCCTTCCTGTGTTCGCTTCCTGTAAAACACAAACACACACACACACACACACACACACACACACACACACACACACACACACACACACACACACACACACACACACACACACATTTAGTTTTGGAGTTAGTGAAGGCTCCATCCGTCTCGTCGAGTTCAAAAACTTTCTGTAGACCCCCCCCAAAAAAGAACACATCACAAGGAAATTCTAGTGAAGTGTCATCGTACTGAAAGGATTAGCAGTCTTAGCTTCCTGTATCCCACATTTGGCTGAGTAAAATCGTCTGGCGTTACCTGGAATAAAAGATAATCAAGAGTTGCGCCCATCATGAGAGGGTGGTTAACTGTAAAGGGAAGCAGGAAGTGAAAATTGTGTCGAAGAGAATGCCTTGTTTCTCGTTTTCACACTCTCAGTTCTCTCTCTCTCTCTCTCTCTCTCTCTCTCTCTCTCTCTCTCTCTCTCTCTCTCTCTCTCTCTCTCTCTCTCTCAATTCTGGTGTGTTCATATAGAGTCCTGGGGTGGTAAGGGTAAGGAACGCGGCTAAGTGGAAAGTTAAGTTCCTGATTTCTCTCTCTCTCTCTCTCTCTCTCTCTGTTTTCCTTGCACACTTTCTCATGCATTCTTTCTTTCACGCTGTTTCAAGTCCAGAGAGTTATTTCACACTGATTACTCCTCACGTCATTTTACTCTCACTGTATTGATGTATGTATGTATGTATATGTGTACGTATTTATTTATGTATGAATATATGTATGTATGTATTTCTACCATCTGTCTATCTGTGTATCTGTCTATATAAAACAGAAATAAATATGCGATGAAAAGACGCCAACATACGAGTACTATTCAGTGTCCCTTTTCTCGTTAATTTAGTGGACGTGTAGTGTAGTGTAGTGTAGTGTAGTGTAGTGTAGTGTAATGTAGTCTAGTGTAGTGTAGTGTAGTGTAATGTAATGTAGTGTAGTATAGTGTAGTGTAGTGTAGTGGAGTGTAGCGTCCGGGGTGTGTAGTGAGGCTTTACTTATCCCCATCGTTGTGTATTCTTCCGCGCCGATGCTTGTGGTTGAGGAGAAGACCGAGGACATTGAGGGGAGGGGGAGAGGGGAGAGTAGAGAGAGGAGAGGAGGGGAGAAGGGAGAGGGGAGGGGAGGGGAGAAGAGGAAGTAGGTGGATGGAAAAGATATTTTGTGACATTATTCCCTTTTTTTTTTAAATCTCTTTACCTTCTTCATCAGACCTTTTTTGTGTAATGACCCACACTGTAAGATAAATCAGAGGGAGAGGGGGAGAGAGAGAGAGACAGAGAGACAGACAGACAGACAGACAGACAGAGACAGAGACAGACAGACAGACAGACAGGATGGAAGGTAAAGGGATTGAAGGATAGGTAAGGGAAGGGGAGGAGATGAAGATGGGGAAAGAAATGGCGGGATAGGGATGTAAGTGAAAAATAAGGGAGGTGTGAGGGATGGAGGAGAGGGGAGAGGTAGGAATGAGGAGAGAGAAAGGAAATGAAAAGCAAAGACATGAAAGAAGAGAGAGAGAAAGAGGTGAAGAGGATGGAGAAAGGGAAGGAAAGGAGACGAGGAGTGAGTGAAAATAGGGAACTAAAAGATTGAAGAATGAAAAAGAAAAAAAGCGTGAGAGAAAAAAAAAGAGACGGGGATTTTATTAAGCTGGAAGTGGGTAATGGGAGCCAAAGAGTGCTAAAAATTTCTTGAGTAAAAATAAGAGCCTTTTCTTTAATCACTTAACCCCTTCAGCCCGGGAACGTGTTAGATATATTTCTGCTCTCTCCAGATAATTTTCTTTTTCTTTATATTTGGGAGAGGCGTTTCAGACTTTAAGAGGTTTTATATTGCCTTCACTAACCCCTTCAACGCAAATGGTGTTTTCAGAATCAAATTACATCGTCCTGGGGTAGCAGAAATAAATTAAAACAAAACATAATCGTACCGAAAGGAATAATTCAAAATAGCTGAGATATTTTTAGACACTCGTGGCCCTGATTTTCCAAGTCGTCTCAAATTTTAGAGCACCGATACCTCCAGTCTTACCAAGTTTTCGACACGTGATCCTTTTAAATAGCTCAATAACCGGTGCTGGGTACAAGTTGGGGAGGTTGTAGTTAGAAGACAATAAGAACATTAGAAGAGAGGGTGTTACTTGGCCCATGGTAGGCAGCTCCTTCTAGTGACTAAACTACTAGAATAACCCTTCGTGTGGAGCCCTATGGAGAGCTTTACTGAAATCCAGATGAATAATAAAGTAAAGTTTATCGCTGCCCGCCGCCTCATTGACCTCCAAGAAAAATGATAACGTTTGTGAGGCAGGACCGTCCATGCGTGAATCTGTGCTGACCTCCGTTAATAGGAATAAATCTTTCTAAGGGCTCTCCAGTTTTATTTGCTAAAATTGACTCAAGCATTTCTCCCACTACTGATGTTAAATTTATCAAACTGTAATTCGACACAAATGATTTATCACCCTTTCTAAAAATGGACGCTACCTTCGCTGTCACCCACGCACCTGGAACCTCTAAAATTAAAGAATTATTTAACAAGACTGCTAGTGGCTGAGATAATTTTTCCTTCTCCTTTATAAAAATGTGCATATTTTTATCATCCGGACTTGAAGATTTTCCAGGTTTTAGCATTGTAATTTCTTTCAGTACTTCCTCCTCAGTAATATTTATTTTACTAATAATATTGTCCGTATCATCATCGTAAATATCTGTTACTTGAGGGATTAGATTTAGGTATTCCCTCGTAAATACTGATGCGAAATAATTGTACAGAGGAGATAAAAATAAATGCATTATTTTTAGAGAGAATTCAGGTTAAGACTTTTACCTGTTGAATATTTGTATTATTTCCGTTCTCTCTCTCTCTCTCTCTCTCTCTCTCTCTCTCTCTCTCTCTCTCTCTCTCTCTCTCTCTCTCTCTCTCTCTCTCTCTCTCTCTCTCTCTCTCTCTCTCTCTCTCTTCCCTAATGCCCTGTAAACTTGATGTGAGCAAAGTTTAGAAGCGTGGAGGCGTTTGAGGAGCAGAAATACACACCAGCGAGTTTAAGCGTGTTCGCCCACACACACACACACACACACACACACACACACACACACACACACACACACACACACACTTAGATTCATATAGGGTATAGGGAGATCGATTGTTAGACACGTGTATATACTCGTACACGACTGACACGCATGCGTCCATACATACATACATACACGGATGCATAGTAGGTGCTCTTAGAGAGATAGATAGATAGATAGATGGACTGAGTGATGGATACATTAATTTGCCGTTAAACATATAGAGAGCAGGCATCACCAAATATGTATGTACAGTAAAGACTCATATATACAGATACAGTTGATAGGTAAATAAATATTCACGTTATATATATGAGAGAGAGAGAGACTAAGACATCAGCCTTACTGTGTTTCCTCACTGGGTACAGGAATAGATCTGTGTGTGTAATTCACCGGGTCGGTCAGGATCACTTGATGGTCGTGATCGTCAGCTTTTACCCTCCCGGAAGGGAGCTGAGAGCTCATATAGTCCGATCTAAGGGCAAGGCTGTGACCTTCACACAAGCACACACCCGTCCCCTTGCTCGAGGGGGACAGTAACCATCCACTTCGTCAGTGAAACTTTTCGCAACCTGAGCGAGGCGCGAACTCCCGTCCACCAGTTGGCAAGCGAGAACGTTACCACTGCACCAGCGAGCGGTGTGTGTGTGTGTGTGTGTGTGTGTGTGTGTGTGTGTGTGTGTGTGTGTGTGTGTGTGCCACTGGGTTTCTGCGTTTGTGGCATATATTTGTATGTACAGTATGAAGATGTTTAATAATTATGTCTATGTGCATGTGGATATTCGTGTGTAAGTGTTTGTTACCGCATGTGTGTGTGTCTGTGTGTGTGTACTGGCTATTGATAAACTGGATTCATTCTGCTGAGTCACCGGCGTCTGGATGTCTATTGTGTTTTGGGGGAGGGGGAAGGGAGGGGGAAGGGGAGGGGATGGGGTGAGGGGAGAGGGACTGTAGGAGGAAAAGGAGAGGGAAGGGGAGGAGATGGGGTGATTCGAGAGGGAATGGAGGGGAAAAAGGAGGGGAGAGGGGAGTGGAAAAGAGGAAGAAGGAGGGGTGGGGAGTAGAAGAGAGGAAGGAAAGGAGAGGAAGGGTAAGGGGGAGAGGGAGGTGGTGAGAGAAGAAGAGGAAAGAGGAAGGGAAAGACTGAGGCAGAGGAAAGGTAGGCAGAAAGAGGAAAGCCAAAAGTAAGGAAGAGGAGGAAAGAAAAGAATGGAAGAGGAGAAGTGAAGGGGAAGAGTGAAGAGAGAAGGCAGAGGAAGAGAAAGAGATGGAAGGGGGATAGAGGAGGAGAAAAAAGAAGAGGCAATAGAGGAGAGTAGAAAGAAGGGTGGGAGAAATCGGGAAGAGACAAGGAATAGGAAAGTAAATGAAGAGAGAAGGAAAAGAGAGGAAAGAAGAAAATGGAGAAGAGAAGGGAAAGTTGGTAAGGAAAAAGAATTAGAGTTTGAAAGAGGAGTCCAGGAAAAGGTAAAATAAGCATAAAAGAATCCAGTTTTTAATCCAACTGAATTTAACACAATTTTCGTTTTATCAACACTTATTCCTTCGCTGGCTTAGGAAATCTTTACAGCCATTTTTTTTCTTCAATTTACATTCATTCAAAAATATGTTCGAAAATATTATTCAAACTGAGCCGACAATATAGATCCGGAGGTGGTAAGGTCAGGTATATATTGAACTTTCGACTTTTATTTTTATTTTATTGATTTTCTTTTAAGGCAAATTCAAATATATCCTTTTCCCTCGTTCCCGGTCTGCCTCCCCTTGTCCTCCTTCCAGCAACTAGACTTCTATAATATTCTTTGCCTTTTATTCCAAGCGTTCTTCTTTACTCTTTCACCTCGTTCTCGGTCCTCCTCTGCCTCTTCTCTCATCATCTTCTCTTCTATGAAATTCCTTTATCGGATATTCCTTTTCTCGGAGACTGCCCTTTCACCTCACGTTTGATCATCGTCTCTTGCAGGGCCCCTCATCTGCACACACCCTTTGTTAGCCAATAATTCCCTATGCGTCCCACAACCCCAAAGCCTCTCAGTACATTCTTCAGCTGCCGAGAGCCTGTGTGTGTGTGTGTGTGTGTGTGTGTGTGTGTGTGTGTGTGTGTGTGTGTGTGTGTGTGTGTGTGTGTGTGTGTGTGTGTCTCCATTAAACCGAGACACAGATCGATGAAGTTATGAAAATACGACATAATTATAAAACACAACAAAAAAATAAATATCTTCTCTATGCCCCAGACTGAAATGAAACTGAAGCTAACTTAAGTAAGAATTCAGAAATTTGAGGAGAGACAAAAGTAGACTGGGAAAGAAGAAGGATGCAGAGTAAAGAAGTAAGACTGAGCTGGAACGCACGTAAATCTTGCCTACCCCGCCCTCACCCATGCCAGGCCCTCCCCACCATGGCCTGAGTCAGTGGTTCCTTGGTGGGGGATAATATTAGCACCGCCACACCCAGACCTGTTGCTGACCCCTCCCCCACACCCTTCCCCTCCCCTACACCCCCCCTGTCTGTTCCCTTCCTACACCCCTCCTTCTGCTCCCTTCCTACACCCCTCCGTCTGCTCCTTTCCTACACCCCACCTTCTGGTCCTTCATCTTTCCTTTCCTTTTCTCAGCTACCTCTTTCTCTCTCTATCTCTCTCTCTCTCTCTCTCTCTCTCTCTCTCTCTCTCTCTCTCTCTCTCTCTCTCTCTCTCTCTCCATTCCTGCCCCCCTACGTACCACTCCCTCCCCTTCCCCATCTCCCTGCCTAACCCTCCCCCACACCCTCTTCCCCTCCTCCCTGCTATTTCGTCCTCTCTCTGCACTATTTCACTTCCGTCTTTCTCATTTTTTCTACCTTTCCGTCTTTTATTCCTTACCTCCAGGCCTCATCCATTCTACTCAACTCACCTGCCCTTACTCTCTTACTCACCTGCCCTTTCTTTCTCACCCATTACTCATACATACCTGCTCTTACTCTCTTGCACACTTTCCATTACTTTCTTATTCACCTGCCCTCTCTCTCATGCTTATGTACTTCTCCCTGATTCACCTGTGCTCACTCTTACCCATCTGTTCCGACTCTGTTACTCACCCTTTCCTGCTGTCTTAACTCACCTGGTCCTTACACCTTTAGTCGCTTATTTTTACTCTCCTCTCTTTTAACTTTACTTAGCTCATCCTCATCTCATTCTCCTCATATTGCTACCTATTCCCCTTCCTCTTCCCCTCTCCTTTCCCTCCCTCTTCCCCTCCCCTTTCCCTCACTCTCTTCCCCTCCTTTTTAGCCCTTCCCCTCTTTCATATTCTTCCCCAATCCTATCCATTCCTTCTGACACATCCCCTCCCCCCGTCATCACATCCATTTGCCTTACTTCTCTGTCCTTTCCTTCCATTCTATCCCTTCCTTTCTCTTTTCCCTTCCTTTTCCTCCTCCCTTCACTTTCTCCCATTTTTACCATCTTCCTCCTTTCCTCTTCCTCTTCTTCTTTTCCTTCCTCCTTCCCCTTCTCCGTTTTCCATTTCCTTCCCTCTTCTTTGTCCTTCCCTCTTCCCTTTCTCTTTTTTCCTTCTCTTACATCTTCTCATTTTCCTTTCCCCTCCGCCTCCTCCACCAGCTCCACTTTCCTTTCCTCTTCCCCTTTCTGTCTCCTTCCTCCTATCCTTCCCCTCTCTCTTGCACTTCCCCATTCGTCCCCTTTCCCCTCTGACCTATCCCTATCTCCCACACTACCCTTTTTTGCTCCCTTTTTTCTACCCATGTCCATTTTCTTCCCTCCTACATTTTTCACTCCTCACATCCTTCTCTCCTCCTCCCTTCCCTCCATCCCTCCCTTTCCCTGTTCCCACTTTCCTCTTCCTTCCTTCTTCCACCTCTTTTCTTATTCTTCTCCTGTCTCCTCCACACACGCCTCTTCTCTCTTTCCTTCCCCCTTCTCCCCTCCTTCCCCCTTCCCTCCTTTCCTTTCTCATCCCTCCGTCCCTCCTTGCCTTCCTCATTCCTGCTCCACACGTGCCCCCCATCTTTTTTTCCCTCTCCTTATTGCTCCACTCTCTCTCTCTCTCTCTCTCTCTCTCTCTCTCTCTCTCTCTCTCTCTCCCCCTATTCTTTTCCTTCTTACATTTCCTCATTCTTTGCCCTCCATTCTTCTGTAGTCCTCGCTTCATAGCCTGCCTTCCCCATCCCTCACTTTCTTCCCTCTTCCTCTCCCCTGCCTCGCGCCTCTTCTCCCTTCCTCTTTCGCTTCCTATCCCCCTTCTTCTCTCCTTCCCTCTCCCTCTCCTTCCTTCTCTTCCGTAGCTCCTATTTCATAACCAATGGAGAGTATAATCAGCTTGAAAATACGTCAAAGCTTAAAAAGAATAAAAAAATAACTAATAATTGACTTGCATTGAGACTTGTTTATCCAGAAAATTGGGTTGGATCTTTTATGAAAACTTTCCGTCCCCCTCTTCCCTCTTTCCTCCCCCCCCTCAATTTCCCTCCCATCCTGCCCTCTTTTCTCCTCCCTACTTTCCTCCTCCTTCCCTCTTTCCCCCTGCGTATTTTTCTCCTCATTCTCTCCTTTTTTCCTCGCTTCTCTCCTACCCCCTAGTTATTTTTTCTTTCTCATTTCCTGCCATGCTCTTTCTCCACACCATCAGCAACTCGACCTCCATCCAACTATCTGTCTATCTATCTGTCTATCTTTCTATCTTTCTATCTATCTGTTTATCAGTCCATCTATCCAGCCATCTATCTACCTGCTGCCCTTCATCCCGCTCCCACCTCTTCCACCTCTTACCACTTCGGTATACCGTCTTCCCTCCTACTGTCCCCCCCCCCACCACCACCACCACAGTCCCTCACTAACCACCACCACCATCACTACCCCTCTACTAACCACATTCACTACCACCACCACCTACCTGTGGAGCCCCCCTGTCCCCCAGCCTCTCCCCAGCTTCCTCCACTCTCCATTTCCTCTCTCCCTCTGGCCATAAAAACCCGACACAAGGTCACTCTCACTTGCACCGCCTGGGACCTTGGCGTTGCAACTTTTATCAGAGCAACGCGACCCACCGACTACCTAACCTCCTTCCTGACACACATACCTGACACACCTTCCTGACACATTTCTGACACCTAACACATCTCCCTGATACCTGACACACCTTCCTGACCCATTTCTGACACCTGACACATCTACTTGATACCTGACACACCTTCCTGACCCCATTTCTTACACCTGACACATCTACCTGGTACCTGACAGACACCTTCCTGACCCATTTCTGACACCTAACACATCTACCTGACACTTGATACACCTTCCTGACTCATTTTTGACACCTGACACACCTACCTGACACCTGACATACGTTCCTCATAAACTTGACATCCTCCTGACACGTCTTTCTGGCACACCTGACACATCCTCTTGACACACCTTCCTGACACCTGACAAACCTTCTTCACACACCTGACAACCTCCTGACACATCTTTCTGACACGCCTGACATCTTCCTGACACATCT
The DNA here is from genome assembly GCF_032717465.1 of Coenobita brevimanus. Classification (NCBI taxonomy): domain Eukaryota; kingdom Metazoa; phylum Arthropoda; class Malacostraca; order Decapoda; family Coenobitidae; genus Coenobita; species Coenobita brevimanus. Next base: position 57,880,976 of record NC_137046.1, on the reverse strand, counting down.
TTCTGACACACCTGGCATACCTTCCCAACACACCTGGCATACCTTCCCCACACACCTTTCTGACACACCTTCCTGACACCTGAGATACCTTCCATTCCAGTTCTGTCGTGAAGCATCAAATACTCGTGCAGGAAGAATTTAGTGTCCATTACTACACGGGGATGCAACTTTTATCACTGCTTCTCAACCCACCACCACCACCACCACCACCACCACCACCACCACCACCACCACCACCACCACCAACCCAGCTTCTTCCTAAAACACCTTACCTTTTGGCTTTATTTTGAGGTCTTGGGCGTTTTTATTTTTTTATTTTTATATGTCGTAATATGGATAAATTTGGCCATATTCTCATCGGTTTGAAAGATGTCGAAACACCTCTTCTTCATTGATTTTGCTTGTCCGATTCCTCTTAATGTTCTTCTGTGTTGCTGATGGAAACTAGTATCGACGTAACGAGACATAAATTACATACAGAATGCAATAGTGGTGGAAGATGCAAACTGTAAAGAGTTATTTTTTTTTTTTTTATTATTTTGATCATAATCCGAAAAGGATGTACGTTTTTCAGGCTCTAATGACTGTCTATAATTATGGCATTGGTGTTGTTTGATGGTTTAATCTGAATATATTTGGTCAAAAATTTTTACTAAAAAAAAAAAAATTATCTGCTCTTTGAAACTACATTGTCATCAGTAGGAAAAGCATGTACAGCGATACGTTTTGATGACTCTCTCTCTCTCTCTCTCTCTCTCTCTCTCTCTCTCTCTCTCTCTCTCTCTCTCTCTCTCACTAGTTATTCTTCGACCACTAGGTAAGAAAAATGTCAGATAATATTAACGTGATCACCTGGCTTCCGTGCTAGTCATGAAGAAGTGTCTGAGTGCTTTGATGATGCCGTGGTTAGGGTACGGGATCTGGTCACGAGTACGAATAAATACCTAAATAATTTTGCGTTTTTTTTTTTTAAGGTAATTTTTTTCTGGCATTGAGTCATAAAATGTATTCGATTATTTTATTTTATTTATTTATTTTTTTTTTTTTTGGTGATACCTCCCTCCCTGATTTTCATACGTGTTTTTCATGATGGATTTTTATTGTTTTCGTGTTGACGTTGTGTTATGGGTGTGTTATGTGGCCATGAGTAAAACTAGATGAGTAAGAGTAACGTGTGTGTGTGTGTGTGTGTGTGTGTGTGTGTGTGTGTGTGTGTGTGTGTGTTTTATTATATCTCTCCCGTCATGTGCCTGTCTGTGTATCTGAATGACCGCTTCTTTTCATGACCCAAGTTCCTGCTCTTCATGACAAAAATTCTGGCTTTCGTGATGATGACGGGGTAGCCTGGACACGATCTACACTAGTCACGAAGAAGAGACTTAAAGCGATAATGGGGTGTCTCTTGAGGGGTCATTTCGTGTGCCATTAGGTAAAGGACTTGTTGGGGTTTGACTGACCTTGCCTCCTGACCCAAACACCTGCTTTTCATGACCTGGATTTAATACCTGACTGGAGACGGAAATCTATAGCTTTTTTCTGACCATTTTTCTGGAGTTGGGTAAAAGATTTGTTGGATTATTTTGCTGGTATTGATGTTGTTATTATTATTATTTTTTTGTATTCATTTCCCCCGATTCATACCTCTGTAGTTGAAAAAATATTGGCGTTATCGTGTGGACAGTTTAGTGTGGATACGATCACTGGTCACGAGTGTAGATATCAAGCTGAGAATTGTGTGTGTGTGTGTGTGTGTGTGTGTGTGTGTGTGTGTGTGTGTGTGTGTGTGTGTGTGTGTGTGTGTGTGTGTGTGTGCTTATCACCTACTCTGTTAGACAAAATGTATGTTTCTAAGTGTTTTTTTTTTTTGTGTGTGTGTGACCACTTTCTTCCAACATACACCTTAACCTTCCACGATTAAAATTTCTCATTATTTTTGTAATGGTGTTGTCTGGAAACCATTTGCAGCTATTAGAGGAAATATAAAAGAATAACTTCATTTAGTAATCGTTTCTCCTCCCATTAGACAATATATATATATATATATATATATATATATATATATATATATATACACACACCTGACTCACAACCGTGCCACTCATGTCGAAATTTTGGTGTGGATAGGATCAGTGGTCACGAGTGGAGATATAAAGGGTGAATTGTGTGTTTTGGAGGTCACTTGTTGGGCCATTAGCTAGGGCAGACCAGGCCACATGACATACAACATCGTGCCTCAAACATCTCAATCATAACCCCCAGAAAGTGACCCCGTGCCCAAGAGATAACAGATGAAGGTTCGGATTCAAAAATGACCCTGTGCTCATTTTTCCCTTTATTATTATTCTTTTACATTAACTTGGCCAAGGTTTTTGTTTTGGGCAGTGGCTTTGGGTTAACTTACTGGCAGAATTATGTGATGCTACAGCTCTACATCCTATTCATAGCACTTCTTCGTGACTGGCATCACATTCGAGTGTTATTCTAATACTGGTACTCAGCATTCAAAGACAGAAAGATGGCAAGTTTTAGGCCAAGTCAGAGTAAAAAAGGATATAGTTTTCTGCAAGAAGAAGGAAGGAAATTGCTGAAAAATAATGCGTCTCTTACTCCATCTGGGGAAAAATTAGTAGTTAAAAAAATGAATAAGTAAATGAATAAGTAAAAAATCTTTGCAACGACTGGATATTTCATTGCAAGTCTGTTTGTGAATATCGACCCTGATTTAGTTAGCAGCTGGGCTTGAGTTTAAGAATGGGAATTAAAATATGGACTCAATATTGTAAGTTATAAAGAAACATAACGCGGCCATCACTACACGGACGGAGATAGCGCTACATAGACTAAAAATTATAGAAGGCAGGAGCGGGCTGACGGGTTTACTTGGTCCTCAGATGATAGGGATTTTGAGTTTGTTGTGGCTACTTGCAGACGATTCTTTTTATTGGACTTAGTAGTGAAGGGGATGATGAAGAGCTGCATCAAACCCTCTTCTGGTGAAAAAGGTTTGTCCTAAGTTGAATAAAACCGTGAGATAGTAATATGACTGAGAGAGAGAGAGAGAGAGAGAGATTAACAGTATCACTTGGCAGCAGAACAATGCCACTAGTATGTACAATATATATATATGTGTGAATGAATAAATGTACGTGTGTATGTATGTATGTATTGTAGCGTCCGGGGTGCACCTGCCTGACATTATATACACAGGACAAGAACTGGACTTCCACTGACTCACCTGCTGTGTACCTGATCAGCACTGTCATTAACTGTCTACCTGTTGGAATCTGGGTTTGTACAATCGGGGGGAAAAGTTCGTCTTATTGTTCCAGTTTGCCTCACACTAAGGACAATAATAATAATAGTAATAATAATAATAATAATAATAATAATAATAATCGTATTTTAATAATAATAATAATAATAATAATAATGATAACAATACAGTGTCGAGAGAGAGCAAAAATGTAATACAAAAATACATCATTAAATTGTAGGAACGTAAGCAAAGTTTTGTCCCCGACTGTACGAAAGAAATATAAATAAATAAATAAATAAATACAGTTGTGCTTAGATAATGTAAGAAAAGCGTACCCATCAGAGCAACAGCGAGAACCTTTGCCCTTTTGTCATCATCATCATCATCATCATCATCATCATCATCATCATCATCATCATCATCATCATCATCCTTCGTCTCACTTTTTTGTTTTGTTTTTCTGTTTCGTCTTCTTTTCAGTTTGCTTTTTTTTTTTTTTTTTTTTAAAGACTATCCGATATCTTATTTTCTTCTTTGTTTCAGTCTTCCTGTCATTCTGCAACATTATCCTTATCATTCTCATTCCTTTTCTCATAATATTCCTCATCTTTCCCATCACCCTCATTCTACGTCTCACTCTGCATCGTCATCCTTATCTCTCTCCCCATTATATTTCTCATCTTTCCCATCACCCTCATTCTTCGTCTCATTCTGCATCTTAATCCTTATCCCTTTCTTCGTTCTATTTCTCATCTTTTCCTTCACTGTCAGTCTTTCATCTTAATCCTGTCTCTTTCCTCGTTACATTTCTCATCTTTCTCATTACTCTCATTCTTCGTCTCACTCTACATCCTTGACTTTTTCTTCCCCTTCATCACCCCTCAAAAAAAAAAAAAAAAAAAAAAGCTGCCAATCCATAAGAGGCGCCTAATTAGCTTTTGAGTTTTTCTTTTTCGATTCTGGGCATAGGTTTCACAGCCCGTTCCCTGAGGCTCAGCTGTCCTGCGTCGACCTTCCATATGTCACCACTTCGGCGCTAACACCCACCGTCCATACTGAATACATGCTGGATTTGTCTCATACAGAGTTAGTTTCTTCGGCGAATTTATTTTTTCCCTCAGCTGAACAAAATCGTCTTACGGCAGCGAGAATAATGTAGAAAAGACGTCCTAGAAGTGAAGGGGTTGAGGGACTACCGTTATTCACTATGACGGTTTCTCAAGTAGTGAATAAAACCGTCTTGCTAAATGAACAGTGTATAATAATCGTCCGTGGCTCCTTTATTGGCATGCGTCTCTCCTAAGCTGAAAATCGTCTGACATTGGTCGAAAACCGAGGAAGAAAAGGAGAGGAGAAGAGGGAAGGAAAGGAAAAGAATAAGGGAAAAGAGAGGAAGAAAGGAGGTGAAGAAGGAAGTAAAGAGGAAACGAGAAGAGAGGAAAAGTGAAGAAGAAAGGAAGAGAGAAAAGGAAAGGAAAGGTGAAGAAAAAGGAAGAATGGAGAAGAAAAGTGAAGAAGGAAAGAAGTAAAAAAATAAGAAGAAAGGAAGAGTGAAGAAAGAAAGCGAAGAAAACTAAAAATAAGGAAAAAGGAAGAGTAAAGGAAAAAGAAAGAAAAAGGGAAGAAGGAACGACTATAAAAAAATTAAGAAGAAATGTGAAGAGGAAAGGAAAAGTGATGCCAGCGTACCAGAAGTGTTAGGTGACGGGTCGAGAGTGTCTGCAGGCTATGTTGAGAGGAGGGTATGGAAAAAGTAGAGGAAGGGGGGAGAAGGAGGGGGTGTGGAGGGGAGGGAAGAGAGGGAGGGGGAGAGGGAGGGGGAGTGATTTTGAAGGACGCCCAGTACCCCGCCCTTCCTTCCACCACGTGACTATTTATGTCCACCCTCACCTCACCTCACCTCACCTCTCCTCGGCTCATTTCCCCTCACGTCACCTCACCTTACATCAAACTTTCTCACCAAACAGCATCTTACTTCACCTCACCTCACTAAGTCTCATCTCACCACACCCTCCCAAAATTTCACTTATCACCTCACCAAACCTCACCTCACCTCACCTCATTTCATCTCACCGCTCCACCTAAACCTCTTATATCGGCGTTGTGGGATAAAAACTGGTCCCATTGCCTAACTCTTTGTGTTTCCTGGTAATTAATAAGAAGTGTTCGGGCATTCGTGGAGAGGGGGACGTGTGACACCTTAACTCCCACTGGCTACGAAATAACGAAGCTTCTGTTCAGCATTTAAAGGATGTGTCTATTTACATATTGACTAGTGATTTAGAAGTTTGTACTATATTACTGTTAAGCTCAGACGATTTTATTCAGGAGATCATTAGAAAGAAACTCTCTACACTCAAAGGAGTAAGTGTGTTAAGTGAATACCAAGTTGGCATAAAATTCAACGATTCATTTATATAATAGGAATGATTCTCCTTGGTTACTAGTCAAATCTGAAAAAGGGTTGAGGATTTTGCCAGGTTAGAGGGAAAACTGTAAGGCGGCTCGTACCATGACTCATTGTACCCCCTCTCTCTCTCTCTCTCTCTCTCTCTCTCTCTCTCTCTCTCTCTCTCTCTCTCCACCTCGTTTCCATGGCAACCTCTCATCAAGAAATAACTCTCCTTGAAACTTAGCACCAACTCTGCCTTTCCTATGAAGTTCTTAATACTGATGCATTAGTCCACGTAAGTGAAGTTGGCAGAGTAGTTTGTTCATCTTCAGCAGCAACATCTGTTTAAAGTTTCATCATCATCATCATCATCATTATCATTATCATCATTATCATCTGTTTCAAGTTTCATTATCATTATCATCATCATCATCATCATCATCATCATTATCATCTGTTTCAAGTTTCATTATCATTATCATCATTATCATCATCATTATCATCTGTTTCAAGTTTCATTATCATTATCATCATCATCATCATCATCATCATCATCATCATTATCATCTGTTTCAAGTTTCATTATCATTATCATCATCATCATCATCATCATCACCATCATTTTAAAATTCCATCATCATCATCATCATCATCATCATCTGCACTTCTCTTCCAACCTCTGGATGGGGTGAGGTGGGGTCCAGGGAGGGAGAGAAAAAAAATAATAGACGGCGAAACTAATCAAAGTCTGCCAAGTTGAAATAGGCCGCACACTCATGCACTCACCATTCACGCCCCCGGAATCCTGCCTCCACCTCGTTTTATGGCAAAAATAATTTATGACAATGATTAAAATTCTCTTAATATTATCGATACTTACCGTGTGTGACCTTCCTGAGAGTCTGTGTGTGTGTGTGTGTGTGTGTGTGTTTTCAATGTAATGGTGAATGGGTGCAATCCCCGTGTGCTAGAGGATGGATTTGTTTTGTTACATTCTGGGGAGAGAGAGAGAGAGAGAGAGAGAGAGAGAGAGAGAGAGAGAGAGAGATCGGGGTGAAGAGGTTGAGAATGAAGAATAATTACTGGTGGGGACGTGAGACAGGGAGACAGGGTGGGCTGGGTGCTGTGATTATGCTCCGTTATTTGAGAGAGAGAGAGAGAGAGAGAGAGAGAGAGAGAGAGAGAGAGAGGAGAGGAAGGGAGGTATAAAGAGAGAAAGGAGAGGAACAAAGGGAAGTAGAGAGTAGAGAAATGTGTGTGTGTGTGTGTGTGTGTGTGTGTGTGTGTGTGTGTGTGTGTGTGTGTGTGTGTGTGTGTGTGGCCGTGGGTGGGGCTCGGTGATTGATCGTTGGTTAGAAACTGTCTGAGAGAAATTAATGCTTTGGTCGTAAATCATCCTATCTCTCTTTATATCTCCTCTCCTCTTTCCTTTCCTCCCTTCTCTTTTCTTTCTTCTCTTCTCTCCTTCTCTCTTTCCATCGTCTCTGTCTCTTTTCTTCCCCTCCTCTCTCCTCTTCCCTTGTCTTTCATCATATCTCTTTTCTATTTTTTTTCTCTCTCTCTGTCTTTCATTTTTCCTCCTTGTTTTGTGAGGCAGTAGGTGTGTGGCTGTGGTCGTTGTGGTGGTAGCTGTGGTTATGTTGATGGAAATGGTGGTGGTTGTGATAGTTGTGGCGGTAGCTGTGGTTATAGTGATGGAGAAGGTGGTGGTTGTGGTTGAGACCGTGATGGGAGATGAAATGGAAGGAGAGAATGTTGTGATTGCGGTAGAGTTGTTCTGATATGATATTGATGATTGTGAGGTGATTCTTTACCCCCCCCCCAGTCTATTACCGCATTCATTTTATTTCTGATACATCCAGACGATTTTTTTCTCTCATTTAGGCAGATCTTTTTAAACTACAAAAATTAGATATAGACCTCATTAATTTGATTTATTAAGGGCTTTTCTGAAATGCGTAAAATCGTCTTGTAGCCGCTAAAATACACAAAAAAAGACGTCAGCGTATTGAAGGGGTTGAGATAATGGTGGTTGAGGCAGTGGTTGTTGTGGTTAGGATGGTGGTAGTTGTGGTTGGGATGGTGGTAGTTATGGTTAGTATGGTAGTTGTGGTTAGGACGGTGGTAGCTGTGGTTAGGACGGTGGTAGTTGTGGTCGGGATGGTGGTAGTTGTCAAAGTAATATTGATACTGTTGACTGTGGTGGTAAGATGGTGGTAGTTGTGATAGTCAGCGGCAGTACCATAACCATTACTAATACCGATGTCAGTACCACTACCAATACCAGTACTAACACTGATGTCAGTACTGATACCACTGTCATTCACAACACCAAAACCAATACCAAAATCAATACAAAGACCATTACAAATACCATTACCAATATCCATAGCAATACCAGTGCCAATATCAATACCAGTGCCAGTATCAGTGCTAATACTAACATCAATTCCAACGCTAATCTCAATAATAATACCAATACCAACACTTCCGGGTAAAACAAGGCCACACGGCAGCAAAAGCTTTATAAAAATGTGACACTGAACGAAAAAATATATATAAATTAAAAGTGCAAATGAAAGCCCGAGGAAATGACGCCAGAGCCTGTGAATTATTTAGCCGGAAAATAACATAAAAGAGTCGTGGATTTTTCAGGATAATATTTCTGTTATATTTTTACCAAGTTTTATTTTTCTGATTTCTTTTTCATTATTAATTACTTAGTATTGTTTTGCACCTTTTTTTTATTCTTTGCAGTCTTTTATAATGCTGTTGCTGTTCAGATTTCATTATTTTTACTATTATTATTATTATTATTTTGGCTAGAGTCTGTTTTATATTTACTCAGTTTGGTTATTCTTTATTATTACTCTTATTTTTTTATTTTTACATCTACACATAGTTTTTACGTTTTCTTCCTGACACTACCATGGTTTATTCATTTTGCATTTTCTCCATTATCATTTTTTGAGGCATGAATGTAAGATAAAAGGATTTACGTCACATTCCATGGTGATCGATTCTCCCGCCTCTATCTCTTCCTGTTCCTGCTTCCTGCCAGTCCCTTTATGATGATGATTGATGATGGAGATGATGATGATGATGATGACGATGATGATGATGAGGTGCTTGATGCTGCTGCTGCTGCTGATGATGATGATATTCCACCGTTTCACAGTTTTACACACTTTTACTTACACAGCTACACCATTCTACTAACCTACTCACCTGGTCACGCAGATTTTCATTACCTGCGAGCGTCGTACAGGTGTTTGATCCATCCTTAGCTCATGTCCCTCGCATTCCTCCCTAACGTATCATATCAAAGAGAATCAAATGTGGGTATACCAGGCCGCTCTCAGCTTACGAATATTTGCATAGGAGAATAAAACATGGAAGTATAATTGTAGGTAGAGAAACATACCAACCTCCTCTCTCAGAAATATTAGCCAGGAACGAAAAGTGAGATGTACAGGTGGTGAAATATTAGCCGGAGAAGCATATCATGCCTCTCTCAGCCTAGGAATATTAGCCAGGAGAGAAAAGTAAGGCGTAGAGGGGGTGAAATATTAGGCAGACAAACCAATCCTTTCTCAGCATAAGAATATTGTATTATCCAGCAAGGGAAAGTGATAACAATAAGAGGTGAAATATTAGGCAGAGAAACATACCAACTCTCTCTCAGCCATTAGAAACTATAAGCTAGTATAAGAAAGTGATACGAAGAGGTGAAAAATTATGAGAAACTTTGTCCTTGCGTCACAGAAATGCGTCACAGTATCTTAGAGGTGTTGCTGCGCTCCTCTGTGACGCAGGAACCTGGGGTGACCTAACTCGCCCAGACAGCTCATGTCTGACCTTCCATGTGACCTCCAACACACACACACGCAATGCAAGGAGGTCTCTCGTGTCACCTTGCCATGTTACACACACACACACACACACACACACACACACACACACACACACACACACACACACACACACACACACACACACACACACACACACACACACACACACACACACACACACACACACACACACACACACACAGCAAGGAGTCTCTCGTGTCACCTTGCCATGTTATGTAAGTGATTAACACTTTGCTGGAGGGGTCACGAGAGAGAGAGAGAGAGAAAGGGAGAATATATATATATATATATATATATATATATATATATATATATATATATATATATATATATATATATATAAAGCTCATAACAAATATAATCGATGCACAACTATACAACTCTAGAGGTTACTACTGACACGAAGGCGATGAAGACGTGAAACTTTTCTATAGTCTGTTTATTTAGACCTAGCTGAGGGTAGGATTGTGGGACTTGAAACACACATCCCTGCACTAACGTAGAGGCATGGTGACCCTACCTCCTAGCACACGTGTTGCCCTTTTTTCCCACAAGGGCAAAGGCAAGGTCGTTCACTAGTCTCTTCGGAGTAGAGTGTTATTGTTTCCAGTAGGTCGTGGGTTTGTATCCTTGAACCTGATGCCTCTTTATTGCGTCCCGAGCGAGTGGAGGAGAAATTACATAAGTCTTTGTATTGTCGGCTTTGTATCTCGTCTTTTCCCTTGCTGTGGTGCTGAAGAGGGACGCCTTCACGTGGTGGCACCGATATAACTGAGTGGCTCCACTGTTCGGTTATATTAACGCCTCTTCTCTCCCTTTCCCCCAAAAGGAGGGTGGTGGACAGCAGAAGAAGGGTAACTTAAGTCTGCAGTCCACTGGCTTCGCGTTTTGGATGAACCAGGGGCTACAACAAAACCTACTACTACTACTACTACTACTACTACTACATCCACCACCATTACTGTACTAACACTGATACATCAAAAATTTATACATTTAGGTATACTGTATACAAATTCCTTTTTAACAGAACCTACATCTGCCTTCTCAGCCTTCAACAAGAGACATACAGTACATAATCTTTCTCCACCTTTGTATCTCGCTTTTATCCCTGCCTTACCAGACATTTTCCTTCATGTAATCGAAGTATTATGTGTGTTTATGTATTTTTAAAACTGGTTCGCCTACGCTGTCCCCGAGATTACTTATATATATTACATAATTCTTTGTATTTTTTTTGTATTTCGTTTTTCCCTTCACTCTACCTGGCACTCCCCCTGAGGTGTTAAAATGGACTTACGTATTAGTTATTAATTTTCTTCCTTGCGTCATAATTCGACATTTTCCTTGATCTGTGAAAATGCTATTTGTACCTTGATAGGCTTTTATTTATTTATTTATTTATCTATCTACCTGTCTGTCTGTCTGTATATCTGTCTATCTATTTATATTTATCTATCTATCTATCTATCTGTCTGTCTATCTATCTATCTATCTGTTTATCTGTATATCTCTTTGTTTGTATCTCAGTACGCTTTTTTTAATTAAATAATTAAAATATATATTTATCTATTTAATTATGTTTTACACACACACACACACACACACACACACACACACACACACACACACACACAACATACCTCCCAGCCCCCACCCAGCCCATGCCTAATCGGACCTTCACATTCCCCCACTCAGGTACTGTTGGTGGTGGCGACGGGGGCTGTGTTGGCGCCGGAGAATGGTGGAGTGCTGGGGGCGCCAAGGACTCCCCTTCACTCCTACTCCGTGGTCTACAACAATGGGCCTACGACGGGATACACCTACACGGCCAATCATCACTACCAGGCCTCCTCCTCCCCCTCCGCCAGCTCCAGGGTCGCCAGCTCCAACGCCCTCGCCCCTCCGACAGTACACAGGGCACCGGCGGCGACACAGAGGCAGGGTGAGTGGACTTCGGTGACTGTTGACATTATGGAAGTGTTGAGGGTAAGGCAAGAGAAAGGTTATGGGTCTGTGGTTACTGTTGACTCTATGGAAGGGTTAACGGTAAGACAAGTGAAAGGATATCCGATTTTGAGAACCATCAGTACAGGGAAAGGTCAAAGTTCAAGGTGATTGGAAAAAGTAAAGTCAGATAATTCTAATCTGATTTGAACCTATGTTGGTGGAAGGGTTAAGGGCTAGGCAAGAGTGAGGCAGTTCGATTTTGAGCGTAATTTGTCGAGGGCTAAAGTCACAGGTAAAAATCATATATTCGGCCCTTAGATCAGTTGGTGTACGCGGGTGTTGCACTCTGAGGGCTCTTTCTTGTTGTTTCTGTGTTTACTAATAGTTATTATTATTATTATTATTATTATTATTATTATTATTATTATTATTATTATTGCATCCATATAGAGGTGGAGGGGGGTCACCATTAGCTTAATGCAATACGTGTATTATCTTCAGGTGACTATGCACTGAGTGATTACATCAAATTTCTTTTAGCCTAGAACACCATGTACTGCGTTGAACAATGACTATATAACCGCAAATCGACGCCTTGTGATCCAGTGGTTTAAGGCATTTCACGTAGATATGAAGATCGAAATGCAAGGAATGGTTGGGTTTCTCACTGATGCTGCTCGAGGAAGTTTAACTGGTCACACTGAACTTAAATGTCTTAGCTAGTCTCGAGAACGTACATTCCTTATATCTGGTGCAGTACAGGGTTGGATGATAGATAAATGGATGAATGGATGGGATGGATAGATAGACAGATAGATAGATGGATGGATAGATGGCTTTTTTATGTGATTCAGGGATGGTGAAGAAAGAACAAGAAGAGAAAAAAAAGTAAGAAGAAAAACAACAAGAACGTGAAAGAGAAAAGCGTAAAGGAGGAGGAGAAGGAGGAGGAGGAGGAGGAGGAGGAGCTGGAGGAGCAGGAGGAGGAGGAGGAGGCGAGAATGAGAGGAGAGAGACAGCGAGCGCAACCTTAAATTTTTGAGGAGCTCTGAAGCCCTAGGTCGCGGCCAAATTATTAACTAGGGTAAAGGGGAAGGTCTTGCCCCACACACACACACACACACACACACACACACACACACACACACACACACACACACACACACACACACACACACACACACACACACACACACACACACACACACACACACACACACACACACACACACACACACACACACACACACACACACACACACACACACACACACACATCGAATTTCACGCAACCACAACCTACTATTTCCTAGTATTTAATTTGGGAGAGTGACCCAGTTCCGTCGGATGAAAATAACCCGACCATTTTCTCTCTCTCTCTCTCTCTCTCTCTCTCTCTCTCCCCACAGAATAACCCTACAACAACCCTCTCTCTCTCCCCCCAGCTGAGCTCCGGCCTACTGACTACCGCCGATACATGCAGGTCGACTACACTCCCGAGGTGAAGAAGGCCCGCAAGAACTTCTTCAAGCTCTACAAACAACAGGCCAGGTACGTAGTCAGGCACGGACAGGCACGGACGAAGGCGGATTCAGGGGCATGCAGGGACGTAGATCCAGGCTCAGGCAGGGATGAGAAAGCAAGGACAGGCATAGGAAGGGAGAGACAGGGATAGATAGGCACAGATAAGCATAATCAGGCGCAGAGGTGTTCAGGTGAGGATGGTAGAGGCACAAGTAAGGACGTAGGCAGAGGCAGACACAGAGAGGCAGGAGAAGGAAGGCACAGGTGGGTTTAGTTTGGTAGAGAAAGGCACAGACAGGGTAGACAGGCACGGCTTTCTTTTACCTATTTCTTGAGTCCACTTACCCTGTGTGTTAGCGGGAAATATAGGAATAATGAAGATGATGATGATGATGATGATCAGGAGGAGGAGAAAGAGGAGGAGGGCAGGGAGAAGGAGGAGGAGAATGAGGGAAGAGGAGAATGGTTGTGGTGATGATGATGATGATGATGTTTTAAGACTTGTTTTTTGCGTAAAGAATAAGAGACTTAAGTGAATATTTCTGCTCTCTCCTCTCCTTATACTTTCTTTAAAAACAAATCACCCATTATGGTGATTGGACACACACACACACACACACACACACACACACACACACACACACACACACACACACACACACACACACACACTCCAAAAGCATCAGTCACTTGGGCCTAGGAGCCTCTTTCGCACCCTTCTCTCTCTCTCTCTCTCTCTCTCTCTCTCTTAATTTTCACCGGTGTTCTCCCGTATACTGTCTTTTATTTACACTGACTTATTTCCCACAGATAAATGCTGAACAGGAAAAAACAGACTTTTTCAGGGCAATAACATTTTTTTTAATTCTTTATTTTTCCTTTATTACCCCTAACAATTTTATTTCGAATAGGGAGAGCCTTTCGTAGCGAAGGATTTACTGATGGTTGCGTCCGACGGAAGCTATATCTAAAGTTATCCCCTAAAATAAAGTTATCCTCCGAAATAAATCTATCCCCAAAATAAAGCAATCCCCCAAATAAAGCAATCCCCGAATAAACCAATCCCCAAAATAAAGCACTCTCCAAAATAGAGCCATCCCTCAAATAAAGCACTCCCCAAAATAAAGCATTCCCCCAAATAACACACTCTCCAAAATAAACCAATCCCCTAAATAAAGCGTCTTCCAAAATAAAGCAATCCCCCAAATAAAGCGGTCCCCCAAAGTAAAGCTTCCCCCCCCCCTCATAAAGCTATTCCCAAAATAAAGGAATCCCCAAAATATAGCAGTCCCCAGTTTAAAGCTTTCCTCCACATAAAGCTATCCCCAAAATCAAGCAGTCCCCCAAAGTCAAGCAATCCCCAGAATAAATTGTCCCCCGAAAATAAATACAGGAGACTATTGTAATGAGGACAAAATCAGTGGAAATCAGAATCAGCCTGGAATAAGATCCCCAAATTAATTAAAAGACGCTGGAAATCCGTCCTTGTTATCTGCGTATTTGTGTGGAATGCAAGGAAGGTTATAGAGCAAGAGTCAGGTGTGGGGTAGGGGGAAGGTTGGGGGAGGAAGGGGAGAAAAGGGGAGGAGGAAGGGGGGAAGAGGTTCGAGGAAGGAGGGGGGAGAAAAGGGGGGTTGCTTGTCAATGCCTTCTTTGGATCCAGGCACAGGCACAGGCATCCACTTAAATATCACGGTAATTGGATGCGGCAGCCAACGTCAAGGAGAGGTCAGGCAAGGTTATGAAGGGGTCTTGGAAGGCTGCGGAAGGTCAAGGGAGGTCAGAGATGGAAGATGAGGGAAGATCAGATGATAATATAAAAAGTCATAAAAGGTTAAGCAAGGTCACAGGAGAGGGAATGTCACAGAAGGTCAAGGAAAAATCACAGTGGGCCAAGGAAGATTTATCAAGATCAGTAAAAGGTCAGACAAGGTCATAAGGTCAAGGAAAGTTACCGATAAAAAGAACATATAGACGTTCATAAAAGACTTCAGAGGGTCAGGTAAGACAGTAATCCATCACAGAAAATTACACAAACCACTCAAGGTCGGACGAGGTCACAATATGTCCCACAAAGTCAGAGAGGCAAAGGTCACACAAGCCCGCAGGAGGTAAGATAAAATTATATATCGTCAGAGAAAATAATAATGATAGATGGTCATAAAAGATAACAAAACGATCACGGAATGTCAGGCGATGTCTAGCAGTGTCACAAAAGGTCAAAACAAGGTCAGTAAGGTCACACAAGGCCAAACAAGGTCAAATAAATTTAGAAACGAGGAAATCGAAGTCACATAAGGCCACGCAAAATCAAACAGATTCACTAGAGGTCAAATACAAGGCCATCAAAGATCACATAAGTCCACATAAGGTCAAAAAATTCACAAAAGGTCAAGAACAAGATCAGCATAGGTCACAAGAGCCCACACAAGGTCAAACTCACAAAAGGTAATAAACAAGGTCATCAAAGGTCACATCAACCTACACAGGGTCAAACAAATTCACAAAAGGTCTAAAACAAGGCCGAATTCACAAAAAGTAAAAAACAAGGCCGTTGAAGGTCACAAAATCGATACAAGGTGAAAGGAAGCCATAAAAAATAAAAACAAAGCCAGCGAAGGTCACACAAGGCCACACCAGGGCGTAGAAGGTCAGATTTCGTCCCTGCGTGTAATGAGAGGCAGATTATCCCAGCTTCACACTCGCCCATTATGTAAAGTAAGTGGATTGAAGGTGACCCCGATTTATGCTGACTCTGTTACGCAACCCGGGTAGATGCGAAAGCGTTCAATAATGCCGAGTTGAGTAAGAGGGGTGTGTAAGTAGTCCAGGTGTAGCGTGACATTGGGGTGTATTAAGGTAGCAGCAAAGGTAAGCACTGTGGTTTAATTAACAGAGCAGGTACTGTAGGTACGGGTGGGAAGTACTAACACAGGTAAGTTAGTATTGGGATATACGGTGTAGGAATCTATAACATAAAGGTAAGGTGTAAGTAGTACAGGTGTGGTGTGGTATTGGGGTTAATTAGGTTGGCCAGGTAAATGTTAGTTAATAAGTAGACAAGTACATAGCAATGGAAAGAGCATAGGAAATAATTATGGAAGGACTTTGTTATTTTTTAGTAAGAGTGATGTAAGTAGTCCAGGTGTAGCGAATTGTAGGAGTTAATTAAGGTAGCACAGGTAGATAGTGGGTATTACTAGGTACAGTAGACAAATAGACAGTAGTGGAAGCAGCACAGTAGATGATAGTAGTAATATTTTAGTAGCAATGTATTAGTCCATGATTTAGTAGTAATATTTTTGCTCTTGTATCTCAGTTAATTTCTTATTATTAATCTTTCTTACCATTTGATATTAGTAACAGTATTTCCGTATTTTAGTATTGTTATTTCAGTTTGTATTTTAGTCGCAATACCTTTGTAATAATATCTCGGATCATAATAACATAATATATAAATTTTACACTTTATAATTTACTAATAATTATTTTTGTGATATTATTTTTGTTCACATCTTGCAGTAATTTAAGTAGTAATATTTCACTTCACGTTTTTGTTGTATTTCCTTTAGTTTCCTTTAGTTCATTTGTTTCTAGTAATTTTTTTTGAAGTGCTCTCTAATTCTCATCATCTTCTTCCCCTAATCTTTTCCTCTCGTCATTTTCCTTCCCGCACCTGTCTTTATCATTTCTTCCCTCTTCTTTTCCTTTTTCCTCACTTCTCCCTTTCCCTCCTTTCCCTGTCGTCCTTGTCCTTTGTCTTTACTCTTTCTTTCCCCTCACCCCTCCTTCATTCTTTTCCTCTCTTCCTTCCCCTCTTTTCTTACCACTTTCCTACTCTCTCCTTCCCATTTTCATCCCCCCCTCTTCTTTCCCTCCTTTTCATCCTCTTCCCCCTTATCCTCACGCATCCTTTTCCTCTCCTTATTTTCATTCCCCATTTCCTCTTTCCTCACCTCTTTATTATTCGTTTCTCTCATCGTCTCTTCTTATTGCTCTTCCTCATCCTTCTTCCTTTCCTTATCCCTCTTCCTCCCTCTCCTTTCTTCATCTCTCCTCTTCCCATTCCCTTTCCTCCTCTCCCTTCCCCCCCCTCCCCCCCAGGATGGCAGCCGAAGCCCCTGATACAAACGCTGCTGGTGGCTCGCGAGTCCAGCTGGCGGGCACTGTGAGTGGAGCGCGAGCTGGAACTAGCGCGCGTGCAGGAGCGAGCGCGCGTGCTGGAGGTAGTCGGCGTGTTGCAGGCGGCGCACGTGTTGGAACCGCCACTGCAACTGCTACTGGAGTGCGTGCTGGTACAAGCGCGCGTGCTGGAACCGCCACTGCTACTGCTGCTGGAGTGCGTGCTGGTTCAAGCGCACGTGCTGGAACAAGTGTGCGTGCTGGAACTGCCACTGTTGCTGCTACTTACACCGGAGCGCGTGCTGGAACTGCTACTATGGCTGGAGCGCGTGCTGGAAGTAGCGCTCGTGCTGGAAGTAACGCACGTGCTGGCACAAGTGCGCGTGCTGGAACTGCCACTGCTGCTGCTACTTACACTGGAACACGTGCTGGAACTGCAGCCATGACTGGAGCGCATGCTGCAACGAGCGCACGTGCAGGAACATCATCTGCCATCGACACACACGCAGGAGATGAGACTGAATATTATTATGAGTACTACGATGATGAGGGAGAAGAAGAAGAAGAAGAAGAAGAAGAAGAAGAAGAGGATGAGGAGGAAGAAGATGAAGAAGAAGAGGATGAGGAGGAGGAAGAGGAAGAAGATGAAGATGAGGAAGACGAAGATGAGGAAGAAGAAGATGAAGATGAAGAAGAGGAGGAAGAATCAGAGGAAGAAGATGAAGACGAAGAGGAGGAGGACTCCGAGGAAGAAGACGAGGACGAAGAAGACTCAGACGAAGAGGATGAAGAAGAAGACTCAGACGAAGAGGATGAAGAAGAAGACTCAGACGAAGAGGACGACTCAGACTCAGACGAAGAGGACGACTCAGACGAGGAAGACGACTCAGACTCCTCATCATCATCTGAAGAAGACGAGTACGGCGAAAGCACGTCGTCGAGCGAAGAGGGAGGTCTGTGGGGCGGGGACGACTCTTCATCGTCATCATCTTCCGAGGAGGACTACGCCGACGGAGAGGGAAGCTCTTCGTCATCATCCTCGGAGGAAGACGAGGAAGAAGACCCCAGGAGCCTCGTTTGGGGACCGCGGGGATGGACGAGAAAGGGGTCACTCAACATCCAGAAGAAGCTCAACCTCCTGGCGCCCAAGCCCGTCACCGACACCCCGGCCGTCAAAATGGCCAAGAAGAACTTTTTCGAACTCTTCAACGTCCAGGCGGAGATGGCCAAGAACGCTCCCGACTACAAGAAGTGACCTTTGACCTAAGGGAAACTCAAACAGGGTCATGACCTCAGCGGAGACTCATTTATTCTCGTTTCGTCTGTGACCTGCATGCCAGCTTTCCAGAATCCATGGCTATTTAGAGCTTGCATAATTGACCTGAGAGACTTCTTAAGACCTCTTCCTTAGCGATTTATCAAGCCTATTGTCCCTAAACATTCTTTTATCTAGTTATATCATTTTCATATCGACACAGGATGCATGAATAAAATAGAGGATATTGATGCTTTATGTGCCTAATAAATAGCTGAAGTACAGGTGTTACGAGACCACGAAAGCCACTCAGAATAGGACCCTAGATTTCAGGGCCGAATTTCAAGGTGACTTCGGGGATATCTTAACGCCTTTTCTATAGCGATTTACTTTGCACAAAACTCATTAATAATCCTCTTGTTTGTTACTGAATCAAACTGTGTCGAAAATAAACAGATAAACCATAACAAGAAGAGAAAGTAAGGCGTAAGTTAGAAAATAAATCACTAAGGAAGATGTGCCAAGGAGTCCCCTATGTCAGCCAACCATCACTCAAGTAAATAGTTTCTAGCATTACAATAAAAAATGGTTAGATAAGTAAATAAATAAATAAATAAATGAGAATAACTACACTGTTACCTGTAGCCAATTAAGGGTTACAGGTGTGGTGTAGTAACAGGTAACTTCGCTGGTAACGGTATAGCCGAGGGGGTAATTGTCGAAGCTGGGTCAACGATACAAAAAAACAATAACTGCGATAACAGAGGCATAACTGATAACGAATGATCCTACCGTAGTTTTATCATGAGGGTCGTGATCCAGGTGGCCGTGGGGGATTTCCTAACACCTCTTCCTTAGCAATTTATTCCGGGCTCTGCGTCTCATATGAATGTGGGAAAGGATGGAAGATAAGAAGAAGCACAGTATTCCCTAATCTGTCATTCTTATCTGTTATGAAGGCAAATCGTGTTGATACTGGAGCGAGTAGCACCACCCCCATAGAGATATTCAATCAGACTTTGCCCCTCAAAATCATCTTCGTTATTGATGCAAACTGTTTCGATATTAAAGCGATTTTAAGTAACGTATGAAAAGGTGTAAAAAACTAAGTTGCTAAGGGAAATTTGCTGCGAAGTCTCCTGTGCCACCTGGACTTCGACCCTTTGAGAGATAGTTTTATATATCTATGGTGTGTGTGTGAATAGAGTTAGGGAGTGTTCGTGATGCTTAGATAGGGACACAGGAATTATATCTGGTAACTTTAGAAACGTGTGCTATATTCAGCTGGAAATATAGGTGTTATACCAAAGCGGGCTGTACATATTTTTCTCTGTACTGTACAGGGCAGTCCGTAAATAGCGCTGCACTAGAAACTCGCTGGTGGTATCGTGTGTTGCGTGTACGGCTCCTTCTGCTGGTTTGGGCGTGGGTGTGGCCGTGGGAGTAGTAAATGGAATAGCAGCCTTATATACTGACCGCCCTGTTTATATGCGTGTGAGCAGTCATTGAAGAGAATATGACACAAACCTTCATACATTTTCATCTTTTTTTTTATTCATCCGTATTGACAGCCACCTGAAATTAATTTTAAAAAAAAGGACAGTATATATTTTAATTTATCTCCTCGAACCAGAAATAAAAATATCACAACAGACATCTTTAAACGCCTTCAGTGGTCACAAAAATTACATTCTTTCATTTTTTTTCTGTGTTTTACTCAATGATTTTTTTTTTTTGGTCCTACGGCACTCCAGCAAGACGATAGTATACTGGACTATATTCTTCGTCTGTCTTTTACCTACTTCCTGTCAAATAATAGTATGTGGAACTACTTTTGTTTGGGATCAACTACCTTTCAATCAAGCAGCAGCGTTTTGAATTCCTTTTCGCTTAAGTCTAACTATTTTCCCTTCAGACAAGAGTGTATGGGTCTTCTGTTTCTGATTGGCAATATATCCATCAAACAGAAATGTAATGGATTCCTTTCGTCTGAGTTTAGCCACATTCCAGTTGAACAATAGCATGATAAACTAATTTTTGAGTTTTAGTTAATTTCCAGTCAAACAAGAAAGTATGAAAAATCATCTTGAGATACAGAAGAAAACGTGTACTTGCGTATTTTCTGAACTAGCCTGACTCTCCTAGTTACCAAAAATACGTGTAGTGAGTGAGCGTTAGGTTTATCACAGTATCATATCTAAAACTTCTGTGTTTTCACCTCAGGTCCTTCAGTACTTAGACCTCTTCTATATTTTGATAATTATGACTCACATCTTAGTCTACTTTTTGCTGCTTAAAGAATTAGGTAGAGATAAAGAACGAGGCCAGATCCAGCACTTTGGAAAGGAGGGAGGACGTGTTTCCTAGCAAAATCATAAGTTTGAATTCATATCTGCTCTTCACCAAATTCCTCAAAATCTATTACAAAATCTATTTTCATTGAAAGGATTCTATGACAACTATATATTTAAGGTATTTATTGTACATAATGTGGAAAATAACATTATTATTTCATCACATGTAATCAGTGGTCTGCCGAATATAGGAGGGGTTTACGTCACCAAGCCCCCTCATCCAAGCCTTAAAAATTAGATATATATATAGAGGTGTTCCTTGATCGAGCAAGTTTATTTGATGGCAACAAGAACAGGCTAGAAAATATATACAGTAATACGTCATCGTACTGATAAAGTAAAAAAAAGCTTGCTAGGATATTGCTCAGATGGCATGCTTAGAGGAATGAGATTTTAGAGGTGAAGAAAATCCTCCATTGGTCATGCTGTAGTTGGGTTCTGTAGTGGCTTTTAGTAGACTATGTACCGCCATGCAGGGGTAACTTATGTGTATTTTAATCTCTTTTATCTTGGGGACTTATTCTCGTGAGGTTAAGGGGGATTTCTAGCACTTCTTAGCGATATATTTCACGTACTACACTTGTATTTCACGTACTACACCTGTATTTCACGTACTGAACCAATATTCCACGTACTACACCTAAATATTTCGCGGAATGAAAGAGGAGCGTTATAATATGGACCACCCTTCAAACAAGTAAGACGTGCGAGGGAGCCTTCTTATCCCACGAGGCAAGGGTCCTCTGTGTACGACCATGTAGGAAATTTTACGTGCCTTACATGATCCCTTAGTGGGGGGAAAAATCTCTGTGTCCAAATAGATGTAAGACGCCATATTTCCTGATATTTTGTGAGTAAATAAAACCTATTTTTGAAGGTATGCACATGTTTGTTTAATATCTCCTATCCAATCATTCATCCACCCATCCATCATTCCCTCCCCCTCTTACTCCACCCCCCTCCCTCCCTCCCTCCTTCCATCCTTCCATCCATCCCTCTCTCCCTCCCTCCGTCCATCCATCAAGTCCTTTCTTCTCCAATCCAGAACCTAGGAACCTGAGGATTAGCATGTCGGTCCAAACATTCAAGGAGAGACTGACGAGTCGCTTTTCACCTGAGTAAGAGAAAAAAAAAAAAAGGACGAATGGAAAAGCAAAAGGAACACGAAAGAAAGAATGAGACGTAAAAAGAAAGAACAGACAAAAGAAACAGAAAAGAAATGAAAAAAAGTTTCGTCCTCCCAGTGCCTCATGTTCTCAAACAGAATTTTTTGGCGATTTTTTCTGAAGCACTGACCTATATATCCTGTTTCAGCAACCATGCATTACACATTATAGTCTTACTCTTTAGCATCACAGTAGCTTTTTGTTTTGTTTTTCTATATCCAGACGATTTTCTTCAGTTCCGGAGATGCTTTTGAACAACAAAGGGTTTACACTTGGCCCTCATAAACACGCCACTACAACATATCCTTTCCAGCGTCAGTAAATCGATTGGTGGCAGACAGAGGGAGAACGCAGTGCAACCCTCACGCCCACCACTTGGTCAAAGGGCTGAGCATCCGTGACCTTGACCTGTGGCCGATTGCTCTCAAGATCGAAGCACGTCATTCTTGCCTGACCCTTAAACCTTCCACCAAGTTTAGACAGATCAGATTAAACTGTTTGAGGCGATCTTGTCCTATAACTCTTACATTTAACCTTGGCCTCTGACCTTGACCTTTGACTGTTCTGAAATCGAATCCCTTTGTTCTTGCCTTATTCTCAACCTTTCCCTCAAGCTTTATCTGAACAGCGATTAATTTTGCATTTAACACTTTCTTATCGTCTTCCTTGAGAGAAACTATACTAAAGACTCGTAAGCAACATACAAGAAAACGTGTAATAAGAAAAATAAATCGCTGCAGTCGGCGTTAGGATCACCACCACACCACTCCACTCACCAGCCCACCCCACTGCTGCCATCAGAGTTTTGGTGGTATCACTGCTGTCTCTGTTGCTCTACATATTATCACGTCCTTCCTTTTTAAAGCTTATTATGGCTTTATTATGTGTGTGTGTGTGTGTGTGTGTGTGTGTGTGTGTGTGTGTGTGTGTGTGTGTGTGTGTGTGTGTGTGTGTGTGTGTGTGTGTGTGTGTGTGTGTGTGTGTGTGTGTGCAGTCGGAGACAAAAGTTTACCTAATTACCTCTTTTACTTCTTACTTTCCTGTACTGGCAAATATTCCTAAGATGAGGGAGGCTTAGTGTGCATCTCTACCCATAGGCAATACTCCTGGTATGATGTGTTAGGGAGGAGTGTAACTAACATGCCCGAGGTGTAAACAGGCACAATACACCATTAGGAGAAACTATGACGTATAAGTATCTATACCTATCTATATATTTATCCATCTATCTATCTATATATATGTAGTTTCTGGGTTTGAGGACAACTCAAGTTAAAAATAGATAGCTGGATAAATATAAGGCGTTTTTCTGAGTAGGAAAGAGGAAGGCCAGTGTGTATCTAGCGCCATATCGTCCTGGTGAGGGAGGAAGACTGGATAATATTTTTCTTGCGTACCCTCCTTAACACCGTTACCTCACCTCACTTCACCTCACGTCTCATCACTCTACCCTACCTTACCTTACCTTACCTTACCTTACCTTACCGTATCTTACCTTACATCATCCCATCTCACCTTACCTTACCTTACCTTGTCTGTGTGTCTTTTATCTTACTTTCCTTCATCTCGCCTCATCTTGCCTCAAATTAAGAGACATAAAAGGAAGGAAACAGAAAAAAAAAAAAAAAAGGATATCTGAGAAAACACAGAAAACCTGGATGTGTTAAAGAGGATAAAGGATTAACGAAATGAGATACTTGGAGGGGACGGAAGTTGGCTCACATCGTTTTCTACATAAATGGTATCGTCTGGGTGATGTGGGATGACCGAAGATAGGGAAGGGGAAGAGGAGGGGGAAGAGGGGTTGTAAGGGTAAGCGAAGGGGAGAGGGGGTTTTACTGGGAGGGGGAGAGGGGTGAGGGGAAGATATGGGTGGAGAGAGTGAGGGGGGAAGGGAGGTTGTAACGAGATGCGAGGAGTGAGGTGTGTTGACAGGGGGAGAGGGGTGAGGGAAAGGTGTGCGTGAGGGGAAAGGGGATGTGGTAGGGAAGGTGGAGGTGATGAGGTGATGTGATGAGAGGGAGGGGGGTTGTGAGGGTAACACAGAGGAGGGTTACTGTACGGGTTAGGTGAGGGAGGGGGAGGGGGGGTTGTGGTAGGAAGATAAAAGGGAAAGACAGAGATGAAGGGGGTGCGTGTTATGGCAAGGGAGACAGAGGTGGGGGGGGGAGAATAAGGTCGAGGTGGGGTTGTTGGGAAGGGGTAGTTGTGGCAGGAAGATAGAAGGGAAAGACAGACACAGACGGGAGTGCAGATTGTGGCAGGGTAGATGGAGATGGAGGAGAGAAAGGGTAGACAGAAGTGGGGAAGGGAAAGGGTAGATGAGGGTGTTGTTAGGAGAGGTGGTTCCCGGTACTGTGTTGGAAGGCAAGTTAGCGTCTAATCGTAGCCTGAGGTATTCATAATGTACTTTGTGGCGGAACTTCCAGAGCAGGCTTCAGAGAATTGGTTTGTCCGTCTCTCTCTCTCTCTCTAAATAGATAGAGATTAATAGATAGACAGATAAAGAGAGAGAGAGAGAAATAAACCTTTTATTTGTAATCTCAGCAGTACACGAAAAAACGGGAGATGCAAAAGGAATACAACATTTTTTTTTTTTACTTTTTCATTGCCATTGTGGGTGTCTTTCTCACATTAAAGAACGATTGGAATATTAGACACAAAGTAGAGGTGAAAGAGGAGAAGATTCGTAGTTTTCTATACAGTAAAATACAAAAATAAATTATATACACAAAAGAGAAAAAATGGAAGAGGAGGAGGGAATGGGTGAATTTCTCACACATTAATGGAAGGATATTTATTATAGGAAAAAAAGGATTGAAGTGGAGAAGGAACATTTAGCTCTGCCTCTTTTTTGTTAATTAAAGGAAAATTAACTTCACAAGAGACAAGAGGATGAGGAGGAGGAAGAGGAGGAGGTCTGCCTCTTCGGATGTTTTTCTTACACTTTAAAAGAAAATCAACTATAGACACAAAAGGGATGAGACAGAAGAAGGGGAGGAAGAGGCCTCATGGGGGGGTGGAAGGGGGGTAGGTACTTGAGAAAGAAAGAGAGGCGTGGCACAGAAGAGTACTCGAGGGAGCCCAAAGACACACTGGCCGATACACCCAGAGAGCCTCAGACTCCCCCGTGCTATCCTCTTGTCACCATCTCGTCCCTCTCTGTGTCTCTGTGTCTCCCTCTCTGTCTCTCTGTATCTCCTGCATTCGTCATCTATTGTATCATCTCTTCTTTTCCCCCTTTCTCTTGTCACAACCTCATCCCTCTGTGTTCGTCCTTTTATTCCCGTTCCTTCTCGTCCTGTCCTCCACTCTCGTCACCACCTCGTCCTTCTCTCGCTCTCTGTACCTCCTGCGCTCGTCGTCTTTGCCTTACACCATTTCTTCATTTTTCCCCTTTCTCCTGCGACAGTCTCTCTCCTCTGAGTTCATCCTTTTATTCCCGCTTCTTCTCTTTCTGTGTTCTACTTTCGTCACCAACTCGTCCCTCTCTCTCTGTTTATCTGTCTTTGTGTTGGTCCTCCTTGACTTGTTCCTTCTCCTCTTCCATTTCTTCTGTTGTTTCTCTGTGTCTCTCCTGTATTCTTTCTCTGTGGCTCTTCCTTCTGTTTTAGCGATCAATTTTATCATGTTTTCTTGACCCTTCTCCGCTGTTGCTGTGAGGTGTGGTCATGTGTGTTTGCTGTGAAGACTGTGTTGCTGTGAATCACCTGCGTTGCTGAGAAATCCTTGTGTTTAAATCGTGATATAACTGTTACTGTAAACTCTTTCTATTAGTGACCTATAATGCTGTGATTTTTTTTGTGTTACGTAGAATTATTTGTGTTGCTGTGAATTTTACTTGTGAAATTTTAAGTTTTCTGTACTACTGTGAATTCTCCGGCACTGTGAAGTCTCGGATGCCGTGAATTTCCTATGTTACCACGAATCCTCTGAATCAATTACTCCTCTTCGTTGCTGTGAAATCTGTGCTGTTCTGACCCCTACTGTGTTGCTGTGATTTCTCCGTATTTACCTGTGTTCCTAGACATATTTTCCTATAGTTTGTATCCACCGATTTCACGAATTTTTCTGTGGATCTTTTTCTCCCTTATTTTGCTGTGCCTCGTTGGTTTCGCCCCATACCATGACGTTTTCTCTGCCGTCTGTCTCGGGAATGCCAAGACTTTGCTACAGTGTCATTCTTTTGGAGTTTGTACAATATTATGTGAGAAATATTAATCCAGTGTGGCAAATTATCCCGTCCTAGTATCTCCAAGACGTACAGAGAGGAGAAAAATAAATACCTATCTCTAAATCTCATGTTATATTCATTTATGTTTTATTCAGGAAGAGAACGAGAGAAAGAGCAATGTGTACGTTCTCAAACCTTGTGATTTTTTGGCCTAATTCCGTGCTCTTCTTATCTATGGGCTATGTTGAATTGGGAAGGCAGACCGAAGAAAAACAGTTCGTTCAGTCCCAAACGCCTTGACTTGGTGGCTGCAGGATATGTTAAACTGGAGAAGCAAACGAGATCTTCATGCAATCTGAGGAAATTAGCATATAACTTGACCCACTTACGGTCCCTATCCGTCTAAAGGAGAGTGGTACTGAGGAGGTTACTGGGACGACGGATGTATATAGAGCTGTGTTGCATCAAAGGGACGACGGACGTGCTCAGTGTTGCATCAGTGGGTGGACAGATATTGTGATGGAGACGATTATGTTGTCGTGAGAGCCAGTGGCAGGACGCGTCTGTAACTGTCCGGCTGATTAATCCTTTACACACGCTTGACGTCTCTGTTCCTCCGCCTGTCGCACCCCGTAATTCCCGTCTCCCATCCCTGTGTGCTCCCTTGTTCTGGTTTCTGTACTCCCTCTCCATCTTTGTTCTCATTCTGTGGCACCGTTCTATACCTCTCGTTTCTGCTCCCCATCTCTGTCTGCTCTCGTGCTGTCGTTTCTCTGTCATTTCCTCTGCTCTAATCCTGCGGCACCCATCGATTCCTCTCGTTTCTGTTCGCATACCTGACGCCTTTGTTTCACATCTGTTGCAGCCCATCACAGTTTCTAATATCCATCCCACCTCTGTCTGTTCCCTTGCTGTGGTTCCTCCATCTACTCCCTCGTTCTTCCACACCTGTCGGATACTCAAGCACGTGTCCAAACTTTGCTCCCTTTCTGTGGCTTCTCTATCTGCCCTCTCTCGGTTCCCTGTCTGTGGCTTCTCTCTCTGCCCTCAGTCTGTTTCTTTGCTGTTTAACTTTTCCATATTGGACGTCCCTGTTCCACATTTGTCTCAGCCTCAAAAACCTGTCGTCTTCCACTTCCTGTTCTGTGACTTCTCTATCTGTTTCCATTCCGTCATACACCGGCCCTTTCCCCATCGATTATATCCTTCTACACATTTCTTCCAAATCTCTATCTGTCAGACACACACCCACTCACGCATATCCTCTGTCTTTTGTGTTCACACCTTGCATTTCCTCCCACACCATTAATTCCAAAGGCCACTTTAACCCCAATCTGTCACGCACTCGATTTATCTCATTCTCTCACATCCGTCTCTCCCGTACCCAATTTATCACTTGTTCACGCCTGCCTCTGCTGTTGCACGTTTATTGCATCCTCCCACGCCCTCTCATTGCTCCTGCAGCCACATGTTCACTGCGCTCCATTCATGCCCATCCACACTGTTCATTTGTTCACTGATTCACTCTCCTACACCTTCCCAATCCTCATCTGTCGCACTTGCTGTTATCTTGTTGCTTTGGTCGTTCTGTCGTCCGCTTCCCTGTCCTCCAACTTCCTAGTTCTCTCCGTTTTTACTCTCCTCCTCCCTCGATCTATCCTTTACCTTCCTCAGTCTTTCCTCGCCCCCTCCTGCCCCTTTGTTTTTCCCCTCACGTGACATGACGAAGTAAAAGTCTTGTTGACGTCAAATTACCAACACAGGGAGATAACAGGTAAAGAGAAGTTGGTTGCTCTGTTAGAGGTGTTTTGTGTATTTGTAGAAGGGAGAGAGAGAGAGAGAGAGAGACAGAGAGAGAGAGAGAGAGAGAGAGAGAGACCGCACTAATCACGGCATAGATAAATAAATAAAAATGCAAGTCCCGTCAAACAAAATTAATATCCGAGTTCGGCATTAGCAATGGCCGCAAAATTACCAACTTTCTGTTTAATTATGGCGAATGTCAGGCTATCAAATTAACCACTCCCTCCCGCCCACATTAACCCGTCACCGCAGGCAAAGGATTATTGACCATATTTACTGCCTCTCATAAAATAATAATGTTTAAGCTGGTTATTATTCTTGTAGCCCCCGGATCATCTGAACGTGAACCCAGTGAACTGCAGGCTTACGTTGCCCTTTTCCTGCAGTTAAGCATCTTCTTGTAGGGAGATAAGGAGGGAGTTTAGAGACGTTTACATAACCAGGGCACGAGAGCCTCCCTGTTATATCAGTGCCATCACGTGAAGGCGTCCCTATTTTTGGTTGATACTGTATTGTAGTGAGCAGGTATTCTGTTAGTTTCTCTTATTACTAAGGGTGCCGTGTGACGTGTTAGTGCAGTAAACAAAACCACTACTTTCACTTTAACTTGGCCTAAAAATACCATCTCTCAGTCTTGAATACTAAACTGTAACAGAAGATAAACACTAGAATATGGTGCCAGTAACGAAGATGTGCTAAGGATGTAGAACCGTAGTATTGTATTTTTCAACCAAATGGACGAACATCTGCGCCAAGTTAAGGTGAAAGAGCTACAGTATCCAAAGTTTCTGTTAATGTTTTATATGGTGTGGTATAAACATAATAACCAATAATAATATTTCTTAGTATTAACCCCTTGAGTTTTATGATTTATTTCTCACTGCTATCAGATTATTCAGCTATCTTATTCAACTGTTTTATTCAACTCTGGGAGAACATTAGTAATGATAGAGTAAAAAAGGCTAAACCAAATTACCTCTCTCTGTCTGAAAGTATCTCCACTCTTGAATAAATTTGTGGAGAGATAGAAGGACTGAAATAAACCAGAATCTCTTGTTTGAAGTCTCTCCACTGCTGAATAAATCTGTTTGGCGATGAAAAGAAAAGAATAAGCATATGTCACCGGGATAAGGGGTTAATGTGCTATGTAATGTGGTAGTATAGTAATATGATACCCATTAGCACCTTTAAGTGTTAATATGGGGTGTGCTGTGGTGAGGCATGTTGTCTGGTATGTTTGTGTGATATTTCAGTACAGTGATCGCAGTAACCATTAGTGTCTTCATGGTGTTGTGAGGCGTGGTATGATACGTTGTCTTGTGTGACAGGGTGATGCAATAAGCGTGATAACAGTGCTTTTCAGTACTCTTGGTGTTCCGCGGTGTGGTATGGTACTTGGTCTGGTATGTTTGTGTGGTGTAATAAATGGTATTATAAAGATAATATCCATCAGTGCTTTTCAGTACTGATGGTGGTGTCTGGTGCAAAAGGGCAGTCCGCTCCCATCACCACCATGCACGCCCAGCGCTGCCCCGTGGCCAAGCTGCGCGCCGCCACACAGCAGCAGACCGAGGAGCAGCAGAAGGCACAGACAGCTGCACGCACTCGACCAAAGCCCTCTAAGTCCTCTCTCCTGGCCTCGCTTACTCGGACCAAGAGGAAGCAGGGGAAGCAGCAGGGGACCAGGAGTCAAGAACGGCCACTGTCCTTCTTCCAGAACATCCACGGGGACGCCGCCCCCCTCTTGCCGCCACGCCCGCAGATGTACAGTGACGATGCGTGGCCCCCCACTCACACCAACACTCAGCCCCCCACTCGCATCCCTCCTCCACCTGTTCATGGCTTACCACCCACTCATGTCCTCTCACAAGCTGGTGCATTTTCGCCTACTCGTGATTTGTCACCTACTCGTGCACTGTCACCCACACGTGCTGTTTCACCTACACGTGTTGTGCCAGCTTCACATGTTCTGTCACCTACATGTGTTAGGTCGCCTACAGGTGTTGTGTCTCCTACACGTATACTGTCGCCTACACGTGTACTGTCGCCTACACGTGCTCTCTCGCCTACACGTGCTCTGTCTCCCACCCGTCCACCACCACCACCAACACGCACGATACAAACCACTCGTGCTCCGTCAACCAACCACGCCCTGTCCCCCACCCGTGCCCCACCCTCTAACCACAACCTGCCCCTCACACACATCTCACTGCCCCCACGCGTCCTTTCGCCGACGGGGAAGGATACTGCAGGTAAGGGGGGTCGGCGGCGAGGAGGGAACGAGCCGCTGATCTACAACGAGCACTGTGAGGTACACGGCCACAACCCACGTCCTCGCCACCCACCCATCCCCAAGAGCCCAAGCTTCCCCGCCGCATCCAGGCACACCGTCAGCGGGGAGCGCCTCAAGAACTGGCGCCGCAACTCCCTCACCTTCTCCTCTCAGGACTGCCTTGACCTTGACCTCCTTGGCCCCACACCTGACCCACCAGCCAGTAAGGTAGCCCCGGAGCTTCCATCCCGACCCCAACGAGCCCGTGAGCACCAGAAGCACAAGACTCTCTCAGTGGGGTCTGGACTGGTGCCCCCATCAGAGAAGGTTGGGTCGGCGGTCCAAGATACGTCGTCCCGCCGCTCACAGTTCCGCCGGGCACTGTCGCTATTCTCCATTGGGTGTGACGACGTACCCAAGGAGAAACCACCGCCCCAGAGGATCCTGAGGCAGCCCACCCGACACACGTACCGCCGCGGCATCTCTGGCCTGCCCATTGAGTGTACCAACAGGCACGTCGGGTTCGCCTTCTGACAGCTGGAGTGGGAGAACCTGGGGGTGATGGGAGGTGACAGGTGGTGGGTGAGTTGGGCCGTGACTCTCGCTATCACTCAGGTGGACGTAGGAGGGCAGGGTGAATGGGTGGGGTCTAACGATACTTACCTACATAACCACCTGATGGCTGACAACACCTGCCAGCACGACCACCTAAGGACTGACAACATTTGCCACCACCACCACCACCTACACCTGAAGGCTGATAACACATATCAACACCGTCACCTGAGGATTCACAACTTTTCTTCGGACCCCCAGCTGGAATGTAATCTCATCTCGGTTTGAGTGTGCTCCCGTCCCCTCCAGTGGCCAAATAACAACAGGTCGTTAATCTTCAAAATCACATGCAGGGGGCAGATAGAAGCTGTCACGTTATTGGATGATTGGAAAAGAAAACGGTATTAGGGAGGACACTATCATATTTGAACACCATGCTTGAGAGTGCACACATTTTTGTAAGAAACCGATAAACTAATGAGCGCAAATTTTTAGTAGGCAAGGCATCATTAAAAAATTATTCAGTCATCCTTCATGCTGGTATGGTTATAATGTGGATGGAAATATGAGAAGGATCAAAATTATTACTATAGGGGAGATGGCCAGTGAAATGCGCTCCCCCCTCCCAATGCCATCGGTAGCGTTACGTCAAGAGCTTCTCTGTGTGGGAAGGGTCAGTTTGCCTGCCATAGTGAACAGCCTCTTGTTGTTTGGACCTTGCTTACTTTACCCCAACACACCTAGTCCCTCTCATGTACCGTATCAGTGTTATATGAGAGTGCAAGAAGAACGTGGGTTTCATGCAGCATACACAGAGTTCATGGAAGCTAGAACAGATAACAGAGAATAACTACCTAAGTGTGAAAATAAGAAACCAGGTGAATAGGATGATCAACACAGAATTAAGCGCATTAGGTGTATACTATGCAAGTTATGTATACAGTAAACTACACAGTAATATTAATGGCTATCAGTGTACCCTGAAAATGGTTTGATCCCAAGTTTCACTCACTCTTGCCATAATACTGTATAACCCTTACTGTCTAATGCTTTATTTTTTTTCTTGCTACCTCCAGACGATCATCTTCAAGACAAATATTCAGACTGATGAGGGTTAGATAAAGCCTTCAGTATTCTCTTCAACGCGAGAGGTTTTCCTAAACTGAATAAAATCGTCCGGAGGCGCAGAGAAAAAAACAGATCGCTTCCTCGAACTGATTGGCAAAAAAGTGTAGACAAGATTGTTAACTGGATATGTTTGCATTTATGAGGGATTATCTCTGTTGCATTTCTAGCCATTCTCACCATCACAGTGTTATAGTTTTTCATTCTAAAACTGTCTGGCTTCTCTGTTCCTTCTCTGCTGAATATAATGGTCTCGTGTTACACTAGAGAAGTATACCAGAGCTCGCCGAACTTGAGAGGCTTTGTGGTACGGATGTCCTTTCTCTCAGGCTCCTATGACTCACCCTCGGCTTATTAAAATCGTCTGGCGTTATCTGGAATAAAGCACTAGAACACTTGATCATGGAAGGGTTATTAACTTACGCACAAATGTAATATATTTTACTCTAAGTAGGTTAGTTGAAACGCTGCAAGAAATATGAGTAGAATGATCAAGAGAGAGAAGTGGTCTTAACTGCAAACACGATTTTCTGCTGTTTACCTTTTACACACACACACACACACACACACACACACACACACACACACACATTCGCTTTACTCGGAGGAAGAATGTAAATCATAACTTTTTTTTTTTTTTTTACGGATTGGGAAGGGGGAGAAAGCAGTGCTGTGAAATATACAGGTAATTTTAATACTGTAATAACCTAGCCTAATTTAAAGGATAGAGACTTAGCCAGCAGTGTAAGTTAGAAAGAGACCTACTGTAATGTTAAACGATTAAGATATTTATGTACCTCGGTATAATATGTCAATCTATATATCTGTTTAGCTTGTAAGTTATCTGATTTCCTCTCTGTTCATTTATCTATCTGTGTCTACCTGTATGTATGCCTTTGTCTCATATCAGTCTATCTAACATTTCTATTTATCTATCTACATATATTTTTTGTTTTCCGCTTCTCATCTCGGTCTATCTGTAATTGTCTGTCTGTCTGTCTCCTGGTACCATGTTCTCCAATTTTCCTGCTTTTCCTGTTCTCATACCAATCATTGTTTTAAAGTAAGAACCTTGTTAAACTTAATCCATTAATATATTTTTCCGATTTACCTCTGCCTCTTCGTTCACCTGGAGTTACATTATAATTCTACGGTAAGGACAGTACAGCGAACACTATACTGCGTTCACTCCAACCTGGCAAAGATCTCTAACCCATTCAGCTCGGTGGATGGCCAGGTGTAGTCAGATTGGAGGGGTTGATGGCCAGGTGTAGTCAGATTATAGAGGTGGATGGCCAAGTGTAGTCAGATTGGAGGGGTTGATAGCCAGGTGTAGTCAGATTGGAGGGGTGGATGGCCAAGTGTAGTCAGATTGGAGGGGTGGATGGCCAAGTGTAGTCAGATTGGAGGGGTGGATGGCCAAGTGTAGTCAGATTGGAGGGTTGATCTGACTGGTAACCAAGAAGATTCGTTCCTCCCTTATAGCCAAGGTTCATCTAATTTCACGCAACCACGACTAAGTATTGTACAGAAGTGGTCCAGTTCCGTCAGATGAAAAATGTAGCCAAGGACTGTATGTTAGTGGAATAGGGGCCTCTCTCTCTCTCTCTCTCTCTCTCATTTAAATATCGATATTGTTTGCATCAATAATGTACAAGACGATACTGAGATGTAATGGACAGGATAAATCACTTAAGAAGAGGTGTTAGGAAATCGCCATCGCCACCTGGATTATGTGAGCCAGAGGTGAGAAAGATAAACGTGAGTGGTGTGTGTGTGTGTGTGTGTGTGTGTGTGTGTGTGTGTGTGTGTGTGTGTGTGTGTGTTTTGATTTCCTTACATACTTCTTTACGGCGACGCACTAAGAACTTACTGAAGAGATTTCCTGGATGTAAATTTATTGCCCGAAACTTGAATTGTGCCTTGAAACGCGGAAGTTTAAGAGGCATTTATGGCTGTATTTTCAGTGGGCAGACTTCGTAGCGTCTTTTCCTAAGCGATTTATTCTGTAAACTACGTGACAACATTCTCTCGTTTCTTATTTATATCGTTGCCATACAAGAAGATATTAAGGTGAAAAATAAATCGCTAAAAAAAAAGTGCTTCGAGGTCCTTAAACTATAATGACTGGTGTCACGTGTTTACCTGCGTGTTGTCTTCATCCCCCCTCCCCCCCTCCTCACGTGTGACCTCCCCTGCTTCCACCTGCGTGTGAGGAACAATGGCTACCTGGTCAAAACAGGTAAGTTGCTACCATTAATTAAGAAACCCTTTATCACCTTTCATCCCCCAGACAGGGTTGGCGGGGCATGGGGCTTGGGTGGAGGGGAAAAATAGCCTACGAGTATATATATAAAAATACTATTATCGCTTCTGCTGCTGTTACTTCTTCTCCTACTACTGCTACTACTATTGCCACCACCACCACCACCACTACTACTATTTCTACTACTACTGCTACTACTAACTACTACTACTACTACTACTACTATACTCGGTTTGTTACATCTGACGGAAATGGGCCCTCTCACAACTTGAACATTAAGTTGTGGATGCATGAAATTTGCTGAGCCTTAGATAAGATGCAGGAATGAGTCTCCTTGATTACTAGTCAAATCAACCTTTAGTCATATTACATTTGGTCATCAGCTGGACTCAGAAAGTGTTAATGAGTTTTGACAGAAGAACACAAGTAGATAATATGCCTAAAACGTTCAATTCTTGCTACTTCTATTATTACTATTAGTTTCGTTACTGCTGGTACTGCTATTACTTTCATTACCGTTGTTGCTGCTAGTACTGCTATTGATATTACTCTTATTATTGTTCCTGCTATTATTAATGTTAGTACTATTTATGACGTTACTATGGTTGCTAGAGTAGTAGCTTTCATGCCTGAGAGAGAGAGAGAGAGAGAGAGAGAGAGAGACTATTTAAAGTTTTCTCTACCGTTTCCTAAGCGCTGTCAGCTGCAACAAAGAGGGAGAGAGAGGGAGAGTGACAGGCCAACTCCAATTTCACCTCAGCTTTGGCCAATGTGACGTGTGTGGGCTGAGAGGGGCAGGTGTGTGTGTGTGTG
The DNA here is from genome assembly GCF_032717465.1 of Coenobita brevimanus. Taxonomy (NCBI): domain Eukaryota; kingdom Metazoa; phylum Arthropoda; class Malacostraca; order Decapoda; family Coenobitidae; genus Coenobita; species Coenobita brevimanus. The sequence goes on along the minus strand of NC_137046.1, from coordinate 57,846,074 downwards.
TGTGTGTGTGTGTGTGTGTGTGTGTGTGTGTGTGTGTGTGTGTGTGTGTGTGTGTGGTAAAGTCATCATACACACACACACACACACACACATCAGACAGCGTCGTAAAGAAGCTCAAGCGGAGGAGGAGGAGGAGGAGGAGGAGGAGGGAGATGAGGTTGAGGAGAGTGACACAATTGTCCTGACGTCACTGAACCCTTGTGATGTGTCCCCTTCAGCCCCCTCTATGTCGTCATCGAGCCTAATACGCAAACACACACACACACACACACACACACACACACACACACACACACAATATACAGCTACACAGGCATCCCCCCTTTCGACACACATAAACTGCAAATACAACACTTCAGTTTTTACATGCATCAGTCTTACTACAAAACCCCTTTCCACTTTCATACTTCACCAGCATGAAGAAGGTTAATACTGGTTATCACTCTCCTTCCTCCCTTCCTTCCTTTCTTCTTTCGTTTGCGCCTTCCATCTCCTTTTTCACTTCCATTTCTTTCTTCCTTTTTTTCTGTCTTCTTTCATTTCTTCTCTCCTTTTCTTTCATTCTACTTAGTTGGTTCCTTCTTTCGCTCCTTCCGTCCTTCCTTCCTTCCTTCATTCATTCATTCATTCCATCCTTTCATTCTTCCTTCTTTTTTCACTCTCTTTCCTACTTCCTTTCCCTCTTGTGAGTCCCTTGTGCTTTCGTTTCCTTTTCCCCTTATGTCCTTTCTTATTTCCTTTGTTCCCTCTTTCTTCTTTTCCATGCTACTTCCTTCCTTCCTTCCTTCCTTCCTTCCTTCCCTCCCCGGTTCCCAGTCTCTTCTGTTTTCCTTCATTTCTCTCCTTCCCTCTTTCCTCCTTTCCTTTCTCCCTCCTACTCTTCCTGTGCTGCACTGAACCTAATATAATAGAACTCATGAAGACACAGAACATCATCTTTACACACACCCACGACTATAAGCTCCCACATCCGATGACCCTTCAGGCAAATCAGTGTTGCGTCAAAGGAGAGAGAGAGAGAGAGAGAGAGAGAGAGAGAGAGAGAGAATAAGGGAGAAAGGGAGAGGGGATGGAGATGATACGCATGAACAAAGATCAAATGGTGAGAGAGAGAGAGAGAGAGAGAGAGAGAGAGAGATTACCGCAAAAGGGAAGTGGGTGAACGCAGTTGTAATATTGCGTGGGAGAACCAGAACGAGAATGTACTGTATGCTAGTGAATCATAATGGGAATCTCTTTATATGTGAGAATCAGTAGGTGAATTTATATATGGGAGAATATTAATGCAAATATATGTATATGAGTAAATATTCACACAAATTCATATATGGGAGAACCTCGAAGAATGATATAAAAATTTTTGACGAATTTTCATGGCTTGAACTGTGAAATCGAAAAAAAAAAAACTTCAGTACGATGACGCATATCTTATTTTTATTATTTTTTTCCTGGGAACGCCAGACGATTTTATTCAGCCTGGGGGGGAGGGGAGAGACTGGCGACGAAGGGGTTAAGACTGATAGACATGGATTCTTTGTAACTGCTCGGTTGTGGAACTGAGACAATAGATAGAGAGGGAGATAGAAATGGAAGGATAGGTAGATAGATAGATTGACTGACTGATAGACAAACAGAAAGATAAATAGAGAGGGAGATAGAAATAGACATACACAGATAGATAGATAGATAGATAGATAGACAGTTAGACAGATCGACTGATTAATAGGCAGACAGACAGGCAAACAAAGAGATCAATCGACAGACGGATAGACAGATAGATAGCCAGGCAGATAGATAGACAGATAGACGTTTTAGTTCACATCTGACATCTCCAGATAATATTTAAACCAAGAATAAATGCTCAAACAGCAGGAATTACGTACATCTTTACCAAACCCCTCCATGGCAAAGTTCCTCCTCCTAACACTGAAAGAAATCGTCTGAAAGCACCACGAATTGATATATAAGACGATTTTAGTATTTAGTAATGATGGGCGACTTGAAAAATTTGCGTACTGGGATTAGGAGATGAACGAACCAGCGACTGGAGTAGAGATTGATTTTGGCGTGGGTAGCAGTGTGTGTGTGTGGGTGTGGGAGAGAGAGAGAGAGAGAGAGAGAGAGAGAGAGAGTATGCGTATGAATGGGGGTTGGTATGAGTGCGAGTGGATGTAAGGACAAGCTGGATTCATCTTCCTTCACCACTCATCCCTCCTCATCCTTCATTCCTCCCTCTTTCCTTACCAACTCCTTCTTCCTCCTTCCTCAAAGACTAACTATCTCCTCTTCCTTCCCCTTCCATATCTCCATCATCATCAGTTCCATTCTTTCTCTTCCTTCCACACCTCTCCCTCCTCTTTCTCAACCTTCTCCTATTCCTTCCACACCTCTCCCTCCTCTTTCTCAACCTCTCCTATTCCTTCCACACCTCTCCCTCTCTTCCTTCTCCTCTTCCTTCCACATCTCTTCTTCCTTCTTCTCCTCCATCTCTCTCCCTCCACCATTCCTTCTCCACCAACCAACACCTTCAGATCCACAATGCACACCCTCTTTCATCCCTATTTTAATCTCTCTATATTTGGCCAGGCGACGAAAAGGAAGAGGGATATTAAGGGAGGGGAATATTTTTAGTGGTGAAGGCTGTGGGTGATGATATTTAAGGATATTATTAAGGATATTAATAGTGGTGATGGAGAGATGGTTGTAGGAATATTATCAGGTAAATTAATAGAATTTTTATGAAAAGGGTAAATTGTGGAGTGATTTTCTTTTTTTTTTTTTTTTTGGGGTGGGAGGGGGATCATGGGGATGGTATACGACGCCAATGTGGTGGGTGATGCTTATCTCTCTATCTATCTATCTGCTTCTCTGTCTATCTCTCTAGCTATCTAAGTATCCATCTGTTCATCTATCTCTTTACCTACCTACCTACCTACCTACCTTTCCGTCTTTATCTATCTGTCCATCTGTCTACTTGTCTATCTATCTATCTGTTTCTTTATCTGTCCACCCATCCTCCTACCCATCCATCTATCTATCTGTCTATCTATCTATCTGTATACACGCACTGGGTAATGGTTCGGGATGCTATATTTTTTTCCTATTCTCTGTACGCAAATCAGGAGACATAACACCCTTGTTCCTCGACTTGCTCTCTCTCATTCTCTTTCTTTTGTTGATACAGATAATACTGGATATTCTCTTCTCTTTAATGGTATGAATTCGGTCAAAGAACTGTATTTTCATCTCGACCCTCGGGGGGCAAAAATAAAAATGAATCTCGCCCCCTTTTGTTCCTTTTGTTGCATTACACTTGCTCAAGATTTTTTTTTTTTTTTTTTTTTTTTTTTTTTGCATTGTCGGCTGGGTATAACGCTACCTGTTCTCTTACCAGTATAGATAAAGGTTTTGATAAGAGATAACGTTTTGAATAGGCTGAATTTGTGGACATGGATCTGAGAATAGACTAGCCTCCCTTCGCTATATTTTAACCCCCCCCCTCTCTCTCTCTCTCTCTCTCTCTCTGTCTTTGTCATCCGTCATTATTTTTGGCTTTGGACTGCGTTACATATTTTCACTTTCCCACTGACACAGATTTGGCGAGGGGTGAATTTTAACTATATATTAATTTCCTGAAGGTGGTGATATTTGTCTAAAAATGCATTTTTTTTTTTTTTACATTAGTTACTGATTCTGTATTTTTCACTAGCTTTCACCACTTCTAAGATCTCTCTCTCTCTCTTTGTGTGTGTGTGTGTGTGTGTGTGTGTGTGTGTGTGTCTCACACACACACACACACACACACACACACACACACACACACACACACACACACAATAGGCCACAGTTCATTACGGGGTGTCAGTCAGGTTATTACATCAGACCAGCGACCTTAATACCCTTAACGGTGGACATATAACATAATTACTTAGTGACCAGGTGAGGCAATCAGGTGAGACGGCCACAGGGACACCTGGCCTTACCTTGCCTGTCCTTCTAATTAACCCTTCAGTGTGAGTACGTCTTATTTCGGATTTTCGTACTAACTTCAGACGGATTTAATCAAGTTAGGGTGGATTTCTTTTGCTAATGGGATTTATCAAGGCCAAGACTAATCCTCTATCTTCTGGGGAGGTGTGAGAAATATGGAAAGCAGGACGTAATGCAGGAAGAGGATTATAGGCGAATTTTTGCACCTGACTGTGGGTAATAGACAGGTATGAGATTGATTGGAAAGGTAAATTAGAGTGATTAATGGCGGTAGGTGTTCATTAATTTTGAGTTTTTTATTTTTTATGAGTGATGGTTTCCGTGTTGATTCATCCGGATACTAACAGATTCATTTATTAGCATGGGAGTAGAGTATTGATGATGGTGGTGATGATGGTGATGATGGTGGTGGTGGTGGTGCTGGTGATGATGATGGTGGTAATGATGGTGGTGATGGTGATGATGCTGATGATGCTAACATCACCACCGGTATTTCATTGTCTGTCGCTTACCAAGTATTGGAGAGAGAGAGAGAGAGAGAGAGAGAGAGAGAGAGAGAGAGAGAGAGAGAGAGAGACAGAGACAGACAGACAGACAAGAAAACTCGTCTCACTTCACTTGCCTCATAATCTAAGCACAGCCTCATCAATTCTGTAATCAGTGGTAATTAACGTCTTAAGTTCCATTGCGCCTTCTTGATTACCTTCTTCCTACCTGCAGACGATTATAATTAGCTTAAATGAGGCCTCTTGCAATGGAGAGATCGCAAAAAAAAAAAAAAAATGCCGGTACTATATACTTTTTTGACAAATTAAAATGAGGATAACCTAAGCGTCTTCCTGTTCATTAAAGTATAGGAAAAAAAAAATCAGGTTTTCAGCTTAGGATCATAAAAATTTCTAGGTAAAAAAAGAGGAGGAGGAGGAAGAGGAAGAGGAGGAAGAAGAAGAGGAAGGAAAAGAAGAAGAGCGAGAAGAAGACGAAGAAGAAGAAAAAGATGAAGAACTACAGGAAGAAGAGACGAAGAAGAAGAAACAAGAAATTAAGAAGAAGAAGAGGAAGAAGAAAGAAGAACGAGAAGAAGAAGAAAGAAGAACGAGAAGAAGAAAAAAAAGAAGAAAGACAAGGAATGAAGAAGAAGAAGAAGAAGAAGAAAGGAGAACGATAAGAAAATAAGAAGAAGAAGAAAAAGAAGAAGAAGATGAACGAGAACACGAAGAAGAACAAGAAAAAGAAAAGAAAAAGGGAAGAAAGGAAAACGAAGAAAAGTCAAAGATGGCAACCTCTTTATTCGTTTTATAACTCCAAATGGTCTTCTTTCTCTTAAAATATAGCCTTATAACTAAATGGGATAGATGTAGACCTCATTAACCCCTTCACTACGGGATAAGTTTTCTAAGCTGAATAAAATCTACTGAATATGGCATGAATACGATAAAAAAAAAAAAAAAAAAAGGTTTATATCTTAGTAAGGGAACAAAAAATTTAGGAAAAAAAACGAAAAATATATTATGGGAAAATCCTTGGGTTCTCACACTCCCCACACACCAACAAACTTTTTTTTTTTTTTTCCTATTTGCTTCTAACTCTGACCTTATTGATTTGGTACTTTATTGGACCAGGTGAGCTTTATTGGTGGGTAAAAAGTAAGTAGGAAGAAGGAGGAGGATGGGTGAGTGTGGGAGAATGAGACGTGTGTGTGTGTGTGTGTGTGTGTGTTGTGATTTTGGTCCTATTACGTCATTATTTATTCTTATTCTTATTATTATTACTGTTATTATTATCATCATCATCATTATCATCGGTTTTGTTGTTGCTGTTGTTGTTGATATTGTTTTGTTGTTGTTCTTCGTCTTCTAATCAGTGATTCATGAACTGAAAATAGACTCTCTCTCTCTCTCTCTCTCTCTCTCTCTCTCTCTCTCTCTCTCTCTCAATTTGCAGTCACCTTGGATCCTGCAATATTGATCATCCTCTCCCAACCCTCTCGACTCGTGAGGGAAATAATGAAGACTTATGGGAGCAAAAAATGAAGCCTTGAAGCTCGGGGTGAAGGGGTATATGAGGGAGGGCAGCGTGATGTGGTGATGGGATGCGATTTAGAGAGAGGATTGCAGCTGAAATGTTAAGCTTCATGATGTGTGGGATTAGGATTTTGGTGATAGACATGTAGGTAGACTGAGTGATAGATGAAAGGTTGATAGGCAAATAGAAATTTTGGTAGACTGGTCGATGGACTGATAGATAAATATAAGGAAGTTAACTAGATGGCTAGATAGATGGGTGAATGGAGTGATGGATGAATCGATGGATAGCTATTTATCTCTCTCCTTAACTAGCTAACCTACTGACATGCAAACAGGCAGATAGGTAGATTGATAGATAGGTAGATAGATGGGTCAACATATATACGATACAAATTCATAAGCAAACGTCCCATAAGCCTCATAAAAACATACATAACAGGAGGCTGATCATGTGTGTGTGTGTGTGTGTGTGTGTGTGTGTGTGTGTGTGTCGAAATCGGCATCTTGAATTCTACGGTACATACACACACAAGAAATAATTAACATATGTAAATTAACCTTCTCATGGTCAGAATAACTCTAGCATATATTTTCAGGAAACGACAGACTATTTATTCCAGTTAAGATTAAGTCACAGTAGCATGATTAAGTAAATTGCACTGCATGTAGATTTTTTTTTTATGATTTAAGCGAGTTTACCATATTGCCATGCTGAAGCCATTTTCTTTGGTGATTTCGACGAGACGCTCCTCAGGTGAATTCTTGTCATTTGTTATCGACTATTTTCATTTCATCGGCATGTTATACAAAGTGATTAGTGACTACTCTGGCTACTCCATAATTTATAACTACTGTACATACAATATCGGACTACATAATGTGTTGCCAGAACTGCTTCATATATATTTTCATTTAGTAGTCGGCCTTCTCATAATGATCACTCGAAAAGAATCGTCTATATAATACAGAAAATGCTGAATCCCCAATTAAAAATTGTGTCATGAAACATTGGATAAACAAAGAAATTGCTCTTAATAATAAATATATGGAAAATGATTATGTATAATAAATTTACGGAATCTTTATCAGGCGTTTGTGTATAACAGCGGCATCTTTGGAAACTGACGTACTGCGCATGCGCTTGATCGCAGCATCCTTACCACAAACTTTCTGTAACTAATCACAGCAGTGAATAATTTGTGGACAACACTGACTTCGGTGTAGCCAAAACATTTAAACTGAAGGACTGTAGCGAAATATAGGATTGATTATTTGATTAAGTTTCACGCAGTTCTTGGCTCACTTGAAAAGAGTAGTGTCCAGGTGAATCAAACACTTCCCATATTTTGATAAGAAAAATATAAATGTATAGAGATATTGAAAGTTATTGCTACTTATTGTATATTTACATCTGAACCTTGAGTATTATGCACGGATAAGCATTTCTCATACACTTTTATCTAAGTAGTCAAAAATCCTCATTCACCACCATGTCATCCACCCCCCCCCCACCACCAGAGTGACCACACGTTCCTGGCGTCAGGAGGAAACAATCGTTCAGAGAGGATGTTGTGGTATTTTTCTCTTTCGTTTCGGAGTTTAGTATTGCTGGATAGTGTGCATTTACGTATATCAGAATGTGACCAGGAATAACCCAAGGATCAGGAGAAGCATACATGAGAGTGAGGTGAGTGCTGGAGGCTGCGTTTAGAAATTATTATTGTGTTTATTTGGGCGGGATGCTGGTACGTAATGTCGGCGTCACTCCCTCGCACGGCGCCATCTTTAAAGGAGCATCGCGTTGGTCCCTTTAAACTCAACCACTGATCACGCAGTATTATTACTGCACTCGACGGATGGTTTTATTTAACGTAACAGATATTTCATTATAGCGCTGGGGTTAATTTGAAATAAGGCTGTGTAGATTAAAATGAAAAATCCTTGTTGTCTGCCTGTTACGCGCACGAGTAGTGCGCTTTTGTCGTAAGAGCAAGAGCGGGAAGGAAAGGGGTATAACAACACCTGGAACCGACGGTGTATTCTTTATTAACTTACACACACACACACACACACACACACACACACACACACACACACACACAGCTTCATAACAAGGCTTCAAAACTGCAGAGAGAGAGGGGGAGGGTAAATATATCACAAGTATGGCAACCAGTGTCGTAACTAGGCTTGTAAACAGCCCGACATGCAATAACGTTGTATAATATTTGCGGTCTTATTTTTCATGACTTCCGAGACTTGCGTAACGTCTCTTCTTTAGCTGCTTATTCTGCTTATTTCACATCAATATCGTCTTCGGTGTCATTATGGTTATGAAATCTCTCTTTACAGCCGTAGGCGATTCTGAGTGATTAGATTGCGTGACATGACTTCCTGAGTGACTTGTTTTGCATATTATACAATTTTCTTTAGTGTCACTGTACCAGTCTTTGTCGTTAGAATTATATAGTTAATGAAGTAACGTGCGAGAAGATTCACCAGATGTAGCCAAGAGTCTGGATAAATCGCTAAGGAAGAGATGCAAAGAAGTTTCCTGTATTACCCTGACTGCCATGACGTATTCTGTAACCTTTTTCCTTGGTCTTTTTCGACCATTGTAGTCACCTGATAAAATTTTCGAAACTGAGGAGTCAGAGTAGCCTTCATTAACCCTTTAACTGCATAAGGGTAAAAATAAATAATAAATAAATAAAAATGTCCTAAGAGGGGGGGGGGCTCATCTCTCTTTAGTTTTTCGTTATGAGACTCGTGCACAATGTTCTGAATAATTTTATGAAGCTCCGAAGACCGGTTCGCTGAGTCCCGAAATATAGTGTTCACAGCCTCGTGGTTTATCGTTCTAAACTGGATGAATGGTATATGGACAAGAGTATATTAGTGTGTGTGTGTGTGTGTGTGTGTGTGTACGCATCCGGGAGATATTGTGGTAACTTGAGCACTGGGTAGGCTTAAGTTTCCTCGGCTTGTATAAAAGTTCCTTATACAATAGTTAGAGAGAGAGAGGAGAGAGAGAGAGAGAGAGAGAGAGAGAGAGAGAGAGACAGAGACAGAGAGAGAGAATTAATTTCCTGATAACGATTAATAACATTCCATTTTCCAGTATTATGACTTCCATTTAATATTTCCCATAACATACAGTTCATTTAGTTCATAGGAAGTGTGTGTGTGTGTGTGTGTGTGCGCGCGCGCTCGCGTTTTTTAAAGTCATCAATAATACATTACGCTTTCATATTCACGTACAGGATATAGGTAGCATTCAACATGGCCTCGGGATCTTAACACCTCTTTAGCGATTTATTTTGCACATTACACCTGTTTCTTTGTGTAATGGAAACTGCTTTGAAATTAACGCGACCTAAAGTACATATGTTACGGTTTTATTTTATTATTATTTTTTAATGAAGGGGGGACGTAATGTGTTGTATGGATTTCTAAAAAAAAAAAAAAAAAAAATATTAAGGTGTAATATACAAAATAAGGCACAAAGGAAGAGGTGTTACGGAGCCTCCAGATTTAATCCTTTCCCTACCAGCTGAATAAAATCGTCTGGAGTAATTTTTATTCAGAGTGGTCCATTAATAGTGCTCCACTGTACTCATTTAACTTTAACTTGGACTACATTTTATCTTTCCATCGTGAATTCTGAGTTTTTGCAGTAACTAACACTCGGGTAAGGTACTAGTCACGAAGAAGTGCAAGGAAAATGTTGTGTATTGTAAGAATGTAAAATATGAAGCTACCGTCTAGTGAAGAAAATTAGTTTTTAGCGGAAGTATCCATAAGTAATGCCATTTTCTCTAACGCCCTCCATCTTCCGTTTTCTTTAACGTAAGCATCAGCCAGCTT
>NC_137046.1:57816193-57831193 GCF_032717465.1 Coenobita brevimanus | reverse complement strand
AGGAATTGAGAGAACACGAGAGAGAAAGTGAATGAAGGCCTGAAGTAATAGACAGATTACTGAGAGAAAAATGAATGAAGGATGAATGGGAAGGACACAAGGAAAAAGAGAAAATGAGAGAAAGTGAGGGAGAAAGCTAGTGAAAGTGGGAAGGGGTGAAAGCCAGTTACTAAGGAAGAGGAAGTTGGAAAGTGAGAGCCTGTTAAAGTGGGTATCATGTGAAAATATAAGTGAAAAAAGCGAGCAAGAGTAACTCGGAGAAACACTGAAAAAAGAGAAGGGAGAGGGGATGGGGGAATTGAGCAAGGGAAAGGAAATGGGAGGGAAGGAGGAAGAATAGCTAGAAGGGAATAGGAAGGAAAGGAAAGAGGGAAGGAGGGAGAAGAGGAATAGGGAGGTGGTGGGAAGGATCTTAGATTGAAGGTGGAGAGGAGGAAAGGGATGGAAAGGTAGAGAAAATGAGATAAAATAGAAGGAAGGAAAGACAGGAGAGATAAAGGGAAGAAATGAGGTGAAGAAAAAGGAAACAATAGGAAGGAGAGGAAGAGGAAAAGGTAGGAGAAAAAGTAGAGGCGATTGGAGGGAAATTAAGTTTAGGAAGAGAAGTAAGAGGAAGAGGAGGGAACAGGAACACGAGAGAGAGAGAGAGAGAGAGAGAGAGAGAGAGAGAGAGAGGTGAGTGAAGATTACGTTCACAATGGGAAAAATCAGGTTAAAAAATCAGATTAAAAAGTTGATCATTACGAAAAAATATAGATGCTAAATATGATGCATGTAGACTGTATTGAGTTACGAAAGGCATTGTGCAGTAGTAGACTATTACACATACTACCCTACGTCACTATTCATCACACTTCAATACTTCAATTTACCACACCACCCACATACGCACCTGACACACTCACCTCATACTGTCACACTGCCTTCATACTGGTACTTCTCTCACACTTCTCATACTGTTTCATATTACACACCTAAGACACTCACGTCATACTGTCACACTGCCATACTTCATACTGTTACACCTCTCACACTTCTCATACGGTTATTACACTTTCGCATCGCACGTTGTCAAAACCTCGGCACACGCACTGCACACTATCACACTTGACACTGACACATCACACCGTCACACCTATCTCACACATCACACACGGTCACGCAGTACACACTCACTCTCTCTCTCTCTCTCTCTCTCTCTCTCTCTCTCTCTCTCTCTCTCTCTCTCTCTCTCTCTCACACACACACACACACACACACACACACACACACACACACACACACACATTTTTCAACTCCCTCAGTGACATAATAATTACTGTAACATACCCTGTCATTTAAATAAACACGAAAAATGTTTACCGGATATGTGTTTCCATGAATGACGTGCCTGGAATGAAAATCGGGGTCAAAAAATTCATAATCCTTCCTGGAATCACTACAGTCGACACAAAATACCTGGAATAGTAGTTACATTAGAGGTACAGCTATGACCAAAAGTTAGCCTACCTTTCCTTGCTGTTTAAGGTCGGTGGGAGATACCCTATTGCACGAACTGCTTTTCCTGCGATAGCAATATGAAACAGACAACTATAGAATATGAAAAGGAAGAATTCTCTTGGTCGTTTGGGAAGGAATGGTGGTAAATATGGAAAGCAGGACACACCATGCTGGCAGAGGATTGTCTTCGGTGGCGAACTTCTGCGCATGGCTGTACGTGGATACATAGATCATAACAGACCTTGCGATCCGGACGAGGTGGCACGTGAGGGAGTAACGTGGAAGTTGGTGTCGTAGTTGTTTGTGGTACGGGGTGTGGTTGGCTGAGAATTTTTTTCCCCTTTCTTTCTCTGTCCTTTCCTTTCAATTCTTTCTGTGTCATTTCATTTCCTCTCCTTTTCAATCCTTTCTTTCCCATCCATTCCCTTTGATTCCTTCTTCCTTTAGCCCCATTCCCTTTCCCTTTTCCATTCCTTTTTCCCATCCCTTTCTCTTTCCTAATTTTCCTTTCTTCCCATCTTCATCCGTTTCCTCTCCTTTCGTCTGCCCTCCCCTCGTCCCCCCCCCCCGCCTTTTTTAACATTCATCATCTCCATTATCCTCTTTTCTTTCCACTTTCCCTCCCATATCTCCTCTCCTTTCCTTAGGTCTTACTCCCATTCCCCTGCTATCTCTTCTTCCCTTCTCATCTCGCCTTTCCTTCCTTCCTCCTCTCCTTACGTCTCACTTCCATTCCCCTGTCTTCCCTCCTCTCTTCTCCCCTTTCCTTCCCTCCCCTCTCCCCTCTCTTCTCCTCTCCCCTCTCCTTTCTCTTCCCTGACCCACTTATTAATGGGAATCCCTGAGTGTAACCCTACCAGAAACCCATATATATTCCATCACCAGAATTGCCTCATCCCTTATTACACGATCCATTTATGGGTGGATTCGTATTGCGTCGTTGGCGATACCGTAGACGTTGTTTGTGCGATTGAATACGTGTGTGTGTGTGTGTGTGTGTGTGTGTGTGTGTGTGTGTGTGTGTGTGTGTGTGTTTGTTGATGAAGAGCTATCGGAGGTCAAGGTTAGTGGCCAAGGTCAGAGTTTAGGGTGTCGTGAATGCCAGATCCAGTCAAAGTAGAATCTTACGCTCTCTCTCTCTCTCTCTCTCTCTCTCTCTCTCTCTCTCTCTCTCTCTCTCTCAGTCCTCTTAGCGAATTCGCATATATCAGCCTTTTGACCTTGGGAGAAAATGGAATATTAAGCTTCCGGTAGAGCACAAACGGAGAGAGAGAGAGAGATAGAGAGAGAGGGAGGGAGGGAGGGAGGGGGGAGGGGGAGTGCATGAGCTCACACACACACACACACACACACACACACACACACACACACACACACACACACACACACACACACACACACACACACACTCTCTCTCTCTCTCTCTCTCTCTCTCTTTCAGATAATGCACTTGAGACTAAGCCTTACTCCCTCTTTTTAAGAATTAGATCGTAAAGGCGAGATTCGACAAGAGAACGATGTGATTTCCGACCAAACCAGCGCCAGACACCTAAGGAGAGTGCTTTGACCTCTCCCCCTGACCTTGTATGACAGTGATAACGTTGATTCTGCTTGACCTGACTTTCACCTTTGACCTTGCTTGGCCTGACCTTACAGTTGACTGCTTTGTCCTGACCTTGCTTGACCTGACCTTGATCGTTGATCTTTTACCTGACTTTGACCTTTGGCCTTGTTTGATATGATCTTGACCTTTGACCTTGCTTGACCTGACAACCTTTGACCTTGCTTGACCCGACCTTGACCTTGCTTGACCTGACGACCTTTGACCTTGCTTGACATGACCTTGACCTTTGACCTTTTTTACGGTAGTGTGGGGGTCAGGGGAGGAAAGGGGGAAGGTATTGGGGTAGTGGTGGCTGTGAGTAGAGGGGTAGGAGAGGGGAGGGCCGAAGGGATGAAGGGGAGACAGGAGTACAAAGGAGTTCAAAGGAGTACAAAGGAAGGCAAACAACAACAGATTTATCGGTCCTTTTGAGGCTGTTTGTTGTAGGTTAGGAAGAGAGGAAGGAGGGAAGGAGGGAGGAAGGGAGGAAAGGAGGGAGGGAGGAAGGAAAAAGGAAGGAAGGAAGGATATAGAGAATGAGGAGATGAGGAAAGAGTGGATAAACAGGGGGCAAGGAGAGGAGGGAAGAAGGAAGAAGAAAAGAAGGAAGGATTATAAAGAATGAAAAGAGAGACAATATAGAGGGAGAAGGAGTGGGAGGAAGAGGAGAGAGAGGGAGGGAAGGAGGGAGGTACTGAAGGAAGGATGTGTGGAGTGGCGAGGAGGGAAACGGAGCAGGAAAGAGGAAAGAAGGAAGAAAGGGCATGGTATAAGAGGAGAATAATGAAGGAGGAAGATGTTGAAGGAGAGTGATGTGAGGATGGAAAGAAGGAACGAAGGAGGAGGAGGCGAGGAATGAAGGAAGGAACGAAGGAAGGAGGAAGATAAAAGATTAGAAAAGAATAAGAAGAAAAATACATGACGGAAGGAAATATATACTGACGTGGGAATTAATTGAGGAGGAGAGGGAAGAGTACAGAGGGAGGAGAAAAGGAAGAGGAACGGAGGAATGAGGAGAAAGATAAAAACTGAGAGAGAGAGAGGGAGAGAGAGAGAGAGAGAGAGAGAGAGAGAGAAAGGTTTCGATGGAGATGAGAAACAGTATAGACGAGATTTAGGAAAGAAGTGTGGCAAGGAGGAGGAAGAGACGAAGCAGAAAGTGATGGTTAATATGAGAAAGGACGAGAAGAGAGGAAGAAAGGTAGCGAGGAGAGAGAGAGAGAGAGAGAGAGAGAGAGAGAGAGAGAGAGAGAGAGAGAGAGAGAGAGAGAGAATACAATTTATAAAAAGTAATAAAAAGGAATATGTGGTCTTTAAACAGGGGAATGAGACAACTTTAAATTTTTGACGACCTCTCTCTCTCTCTCTCTCTCTCTCTCTCTCTCTCTCTCTCTCTCTCTCTCTCCCAATTTCTCATATGTACCAAAAACGAGTTGAAAAGAGAGTTCATATAAGTGAATGCTTAAATATTTACGAAAGAGAGAGAGAGAGAGAGAGAGAGAGAGAATCTGGAAGTATTTAATGACGATATTGGGTCAAGATCTGGGTCATTGGCACAAGGCATTCTGATGATATCTCTCTTACTTTGTTTTCTTGTTTTTTTTTTCTTTATTTTTTACTCTCACTGTTTGTCATAGTGGGAGTGGGGTAGATGATGATGATGATGATGATGATGATGATGATGGTGATGATGATGATGATACTGTCCCAGGATTTGTGTTTTTAATTCTTCCCCCCCCCCTTTTTTTTACCCACCGGTGATACAGTTAATAATGAGATAATGATGATGATGGTGGTGATGGTGATGGCGATTATGATGGTGGTGATGATTATGTTGATAATGATGATGATGGTGATGATGGTGGTGGTGGTGATTATGTTGATGATGATGATGATGATGATGATGGTGGTGGTGGTCATGGTGGTGGTGATTATGATGGTGGTGGTGGTGGTGATTATGTGATGATGGCGATGGTGGTGGTGGTGGTGGTGGTGGTGGTGGTGGTGGTGGTGGTGGCGATTATGCTGCTGCTGCTGATGATGATGATGATGATGGAACTCTTACACCCACATAACAATAAAAGCAAGAATAAAGGTCAATAAAGGAGAATAACCCGATAATGAAGAGCAATAAAGCCGTTTTATGCCCTGTCATCTTTACTCCGTCCCTCCGTAATAAAATTTTCCGTCCCCTGCGAACCCAAAGGATAGGCATTATAAGAGCTATGGGTGAGAGAGAGAGAGAGAGAGAGAGAGAGAGAGAGAGAGAGAGGTAAGAAAAAAAGGACTATAAAAAGAAAGAATACTAATGGCCACAGAGAGAGAGAAAAAAGATGGAACAAGCACACTGCACGAGAGAGAGAGAGAGAGAGAGAGAGAGAGAGAGAGAGAGAGCACTAAAATATATAAGGATAACCTGCAAAATGGCACACCCATAAAAAGTGAGAGAAAAATGAAAAAGTTTAAAAAAATGGTTGAGCAAATTCCTGAAGGCTCAGCTGGCGGTCTGGAAAAATTGTAGTAATATCTGAGAGAGAGAGAGAGAGAGAGAGAGAGAGAGAGAGAGAGAGAGAGAGAGAGAGAGGTACTGGACTACAAAATAGCGAGGGAAAGTAACTAAAGGGAGAGGAATATATGGAGGGAGGGAGGGGAAGAGGGAGAGAGGGGAGAGGAAGAGCAGTGCATGGAGGGGAAAAGGGAGGGAGCTAAAGAGGAGTGTGCCATAAAGAGGGGAGTGTGACGCAGTGGAGAGAGAGAAAGAGAGAGAGAGAGAGAGAGAGACTGCCTACCTCTCTCACTTCAGCTTTTGCTCTACTTGCCTTCAGATTTATTATTTGTGGTTATTATGTGTTTCATTATTATTCTTTATTATGTTTATTTGGTATTGTTTATTATTGTGTTTATTATTTGTTTTTATTTTTCATGGTTTTTCTTATAAATCGTTACGTGTATTTACTTGTGTACGGTATTTGTAAACCATGTATTTACGAATTCGTGTATTGGATAGGTCACTTGCAGGTCACGAACATGTATGAGTCGAGCCATGCATCACCCACGAACGGGTATTGGACAGGGTATATATCAGTCACTAAATTGAAGCTTTGCACTAATCAAGAAGAATTTTAGACAAGATATACAGGAGTGACTTGCATTTGTAGGAGAAGTTTTTTTCAGTATTATTTAAAGGATGAACTGTGCACTAATCACTAATATGTATAGAACTTGTTACGTACTATACCATTTTAACCTTAACTTGGCCCAGATTTTCGTCCTTTTGCAGCTTGGGAGAAAATGATAATGCTACGATTCTCCGTCCTTTCCATGGCACTTCTTTGTGACTGGCAGCATATTCTAGTGTTAATCTGATGTTAGGACCTCGCTTTCAACATGGAGTAATGGTTGATTTAGGCCAGGCTAGAGTAAAAAGAGTATAGTCGCGAACATGTATTTTATGATTGAATGTAGGTTATGCTTCAGTCACCAGCATTTATGGGTCAAGGTATTCAGGAGTTTCGTATATATTTTGAATTAATTAATGTTGTTTCGACCCCCCCCTCCCCCCAAAAAAAAGTTAAGATGAAATAAAACAGTTATAAAATTACGCTAATTTTATACCAGGTTTCAATATCATGATGCTCAAGTTGTCTTCTCTCTTCTAAGGTGACTTGCTTTTTTTTTTTTTTTTTTTTTTTACTCTACCTGCCTCCAATCATTTTTTTCTTCTTCGGGGAAACCATTTCGAAAACTCACCTATCATCTGAATTTAGTCGTTTGCTGAAAAAATTGTAGAGCTTGAAGCAGGGAGAGGCAGGGTGTGGTGGGTGCGGCAGGGTGATACAGGGGTTTGTTGGTGAGGCAGAGGTTGGTAAGTGAGGTAGGGTAAGGCAGGGGTGGTGTCTGAGGCAGGGGATGGTGGGTAAGGCAGGTTTGGTTGGTGAGGTGGGTGTGGTGGGTAAGGCAGGTGCGGTATGTGAGGCAGGGGTGTGGCAGAGGGAGGCAGGCAGTAATGTTGGGAGAATGAAGGACCGCTGGCACGCAAGGGTTAAAGGGTTCAAGGAGAGAGAGAGAGAGAGAGAGAGAGAGAGAGAGAGGGGGGGGGAGTTGGAAAGACGGAAGTTTGAGAGCTTGAAGAGGAAGGGAGAGGTGCTCCCTGGCACACACACACACACACACACACACACACACACACACACACACACACATATCATAGTGGAAGTGTCGGTTAAAGGTGCCGGCTCTGAGGTCCTGGGCGGGTCTGACACACACACACACACACACACACACACACGGTAAACAACGCACATTCTTGGTCAATAATTCCTTTACAAGTCTGGTTATTCGAATTAATGGAGGATATCCCACCTCATTATTATTATTATTATTATTATTATTAGCAAAGAACCTTCGAGGCGTTCTTGAGTAGGGACAGACGCCCGTGGACGTGCATTGGTCGAAGCCCCCTCGCAGGAAGCGGCATCAGGAAATAAATAAATGGATAGATGGATATATAAACACAGAAAGATGGATAGTTAGATAGGTTGATAGGTAGATAGATAGATAGATAGACAGATAGATAGAGAGTAATCAAAGGAACCACCTCTCTCACCTGTATTTCTTACCTCACTTGCGGTACCCGTAACACCTGGCCTAAATGAGAGTCACCTTTTTAGCGCCTCAGAATCCCTTGTGACCGTCAGAGGATTTCTCTCTCTCTCTCTCATGCATATATGGAAAGATGTGAGCTTGTATGTACGTATATATGTATGTATGTTGCATCCATGTATGTGTATGTATGTGTACGTATATATATATATATGTGTGTGTGTGTGTGTGTGTGTGTGTGTGTGTGTGTGTGTGTGTGTGTTTAATTAGTGTGGGTACAGGCTGGTCCATTTGCATACCACATACCACACATTTTATTCAGTCTGTTGCAGGAGTTCCGTGACCCCCCACCTATATTTATTATTTTAGGTTATTTAAGTGTATTTATTTTTGGATTTTTGAAGGAGGAAGAATAGAAGAGAACAGGAGGAAAAGAGGCTTGGAGAAAGAAAAAAAGATTAAGCAAAGGAAAAGTTATGAAGGGAGGAAATGGAGGAAACAGATGAAAGGAGAGCAAAAGGAAGGAAAAGATGAGAGGAGGAAGAAAAACGAGCAAAGAAATGACACAAGGAAGAAAAGAAAAAAGAGGAAAACGATGATTAGAGAAGAAAATAAAGGAAAATAGCAAAAATAAATTAGAAGAGGAGAAACTTAATAAAATATCACGTACCAATAAAAATAAAGCAGTGATGGTAAATATGGAAGCGAGGACCCAGTTCCAATCTTCACGGTCATGTTTACAGCGCAACCTACCAGCATCATTATTGTCGCTTAGTGTCAGAATTTATGCGATTTATGAGCAAGGGGAGAGACGTTGGGATGAAATATTGTGGCAATATGAGAGAGAGAGAGAGAGAGAGTAGGAAAGGTGAGAGGGCAGCTTGGATGGGGAGAGAAAGGGTGTGGAGTTCGAGGCATTTATGGAGAGAGAGAGAGAGAGAGAGAGAGTAGGGAAGGTGAGGAGGGCAGCTTGAATAGGGAGAGAAAGAGTGTCGAGTTTGAGGTATTTGTAGGGGGAGAGAGAGAGAGAGAGAGAGAGAGAGAGAGAGCTGATCCGCCTCACTTAACCTAATGCAATTTTAACGGGACACTGCGGCGCTGCTGGCGCGCTCTCTCTCTCTCTCTCTCTCTCTCTCTTTGAAATGAGAATTAATTTGGCATAATGGTCTGAGCACAATTGCAGTGTCCTCAGAGCAATTTCAAACAGTTCCAATTTCCTTTTAATATCAGTAAATATCAGGAAGTATGATATGGTCTGGAAAACTGTAAATACGTGTAAATGGATATCGACGTCCACAGAATTGGGTTAAACAAGAATTTTGTTTTAAAATTAGTTGACTCCTCTGACGTATTTTTTTGCTGCTATTATTTTTATTATTATTATTTTTTATTATTATTATAATTATCATTACAGTTATTTTCTCCTCTTACATATTTTTCCTTTTTTATATTATTATTATTATTATTATTATTTTATTTTTTGCTACAACTAAGGGGATGGGTCTATTATGATGTGGCAGGGGTAAACCAGCTCTGCTGTCGGGCCCTGCTGCGGATGTCACCGATTGCACTGCGCAGTTGACCCTCGTGCGATGTGGTGCGGTATGATCTGTCCCTTCTCCCCTCTGGGGCTAAGATGCTAATGAATGTGTTTGAGTGGATGAGTAAATAGGGAGTGTGTCGTCCTGTCTCGGCTACCCACCTTTCTTTAAGGGGAAGCAGCCTAGGTATATAGATAGATAGATTACTACTACTATTACTACTACTACTACTACTACTAGTATACGAGTGTTTTCCTTTTTTTTTCTTCTTCACTTTTGCTGCCTGGTGTCAGTTATGTTGATGCTGTATCCATCCCCTTCAGTTTGAAATGTCTCCTAAAACCGTCTTAAGGCAGATGGAATAAAATAAAAGACCATATTGGTGAAGTAGTTAAACCCTCAACCAGTGTCTAGTTATAACCAGGAAATCCGAAATCCCCTGGAGCTCCCATGACCCTCCTGTAAACCCTCCTAAATCCCTTAGAGCTCATATGAGTCTTCTTTAATCCTTCCTTTATTTCTTTCTCTTCTTGCGACCACCTGGCTGCTTTATTCACCTTAAGGAGGAATTTAAGGCCTTAAGGAGGAATTTAAGGTGTGAAGGGATTAATGAAGGCCATATTGAACCCCTCCATTCCTAAATTTCCCTCCAGAGCTGTATGTAATTTTTTCGGAAGAGGCAGTGTGCGTTGCGGCGGACAATTCTGCTTATCATGTAAACTGTGGGGTATTATTACACACACACACACACACACACACACACACACACACACACACACACACACACACACACACACACACACACACACACACACACACACACACACACACACACAAAAGACATTCATTCACCACCACGTCGCTAAGTTTATCTCAGCCTTGACAAATATAGCATAACACGAGAGATTTTCTGAGCTTAGTGCTTTCTCTCCCTAACAAATTTCTGATTTACAAGGCCAACTCATTGAATGCTCAAAGATATGTTAATACGGGAAATTTAGATTCATGTGAGGTGTGTGTGTGTGTGTGTGTGTGTGTGTGTGTGTGTGTGTGTGTGTGTGTGTGTGTGTTTTTCCTTGGCTGTGATTATTTTTGCCCGTCCATCAGTGGGAGAGTAAGACAATGCTACGGCTCTACGTCCTTTCCAAAGCATTTCTTCATGACTAGTACCATATTCTAGTGTTATTCCCCCGTTACAGCTTAGCACTCATGATAGAGAGATGGCAGTTTTAGACCAGGTTACAGTGAACAGAGTATAGTCAAGAGGGTGTTGTGAGGTAGGCGTTAATTTACTGGGACTGCCCTTGTCTCTGTCATCTGCTTACCTGTGTGAGTCCCAGGTGAGGGTTAGGTGCGTTCTTTCTCTCTCTCTCTCTCTCTCTCTCTCTCAACTTGACCTCATTTGTGGCCACGCACTTCACACTCAGAGCTACTAGTTTACATACTGACCTTCACCTCCTCCCGTCCTCGTCTTACACCTTTCTCAAGACATCCACGTGGCTTGTAGTTCCTTTGTTTTCACCTGACGGTACTGGGCCTTCCCTATAACCTGAATTCTAAGTCGTGGTTGCATGAAATTTTACAGGCTTTAGTTATAAGGTACGAATGAGTCTCCCTGGTTACTAGTCGAATTGTTTTAACTCTAGCCACCATGATACCTTTTTTGTCAATCGGTTTTCCTCCGGACGATCTTATTCAGCTGAAGAGGAGACATGAAACTACAGGAGCTGGACAAAAGACCGTATTTTTGTCAGCTATGGTCGCTTTGTAATACGTCTGTGTTAGTAATTTGTGTTTAATATTACACCTCTGTATTAGCTTTCATGCCAGAGAGAGAGAGAGAGAGAGAGAGAGAGAGAGAGAGAGAGAGAGAGAGAGAGAGAGAGATAATGACCTAACCTTGGATTTTTTATTTTTTTGGCCTTGAAATGACCCAGTGCCGGGCCGTAAACAGGAGGCTAATGTCTCATTCAGTACCCCCCTCCTCTCTCTCTCTCTCTCTCTCTCTCTCTCTCTCACACACACACACACACACACACACACACACACACACACACACACACACACACACACACACACACACACACACACAAACTTCTTTCTGTCCACCTCCAGTCTTCCTTTTTTTCCCTTTCGTGTCCCAGTCTTCATCATTTTTTACTGTCATGAAATGAGAGAGAGAGAGAGAGAGAGAGAGAGAGAGAGAGAGAGAGAGAGAGAGAGAGAGAGAGAGAACATTGTCTAGATAAACAGATTTGTGTTTGAAAGAGTGAAAGGGAAGCGAGATAGGCATGACGAGACGAAGCAAAAGAAGGAAAGAATAAGGAAAGGGAAAAGTGAGAGGTATGAAGGTGAATAAGGGAAAGACACAGAAAAATAAGGTGGAGATGAGAGGCAGAAGGAAGGGAAATACGAGGCCGGAATAAAAGAGAAAAAAATAGGGAGAGAAATGCAGTGAGAATGAGAAATATCAAGAAATGGAAGGACAGATACAATTAATATAAAGGTGAAGCAGAAGGGATAGTATGCAAGGACGTTTGTAGATGGAAAGAGGAGATAGTAGAATATTTGAGAGGAAAATGAGAGCCATGGAGGGAGAGAAAGAGAAAGATCTAGAAAATAGAGACGGAGGGGAGGAAGCAGCATATGGAATGGTGGAAGAAAAATAAAAAGAGAATCTGAACACAATAAATTCATTGTTACAGAACTGCATTTTCATAAACTGATCCTTTATACAAACGTACACATAATTATGCATACACATACATACATACAGACACATTCTCAGGCACATATAAGCACATACATAAATACATTCACTCGGTATAATGATAGTGTAAACAGACACTCATTGTCACGCAACATATGCGGAACGTATACCAAAAGCACACTGATATTGGCCGGCCACGCACATGGACATACGCACACACATGTACACACACGTTAAGGTACACATACCGAACATACAAGCTACAGAGGCTAGTTAATATACAGCCGTACGTACACACACCAGCATACAATAATATGACGCATGTGAACACAGACATACTAACTTACATACATGAATAAATATACACATGCTGACTTAAAATCGCACACGTTCAGATGCTGACACACACACACACACACACACACACACACACACACACACACACACACACACACACACACACACACACACACACACAGGCAGATTGCATTGCATCTCATTCTTCTCAAGGGTACGTGTGGAGGGAGTTACGTAGGAGAGAGAGAGAGAGAGAGAGAGAGAGAGAGAGAGAGAGAGAGAGAGAATGAATACAATCCCTTCTCCTTAACATTTTTCACTCTCATTTCCATTTTCATCTCCCTCGCCACTTGGTTTGCATTCTTCTCCTCAGCCCCCCCTCTCTCTCTCTCTCTCTCTCTCTCTCTCTCTTCCCCACCTCCTCTTCACTTCTCATAACTCCTCCGCTCTTCTTTCATGAAATTCTTTTCTTAGTTTTTCTCGTAATTTTTATCCTCTCTCTCTCTCTCTCTCTCTCTCTCTCTCTCTCTCTCTCTCTCTCTCTCTCTCTCTCTCTCTCTCTCTCTCTCTCTCTCTGACTCACTCCATAAATCGTCAACATTTTCCCAAACCTTTTTTTTTTAAATCGATTCCCATAACTCCTTCTTTTTCCTGCCTTTCCTCTTACTTCTTCTTTATCTCTCCTTTTTCCTCATAAATTCTCTATCCTCCTCCTCCTCCTCCTCCTCCCCCTCCTCCTCCTCCTCCTCCTCCTCCTTAACACCCATTACTCGTAAATCATTTCTCTCCTTCCCTCTCTCCCCCCTTCCCTTCCCCCTTTTTTCTCCCTCCTTCATTTATTCTTCCCCCTCTCCCTCCCCCTCTCTCCCACCTCCCTTACACCCCTCCTAGATCATTTCTTTCCCTCCCTCCCCTCTCTGTACCTCTCCCTCCCTCCCCTCCTCCTCCGTCCTTCCTTCCTTCCTCCCCTTCCTCGCCCCCCTCTTCCCCTCCTCCTTCACACTCCACCTCATAGTTCAAACCCCCTCCTCCACTCCCCCTTTCTCCCTCCCCATCTTTTCCTCCCTCCCTTCTATCCGTCTTTCCTTTCCTTTCCTTCACCTTCTCTTTATTTATTTCTCTCACTCCTCCTCCCTTCTCTGACGACTCCTATCATTCTTCCTTCCTACCTTCCATTCTTCCTTCCTCCCTTTCTTTCTTCCTTCTTTCTTCATCTTTCTTTACCCCCCTCGCACAGTAGGTAAGGGCTGTATATAGTCTGTTCATTTTCATTTGGTGGAACTGGACCACTAACATAACTTCAGTACTATGAATCTCCTTGGTTATTAGTCAAATCCACCCTCCAGTCTGATTATACTTGGCTATCAACTGAGCTGGAAAGGGTTAGGAGCCGTTGTTAAATTAAAACAGACTCTCTCTCTCTCTCTCTCTCTCTCTCTCTCTCTCTCTCTCTCTCTCTCTCTCTCTCTCTCACACACACACACACACACACACACACACACACACACACACACACACACACACACACACCACGAGAAGGATACTTGGCTGTACCTACGTCTTCTCGCTCCACCTGCTCTTTCTCCAGCATCTTCTCTTTTCTCTCTTTTCTCTCATTGCTCTTTTCTCTCTTATTACCACCGTCCTAGCCTGGCGTAAAGAGGGGCCGGAGGGGTCTTTCTGCCCGGCGAGTCAGTGTCTGAAGCCAAAGTTAGATCTTTTAAGGCGATAATGGTAAAAGCAGAGCAGGTGAAATTTATCCGTCTATCTATCTGTCTGTCTATCTCTGTATCTATCTGTCTATCTGTCTGTTTATCTGTGTCTGTCTGTCCATCCATCTATCTATCTATCAGTCTGCCTGTTTGTCTGTGTCTGTCTTCTGCATCTATCTCTGTCTGTCTATCTATCTATCCATCTACCCTTAAGCTGATTGAGGCAAAAGCAGACAGGGACAGAGCACTTTAAATTTATCCCAGCAGATTTTCACAGATGGGAGACGTGGTGTTGATTTAGATCATGCCCTCTCCTACATATGTTTAATTTGCTTGTTTATATATAATTTAACTGTATTGTGGTTTTACTATTATCGTGTGATTAAGCTGTTGTACTGAAGGGATTAAGTATTTTAAGGTAAATGATATATGGAAATAATAATAATAATAATAATAATAATAATAACGATAATAATAATAATAATAATAATATACGTCATTGAACTGAAGGGACTAAGGTAAATTTTGTCTGGGATAGAATAAGATAATTTTGGCAATCTAGATTCGTATATTTCTTTCGTGGAACGTGATGGTAGTTTAGACCTCATTGAATATATTACCTCTTTCATTGCACCAAATTATAGGTGGATAGATACATGGATGAATATATAGATGGCTGGGTAGATAAATCTCTCTCTCTCTCTCTCTCTCTCTCTCTCCTTCGTATTAGGCTGTGAAAGCAGAAATAGCCAAGCTTCCTGTGGTGTTATTCTCTCTTATCGCCCACACCTTCGCTCACATTCTTTCTCTCTTTGCTCACTCACTCACACATCTGTTCGTTCCTTCATTCTCTTGCTCATTCAGTAACTCAGCCACTCACGCATTCATTCAGCCATTCGTTTATTCTCTCTCTCTCTCTCTCTCTCTCTCTCTCTCTCTCTCTCTCATTCATTAACTAATTCACTCACCTGCTAATTTTCTCCCTCTGCCAAACACCTATTCACACATTTACTCACCTTTCTCTCTCTCTCTCTC
>NC_137046.1:57758693-57813693 GCF_032717465.1 Coenobita brevimanus | reverse complement strand
ACTGTGTGTGTGTGTGTGTGTGTGTGTGTGTGTGTGTGTGTGTGTGTGTTGCCCAGTTCCAGCATTCATCGTGTTTTTGTCGTGTGTATGTTTGCTTTTCCTTGTGGTTGATGTTTGTGTTTTTGATTACCTTTTAATATTACACTTTTTATTTTATTTTCGTTTCCAGCAGAGAAATTTTGTATATTGCTTTTTCGTCTATTTATTTTCCTCTATTTTTTATGCAGTTTTTTTTTCCTGTTTTTTTTCTTTTTCATTGTTGGAGTTACTTTTTGTTACTACGCTTTTATTTGTGGTGCGAATGGAAAGTGAGAGACTGACTAGGAGAGTGTATTGTGGCGGGGTGATTGGGAGTAAGAGAGAGCTCGAGGACAAGGTAGGAGATGTGAGTGGAGAATGAGAGAATGAGTAGGAGAGTGAGATAATAATAATAATAATAATGATAATAATAGTATTTTGGTGATGATGATGATGATGATGATGATGATGTAGGAGGAGGTAGAGGATGGCACGAATAATGATGATGATGGTGATGACATGCGTGATAACTGAAGCGCTGGATGGTGATGATGATGATGATGATAAAGGAGAGAGAGTGAGTTTTTTCTTGTCCTGCCATGTATCTTCCTGCTGCTTTCAGACTCACTCACATATTCCCTTTCCATCATCCCATTTACACCCATTCTCTCCGTATGACCATCTAAACACACGTCTTCCTTATCATCAACAAACTTCCCTGCTCCACATCTCTCACGAATCACATTATTTCTTATCCTGTTTCCTCTTTCTTACATATTCATAAAAAATCGCATAGAAAGTTAAGAAAAGGAGTGCCAGTCCTTTGTTATATGCTCCTTCATATAAAATTCATCCAACCAATCTCCAGTCCAGGTATTATAGTTTTTTCATCATAACTTGGCTCAAAATTTAACCCTTTGCCGCTTTTTCCACTTAGCTCACTGGCAGAAAAAGTAATGCTACAGCTCTACACACTTTCCATAGCACTTCTTTGTGACCAGCAACATATTATAGTTGAAATCTTTTGTTGCAACTTAGCCTTCAAGATGCTGATGTAGTTCTAGTTGCAGTAGGTTTGGGCCAAGTTAGAGTCAAAGGAGTATAGGCAAGCTTTCAAGTTGCAGATGCAGTAGCAGATGCAGTAGGTTTTAGGCCAAGTTTGAGTCACAAGAGAGTAGAGCAACACCAACTTCACCACCTCTCTCCCCCACACACTCCCACGCCAACTCTATCCCCTTTCAGTTCACTGGCTTCAACAATTTCCATTCCTTGCTTCTGGCTTGTGTCTGAAAAATTGTCCATCCACTAATGCCCAACACAAAGGTTCCATTTCCAGTTGTGTGTGATTTTTTCTTTTTTCTTTTCTTTTTTTTCTATGAATTCTCTACTTGCAGTCCACCGCCTTACCTATGACGGTACCAGAGAGAGAGAGAGAGAGAGAGAGTGGAGATATTCATTTCACTACCAGACACACATAGATAGATAGATAAATAGGTAGGTAGACAAACAAACGATACCCGTTGAACACCAGACAGACAGGTATAGATAGATAGATAAATAGATAGATAGATAGATAGATAGATGGGTCGACAAACAAACGATACCCATTGCAAAACCAGGCAGACAGGTATAGATAGATAGACAGATAGACTGACAGATAGATAGACGAACGATACTCATTGCTATACCAGACAGACAGACAGGCAGGCAGACAGAGAAACAGTAGACAATGCAGCACCCTTTCTCATTTGATCATTCAGACAATAACAACAACAATAACCTAAGTACTAAAAAAAAAAGAAAGAAAGGATGGGAGGCTGAAAGGCAATAAAGACCATGTGTCACTCTTATTTAAGCTTATTCTGTGTGTGTGTGTGTGTGTGTGTGTGTGTGTGTGTGTGTGTGTGTGTGTGTGTGTTTTGTGCTATAATTTTCTTGTGCTTTTTCAATTACTGTTTAGCTCTTTCTCTTAACATTATGCCCTGAACACCTCTCACGAACCTCAAGGTCTGTGAATTCTGTGTATCTCTCTCTCCCGGTACCCGTAGAGTCTTAGCCTCGAGTCTTTCTCCTTTAAGTCAGGTACTCTTTGTTTTCACACCTGTATCCCACGCCTTCTTTCTCCGATCTTCCTTTTTTCCTCCGTTCCCCATTCTCTGTCCATTTTTCTCTCCTCCCTAATTTTCTGTCTCCCTTTCTGTCTTCCTTCTTTCGTTATCTTTTTTTTTCCTTCTCCTCCCTCTGTCTCTCTCTCTGTCATCTTATTCTTCTCTCCTTTCCTCCCACTATCTCTCTTTCCTCTCTCTCTGTCTCTGGTGCTCGTTCATCTTTGTCTTCCATTTGCTTCAGTATTTCCTCTCCTCTCCTCTCTCTCCTTCTTTCTGTACTCTTTTATTATCCCCTTCCTTTTTGCTTCCCTTCCATTCTCTCTCCTCCTCTCCCATTCTCTGTCACCCGTTCAACCTTGTTACCCCTAGTCCGCCTTCCTTTCCTTCATTATTTTCATCTTCTGTCCCTCTCCCTACGTCCTCTTCATTTTCATCTCCTCCTGTTCTCTCTCTCTCTCTCTCTCTCTCTCTCTCTCTCTCTCTCTCTCTCTCTATTTCTATTTCTGTCACCCGTCCGGCCTTGTTCCCCAATCTATTCTCGTTTTCTTCAGTATTTTCTCCTTGACTCCCTCTCCTTGTTTCCTCTTCTGTATTTTCTTCCTCTTCTCTGGTCTTCTGCCATTCTCCCTCTTCCTTTCTCTCTATTTCTATCACCCGCCCGACCGTGTTCCCCCAATCCATCTTCTTTAATCCAGGGTCTCTCTCCCCTGTGACCTCAACCACCTCCACTCCTACAGTACGCCACACGAGAGTTTGTTGGACCCTCTCGCCTAACCACCTAACCACTTGCTTATTTTTCTACCCATTCACCCACCTGCCCACCTACCCATCGATTGCTTTGTCTATCTACCCACCCACCCATCAACCCACCCATCTATCTCTTATTCTCCCACCTAACCCCACCTATATTTTTTTCTTCCACTACCCACCCACCGACCAATCCTTCTATTATATTCTCCCACCCACCCACTTACCTACCTCTTATTCTCCCATCCACCAGTCCACTCACCCACCTATCTCCCATTCCCATACATTCCCACTCACCCACCCATCCTCCTACGTACTTACCTACCTACCTTTTTACCTACCGACCGTTTGCCTACCTGTGTATCCTTCCCATCCACACCTGTTATCAGTTTGTTTACCTGTCTGTTTTGCTTACCACCTATGTCTGTCCATTTGCCTGTCTATTTTTCCTCCCATTTATACCCACCTACTCATTTGTCTGTCTATTCCTGCTTCCATCTTTACATACCTATCCCTTTGTTTGCCCGCCTGTCCTCTCTCGTTCTCACCTGTCTGTCTATTCATTTGCCTATCTACATATTCCACAGTATATAGCCCTTTCAGTACGATTTTTTGCATTGCTTTACCCATCTCCATACACCTCTGTTCAGCTCAGGAGAGAGTTTAGTAGCTGTAGAGTAAGATAGAGCCTTCATTAACTCCTTCATTCTTGGGGCACTCGTGGAAGTTGAATATAATCGTCAGGTAGGGGGAGAATAAACGAAAATTACCTACCTACATCCATTCATCCGTCCATCCATCCAACCTTTTATCCATCCATTCATCCATCTACCCAGTCGTCCATCTTCATCCATCCACCCACCCTCATTCACTGCCATCCCCATTCATCCATTCAT
Organism: Coenobita brevimanus; assembly: GCF_032717465.1. Classification (NCBI taxonomy): domain Eukaryota; kingdom Metazoa; phylum Arthropoda; class Malacostraca; order Decapoda; family Coenobitidae; genus Coenobita; species Coenobita brevimanus. The sequence continues at coordinate 57,809,924 of NC_137046.1, read as the reverse complement.
TTGTATTGCACTCTGTCACCCCAAACATTCATGGAAGCTTTTTCATTCGCTCTCCTCAAGGCCTTTTCTTTGAATGACTTTGCTGAGAGAGAGAGAGAGAGAGAGAGAGAGAGAGAGAGAGAGAGAGAGAGAGAGAGGTGGGGGAGAGGTTCTGAGAGCTGTTGTGTCATTGATTTGCTGCAGGTATTGTTTCATTCAGGAGAGAGAGAGAGAGAGAGAGAGAGAGTTGTATTCCGTCTAAAGAGCAGTTACTTTAATTTAGGTTTCCAGCCCCACCTTTCAGCTCACACACCAACCTACTGTCCTCCCTCCCACTCACCCACCCGTCCATCCATCCATCCATCCATCCATCCACCATCCCGTCCATCCGTCCACCCTTCCTTCCTGCCGTCTGTCCATCCGCTTACCCATCCATCCATTCACGAAAGTCCTTTTTAATTCGCTCTCCCTTTTCACCTGAAGGCCACTCCTGAGAAGAGAGAGAGAGAGATAGAGAGAGAGAGAGAGAGAGAGAGAATAAATCGCTAGTGAAGAGCAGTTGCGAAATTTCTCGTCACTTATAATACCGTTCCAGAGTGAAATTAATAACTAATCTCAGACAAAAATAAACTTGGCAAACTAATCTCTTGCAATAAATATTTGTGTAAAGGGATAGGCTGATGCGTTGAAGGTGTTGTTGCGGCCTCTGTTATGTCATAGTTACCTGCAGACGTCGATTCATTCAGGTGGAGGAGGTCTGTGTGTGTGTGTGTGTGTGTGTGTGTGTGTGGAGAGAGAGAGAGAGAGATAGAGGGGGGGGTGAGATAGGTTGAATGGGAAAGTGGAATGAGACAGAATAAAGTTATGAAAATGGAGAGAGAGAGAGAGAGAGAGAGAGAGAGAGAGAGAGAGAGAATATTAATATCAGAACCAGAATATCACTTTCAACTCCATGACATTTTCAGTTCAGTGTCTTTTATTCTTCGTACTATCCCGACAGATTTTCCATCCAATAAAACTCACTTCATGTAATTCTTCCATTGTCCCCCTCCTTCCTTCGGACAATATTGTGTTGCTCTCCTTATCAGTCTCGCATAGAGGAGTGTATATGGCTCAGGAGAGAAATCTACACTTCTTTTACCTTAACATGGCCCAGATTTTTGTCCTTTTGTAGCTTGTTTCACGCAGCTCAGTGACGAAAAATGACAATGCCGCGGCTCCGTTTTCATCGCACTTCCTCGTGACTGGCATCACATTCTACTTTTACCCTCTTGTTGTAGTTCAGGATTAAAGACAGAAAGAGAGATGGCAATTTTAGGCCAGGTTAAAGTAAAAAGGGAAAGTCGCTTTTTGGGTGAATGGAATCGTTGGGCGGTAGCGAAATCTGCAAATCAGTAAAGGCACGGTCGACATTTATCTGTTTCCAGTCCCTTGATAAATTTTCATCCTGTGTTGTCATAACCATCACCGTCAGTATTATCATTTTGCTTAACATCTTAAACATCACCTTCACCATTATCATTTCCCGTATTTTTATCATTATCATAAGCATCACCACAATTATCTTCATCATAACAGACATATCACGTTCATTCTTATCATCTGTAAACATCATTTTCAGTTGTTATCATCATCAGCATTATTATCATTACAATAAATATTTTAATATCGTACTTAACTGTATTATAATAGCCATTATTATTTTCTCATAATCCAGGCCATCATAATCATCTTTCATCATCAGTATTATTATTATCATCGCTGTAATAGTTATCATATTCCGTATCATCGTAATCAGGAGTATTACAAAAAATTTCATTATTATATCATAATCAAAATCATCATCATTCTCAATATGATCATCATCACATAATGATAATCACTATTATCATTATATACCTCCTCCTCCTCCTCCTCCTCCTCCTCCTCCTCCTTGTTTCTGTTTCTCATTAATGTCAGTGGACTGGAAGGCTTCCAGAATCAGGAAGAGGAAGGGAAGGTGTGTGTGTATATGTGTGTGTGTGTGTGTGTGTGTGTGTGTGTGTGAAAGTATTCAGTTATTCTTTTATGGATTTTACATTACTACGATGTTCCCTGCACAGAAAAATGTGACCGATATTTTTAATCGTCTTTCAGTGTTACATAAAAGAAAATGTGGCAAATCCTCCTTTGAATCTGCAAATATAATAAACAAAGACCTTTTGTATTTTGAGTTGTCAGTACGGTACCATGAGGAAGAGCTCCATATTTTTTTTTTTGTTTTATTATTTTTTTTTTTCAGATTTACCTCGTTCCTTAGCCATGATGAATAAATAAATAATTGAATAAATAATAGAATAATATAAACGCTAAATCCGAAATCTCGTACACGACTGTTGGAAGTGTTTTTCATTTTTCTTTTTCCTTTTTTTTTTTCTTTTTTCGCAAACAGTCGGGAGTAAAAGTAATTCAATTGTTCCGCTGCGTCTAACTGAGCGTGTCTGGCAGCCTCCTTCCTGACGCATCATACTAAAGAGAGTAATAAATAAATAATATATAAATAAATAAAAAGGAATATCGTCTCAGCTTCGGAATACTAACAAGGAGAGGAAGATGAGAAAGAGATGAAAATTTGTGGTAAGCGACTCTCTCTCTCTCTCTCTCTCTCTCTCTCTCTCCCTCCCCTTTTACGTTAAACTGGAATTTACTGGAGTAGATTCAGTCATACCTAGTTCATAGATTTTATAAATGAATAAATGATAAATGGAGATGATTTGTGGGTCGCGGTTATAATTAAGGGATTTTGCATTAAATAATTTATTGAATCGGGATTGTGTTGTTCCGGGAGATGTCTTTGTTATTAGTATAATTATTATTATTATTATCATAATTTTTTTTTTTTACATTGCCACGCCTCACCTCCTACACAGTTGTACACATATCAAACTCCGATTTCACACACACACACACACACACACACACACACACACACACACACACACACACACACACACACACACACACACACTGTCACGCCTCACAGTCCCACTACACACTTCCCCAGCTTCCATTTCTGGCTACACGCAGTCTTTTTGCATAATTTCTGTTTTAATTCACTTGATGCTTGGTCTTTTTAGCATGAATTTCCCTCTTAGTGGAATTAAAAACGTAAGGACTAGCACGTGTTTTGAACCAAGCTAAGAGAGAGAGAGAGAGAGAGAGAGAGAGAGAGAGAGAGAACATCTAAAGTGTTCTCGAAGTTTTTTCTTGGTTGTCTTATAAATGTAGGCTTCATAACAAGACATAAATATAGGAGAGAGAGAGAGAGAGAGAGAGAGAGAGAGAGAGACTAATTAACCCAGCCCGGTTGTATTCCAGCAAAACAGATTAAAAATTCCCTCGAAATTCCAGGACGTACGGATGAATGAATAATTTTTGCCGTAGAGTTTTGGATTATATTTTATATATTCGTGGTCCAAAATTTTAGGATGGATAATCAGCTCATTGTAGTATAATAACCGTATATTCTTCAGTGGTTTGGTATATTTTACGTTTGAAGTGTGTGGTATATTTAGATTTTGAGGTATCGTAATTACTGCCTATCTACTTGTCGACTTGCAGTATACGTATCTGTCGGTAGTCAGCCCAAAACTTTTTTATGCTATTTTTTTTATATATATATTTCATACAGGGTGGTCCATATATAACACTTCACTTACCCTTCACCGGCGATATCTTGTATGTTGTCTGTATAGGAAAGACACTCTCACCTGGAGGAGTCATACACAGGCTCCATTGATTCGTATATTGCATTTGGTGTTTCCTTAGGTCAAAAAACTCGATGGAAGGTGACTAGAAAGTGAAAGAAGATGTGATTGTGCCAAAGGAGTTGATAAGTTATACCGACACCTTCACCTACGCTTTCTTCCACCTCCCCAACACCTACCTACCCTTTCTCCCACCTCCCCCAAACCCTCCTACCGTTTCCCATCCCCACCCATCACCCCACCTTACCCCTATCCCCTCCCTACCCATCACCTCTCCTCACCCCTATCCCTTCCTCACCCACCATCCTCCTACACTTCTCCCACCCCACCCACCACCCTCCATCCCTTTCCCCATCCCACCCACCACCTCACCCCTAACCCCACTCCACCCACCACCCCACCTCAGTCCTCTCCCCTCCCCACCCCCAACCCTGCACTTCTGCTGACTTCGGGTAGTGTCCAAAAGTGTATTGTTTTGTGGAGTGGGGATGGCTCTGGCTCTTACCGCAATACTGCTCTTCAGAAATGGCCTGCATTGATTTGCGACGTGCTCTGCTTCAGGAAAAAGGAGAAAAAAGAAAACTGGAAAAATATAAAAAAGGAAAACAACACATACTGGGCATTAAGACAAGGTAGAAAATGGCGTTATGTTAGAGATACTTTTTTTTCCAACTTCACAATTAAAAAATTACTGAATATAACTAAGATTGTAATTTTTTTCCAAATAAGTGGTGACCCCCTTGCCACTCAACCCCCCCACACACCTGAAAACTACGTCCCTGTGTGTAGTACAGGGGATGGGGCTCTCCATACAGAGGCTTTTAAGCAGGGAGGAGTAAAAGATTTTTCGTTTCGTCAAATGTCCTCATACTAACTCCCTTCACCCTCTCTTCGCCGCAGTGTTGCTTGTATTATACTATATGTCGTTTAGCACTACTGTTCATTGCTCTCCTGAACTTTATGGTACCATCCCTTCCTCATTACGGCGGACATGCTGCACCGGTCTAGCTTCGCACCCAGCCATTTAGCCTCCTGCTTTCTGACGCGAGAATTAACTGGTGCCAGTCTTTCATGTTCACAGCATATTAACTCTGGAACTGTCTTTCTCTGGCTGTCTTTCTCATTGCTTATGACCTCCAGTTTTATGAATGTGACGTATCCAGGCTTAAGGAAATAAGCCTCTCTCTCTCTCTCTCTCTCTCTCTCTCTCTCTCTCTCTCTCTCTCTCGATTTAACCTGTAACAGTTTCCATTTAACAGGCAATCATCAATGTAACACTCTCATCCATGTAACACTTTCATCTGTGTAACACTGTACGATGTTTAATACCAGGGTGATTGAGCACACACACACACACACACACACACACACACACACACACACACACACACACACACACACACACACACACACACACACACACACACAATGTTTATTTACCCCGCTATGTGACCCTGGGATCCTATTACCGACAGAAAAATATAATGTTTTCCGATGCCCTCTGTCTAACTAACACGCGTGTCGAGTGATGGTAGGTTGCAATGTGAACGATGGTGTGAGAGAAATTCCTGTATGTTCGTATTTTAGTGTTGTCGTTTTTCGTAATGTATCAGAAATTATAGTGTGCGTGAGGTATTTCATTTGAACGAAAATCCATGGCAAATTGAGTGAAGGGTGAAGTATTGGACTGTGAACGTTGCTGTGAGAGAGAGATTCCTATATGTTCCTGTGGTAGTGTTGCAGTTTTTCGTAATGTTTCAGGGATTATAGTGTGTTTTTATTTGAACGAAAAACCGCGGAAAATTGAGTGATGGGTGAAATATTGACTGTGAATGTTTGTTTAAGAGAAATTGCTCTGTGTGTGTGTGTGTGTGTGTGTGTGTGTCTGTGTGTGTGTGTGTGTGTGTGTGTGTGGTAGATGTGTAGTTTTTCGTCAGTTACCAGAAATCATTGTATGTTTTAGCTATTCATTGGCCTGATTTGAACTGAAAGGCATGGATTGTGAAGGTTTGTGTACGGGAATTTGCTTTATGTTCCTATGGTATATATGTAATTTTTTGATCATTATTAAAAACTGGACTCTTTTTTTTCTTTCTTTTTTTTTGGTAAGTTTGTAAGTAATAATCATTACAAAGTGACTTAAAAACATTAGGCTGTGAATGTCTAAGAAAAGTTGCTGTATATTCTCTTTTTTTATGTGTAGCTTTTTCAGTAGTATTTTTTTATATATTTTTTTTTAGCTAAGTGTCAATGTGTAGTTTTTTGCTGCTTTCCCGGAATTAAGGGATTAATAGACGAAAAGAAAATAAACTTTCCCCTTAAGAATAGCCTTTCCTTAGGTGAACAGAATGGCCTGAAGGTAACGAAAATAACTAAATAAATAAATTAGTGTTTGAATAAATGAAGATAAATACGTCAAGGGATTGGAAGGGTTCAAATGACGTCACGTAACCAGAGACAAAACTACAGAGATAGAAGATCGAAGATAAAGCGAGAAACCACAATTTACGTAAAACTCTTGATCTTTTTAAGGATGGAAGGCCAAAAAAAAATGACTGTCCTTTCCTCCTGCCATCGCCCCCTGAACCACACAAAAAAAAAAAAGAAGAAAAAAAATTGAAGATAAGAGGAGTGTTTTTGGTTTACGTAAAGGGATCGAAGCCAGCCACTCAGACGAACAAAAGAGGGATGAAAAGACTCACTCGAGGTGGAAGGGGTGGAGGGTGGAGTGGATGGGAAGGTGGGCGAAGAAGTGGGTGGAAGACGTGGGTTTTAATTCAGGTGAGGAAGTAGTAAAGAGTGGAGGGTGGGTAAGTGGGTATGTTGGGGTGGGTGAGAGGGTGGATGTTGGAATGGATGGGTGGATGGGTAGATAGGTAGTGGAGTGGGTGGGAGGATAGGTGAAGAAATGTGTGTGTGTGTGTGTGTGTGTGTGTGTGTGTGTCGGGAAAATTAATATACAGTGTAGTGGTTGTGGGGAGGTGGGTGTTGGTATGTGTGAGTGAGGGGGTGGTTTGGGAGTTTGTAGATAGGTTGTGGGTTGTGTTTGTAAGCGGAAAGCTGTTTGTGTGTGTGTGTGTGTGTGTGTGTGTGTGTGTGTGTGAGAGAGAGAGAGTAATAAAAACTCAGATATAAGGGGCTGGTATGTCTGGCAAACCGAATAGAAAGGTGGATGTTTGGGTAAAGATACGAGAGAGAGAGAGAGAGAGAGAGAGAGAGAGAGAGAGAGAGAGAGAGAGAGAGAGAGAGAGAGAGAATGACTGATACTATCATTATGAAGGAGGCAAAGCGAGGAAGTAATAAAGATAATGAGATAAAAATGAATTGGGAAGGAAAAGAGGAGGAGGAGGAGGAGGAGGAGGAAAGTAAAAAAGTAGAAGAGAGGCTAATTTAAAAAAAAAAAGTAAAAAAAAAAGTAGCGGTAAGAAGAGAACGAAAAACGGAAAATTAGAGACGTGTGAAAAAGAGAAAGGCAGAACAAGTTAAGTAAAAACTCCGATGAACAGTAAGATATGCACCACAAGCTCTGCAACACTATTTGAGAGAGAGAGAGAGAGAGAGAGAGAGAGTCAAGTTTGAGTAGACTTCGCAACACCCATTTGTAAATTAAACTTAAAGCTGCAGGAGGGAAGTTTAGTTATTATTATTATTATTATTATTATTATTATTATTATTATTAAGAACTGCACATTCTGTGGAGGCGTTATTGATATTGTAGATATATATATATATTTTTTTTTGGGGGGGTCTACAGGTGGAGGGAAGATCTAGAAGGCTAGCATTCCAAGACCGTTCGAGATAGACTTGAAATTGCCAGGAGTGATGTATCGTGGGTGCAGGCTTCTTTTGACACATTTTTTTTTTATTCCTAGCACTAGCGCCTTCTATGTTATTTTTTCCATTTCTTCCCTCCTGCGCAGCAAAAACTACTGAATGGATTGCTTTGCAGATGTTCGAGAAAGTAGTCGTCAACATGTACTAGTGCACCTGGGTACTGATACTGAGATCTGACAAATACTTTTTGAGATACTAAGGAAAATCAAATTGGCTGCCTCATTCTTGAAAGTGCAACATCGGAAAATATTTGACTGATTGTGACCAAACTCGGTGGAAATGTAGTAGGTCATGAGTGAATATGATTTGCATAGTATGAATGACCTGTGACCTTGATCTCAAGGTCACAGGTCAAAATCCGTAAAATTTTTGAGTCATACCAAAAGTCCCTTAATATTAGGTCTCCAATGATAACAAAAGTATTTTCATCTGGAAAGTGGAGTTCTTTAAATACTGCTTCAGTTATGTCAAAATCTTAGTTATTATTATTATTATTATTGATAGTAGTAGTAGTAGTAGCAGTAGTAGTAGTGGCAACACTGCCTTTAATATGAAAGTTCTTGCTGTTATGCCATCACACTTTCTTTACCCCCCGCCCCTCTAGAGAGAGGGAGGTGAAAGACAGGGTTGATATAAGGGCAGGCATATGGGTAATGGCGGTTCCGTATGTGTGTGTGTGTGTGTGTGTGTGTGTGTGTGTGTGTGTGATGAGACTCCAATATCTGCTCCCCTGTCCATTCCCTAACCTTGTCCTCCACTTTCCTTTCGCCGGGAGGGAGGGGGGAGGGGTTAAGGAAACTACTGATCATGATAATACAACATGCAGCATAAAAATAAGTCAAAAGAACATTAACAACCACCCAATAGAACACTGAAATAAGCTGCCACACACGCAGTTGGTATTGGCAAAGCTAACTGTGCATTTATATTTTGCTTAACCACTTAGACACTTTTCTTTAACCTTTGTGATTTTCTTACACACTTAAAGTTTCTTAAGTACGCTCATTTTGTTTTTCCTTTGAGTAGTCGTGGTGTTTTTCTTTTTCTGACGTCCATCTCACCGAAGGAACTGGTATAAGGTAAAAAAAAAATATTCTGTTTATTTATATATTTTTTACTCATTCTATGTAATTCTAACACTTAGCGAAACTGTAGTACAGATGAATTATTTTTGCAAAACGACCTCACCTTCAAGTTGAATGATCTTTATCTCTCCTCTTGTCTTTTTCTTCCCTCCCTTTTCCAATTTCGTTTTCTTCTTAACTTCCTATTTTTGCTGATCTCTCCTCATATATTTTTGCTTGTCCTTCCTCATTATTTTTACCTCGTACTCCTATTCTATTTTTACTCCCTCTTCTTCTCTTAGTGCGTGGCCTGCTTTTATTCATGCTTTCCCATTTTTGCTCTGATGTCCCCTCCTAGATTCTCCTCTTCCACCTTTATCTTCTCTCGTTCTCTTAGTGCGCTCCCTTCCTCTCACACGTCTTCTTCTCATCCTCTGACCACCCAGATTCAGGAGTGGCTGTTCCGTCTTTCTGTTCGGAAAAAGTCAGCTCGCTTCTACTGGGTGCCTGGCCATATCAGGATTGCTGGTAATGAACAAGCTGACTCACTGCCACGTTCTGCTGCTGTCTCCTCTACGTCCTTTCTCCACCCCATTCCTGCTCTTGGTTGTTTTCTGGCCCGTCTCTTCTGTGAATACTGGCAGCCCTCTTGGGACTTGCTGTTTAATAAAAGACTTCATAGTATTAAACCTTCAGTTCTTCCCTGGCCCATATTAACCCACCTCAGTCGTCGATGGGAGACTATCCTTGCACGTCTCTGGTCATGCCCGTCCCACGCATGGTCGATTAATGACCTTTGACCCTCAGCTCCTATGTGCACACTGTAACTGGCCCTTGACTATCCATTACCTTATTCTTGATTGCTCGTTTACGCACCAACTCCAACACCGTCTCTCAACTTCCCTGTCTTCACTACATCTGCCCCCACAGCTTACTTATTTCCTAGGTGACTCTTCCACTATTTCTGTTTCCAGTCTTATCACTTTTCTTACTGCCCTTCACATCGCACATTTTATTTAATCATCTCCCCCGCTACCTTCAGCCTTAGTGCCATGCAGCCATATTAGGTCTTGGTGCTAATTCTTCATTATTCCTTCCTTCCTTTTTTCCTTCCATCCATCATGCTTTCCAGCCGCGTCTGTTTGATTTCGACACTCTTCTTGGTTTTGCTCTTTTTCCTCTTTTAATTTTGCCTCTTTCTCCTCTTACTCGTTGTGGTTCTCTCTCTCTCTCTCTCTCTCTAATATTTTTGTTTTTCACTCCTCTGTTTTTGCCACTTGCCCTCTTCTTGTCGCCTCCTACCTTGCCATATTTTTACCTCTCTCTTCCTATTTTCGTCTCTCCTTTTCTTCTGCCTCCTTCCTCATCTTCCATTATTGCTCCTCCTCCTCCTTCTCCTTTCCATATTTACCTCCTCCTCCTCCCTGCTGTTCGAGTTTTTTTCGCTCCTCTCACCTCCTTTTTCTCTCCTGTGTTTTTACCTGCTCTCTCTCATGCCTTTATATCCTTCTCCTTCCTGTTTCTCTCACCTCCTCCTCTTCATTCTTCCTTCTCCCTCCTCTTTCTTCATATTTCTGTCTCGTTTCTTCCCCTTCTTCTTCTTTCTTCCCCTTCCTCTTCCTCTTTCTCTCTCGTCTTCCATCGTCTCTCTCATTTCTTTCACCTTCCCCTCTCCATCATTGTCTTCCCCTCTCTCCCCCCTCACTTTTTCTTCTTCTTCACCCGCTCTTCCTCTCTCTTTTTTCTTCTTCCTCCTCTTTATCTTCTTCCTCTCTCTCATCTTCCTCTTCTTCCTCTTCCTCCCTTTGTTGTTCATCGTGGTGGAGGAGGTCGGGAGATTGTGTACGAATTTCATCTTCTTACACCTTCTTCCTCTCTCCGTCATCCTCTTCCTCTTGTATTTCCTCCTCTTCCTCTTGTATTTCCTCTTCTCCGATTTTCCTTCCTCTTTTACCTCCCCTTCTCCTCCTCTTCTTACTTTTCCCTCATCTTTTTACTTCTGTCTTCATTTCACTCCATCTCTCTCTCTCTCTCTCTCTCTCTCTCTCTCTCTCTCTCTCTCTAACCACTTCTTATTTTTGCTCCCCTCGTCTTCATCCTTATTATAATGACTCCCTCCTCACTCTCTCCCCTCCTTTTCCTCCTTATTTTTCTTCCTTTTCCCCTACCTCATCTTCCTCTTCCTCTTTCCATGTTCCTCCCATTTTTCTTCTTTTTCGTTTTGTCTGTTCCACATTTTCTTCCTTATCTTGTATAATTTTTTCCTCTCCTTCTCCATCTTATTCATCTTCCTCTTGTTCTCTTCCTCTTCATTTTCCTCAGTCCCGTCTTCTTTCCCTATCTCAGTTTTCCTCTTTCCTTTTTTCCTCTTCTCCTTTTCCCCCTCCTCCTTCTTCTCCCCTTCTCCTCTTTCCTCTTATTTTTTTTCTTCTCTCTCCTCCTCCTTCTTCCTCTTCCCCTCTTTCCTCTTCTTCCTTTTTCTTCGTCCTCCTCCTTCCTCTCCCTTATCCTCTCATTGCTCTTCCTTTTTTCATCTTCTTCCTCCTCTTCCTTCCTCTCCCTCTTCCCCTCTTTCCTCTTCTTCCATTTTCTTCTTCCTTCCCCTCCGTCCTCTGTCCTCTCGTCCTTCCGCTTCTTCCTTTTTTCTTCTTCCTCTTTTTTTCCTCTTAGTATTCCCGGTCGTGAGATTTCAATGACTTCTCTGCCCAAAACTTCCCAAACTGCTGTCAGGGCTTGGGAAGAGAGAGAGAGAGAGAGAGAGAGAGAGAGAGAGAGAGAGAGAGAGAGAGAGAATATATAAGATGCTCTGGAAAGGAAAAGGGGAGAAAGGAAGGAAGAGAGAAGCTGAGGCAGAACTGAAGAAAAAAAAAATCCAAATATTAAGAAAAATGAGAGGAACGAAATGAGAGAGAGAGAGAGAGAGAGAGAGAGAGAGAGAGAGAGAGAGAGAGAGAGAGAGAGAGGCAAAAATAGGCCAAAGACTTTAGATTATTTGGGGGTCAAAAAAAAAATTAATGGAAAACAATTGATAAAATAAAAGATGAAAATAGTGGAAAAAATTAGGTGCCTAACCGCTTCAGCCCAAGGACTTTTTAATTTTTATTTCATTTTATTTTTACTTTTATTTTCTCAGTTTAGGTATTTTTTATTAAAGCATGCTGATTGCCCTCATTAACCCATTCACTGAGAGGGACTTTAATAATAATAATAATAATAATAATAATAATAATAATAGTAATAACAATAATAATAATAATAACAATAATAATAACAATAACAACTGTAGAAAGAAGGTCAATAATAATAATAATAATAATAACAATAACAACCATAGAAAGAAGGTCAATAATAGAGGGAAGGAAGAGGAATAAGAATAGCACATGAATAATTTAAGAAGTTTGCAGATATTGGAAGGAAAATTGGGTTAATGGAAGGAGGATGGGAGGGCGGAAGGAGAGGAAGAGGAAGAGGAAGGGGAAGAAAAGAGGAAGATTAAAATTAAGGGAATATTCGAGACTCCAAGACAAATACATTGGCTGGAGAGAGAGGGGAAATTTAGGTGAAAGGGAAAAGTTAGCATTTTTCATTAGCAAGAGAGGATGGGAGAAAAGGGCAGGTGTTTGGTGTACAGGTGAGAAGAGGAAGTGACTGATAGACAAGGCTAAAGACGATGGCCATAATAATAATAATAATAATAATAGTAATAGTAATAATAGTGGTAGTAGTAGTAGTAGTAGTAGTAGTAGTAGTAATAATAATAATAATAATAATAATAATAATAATAATAATAATCAGAAGTAAATGGAATTGGAGAAAATATAGTGTTACATTGATAGAGATAAACATAGATAGATAAATATAGATATAGCGAAATGGATAGATAGGCATAGATGGATGGATGAATGGATGGACAGATAGCCAGATGGATAGATAGACAGATAGATGGATGAATCAAATGATGAAATGAATTGAAGAAATTGATGGTTAAATGGATGGAAAGATAGACCAGTAGAGAGAGAGAGAGAGAGAGAGAGAGAGAGAGAACTTTTTCTCTCATTTCCCCACTGAATTTCTTTTATTCTTCCACCTCAATAGGATTTCCTCTCTCCCCAGATATTTCGTTTTTTCTCTCTCAGTTTTTTTACTCTTTAAGGACGTTTTGCTACCAGCAGACGATCATTATTATTATTATTATTATTATTATTATTATTATTATTATTATTATTTTTACTATTATTATTATTATTATTATTATTATTATTATTATTATTATTAGTTGTAGTAGTAGTAGTAGTAGTAGTAGTAGTATTGACTCTGTTGGATACGTTTATGTGAAGCTACAGAACGTGGTGAATGTTTTCGACGTATCAGATAGAGCCAGGATTCCGGGGGCTTGAATGATGAGTGAATGGAAGCGTGGCCCGTTGGAATGGGCAGATTTGGGCTGTCTGGACATTGCTACTCCTCACCCTGTCCTAGAGTGGGAATGGAGGTCCGGATGTTGTTGTTGATGATGATGATGATTATTATTATTATTATTCAGTCCAGGGAGAAATTTCGAACCTTTGAAGTTAGATGTAGCCATCATTAACTCCTTCACTGCGAGATCCTTGTAAAAGCTGAATAAAATCGTCTGGTGGCAACAAGGAGAAAATAAGGGAAAATAAATAAGTAAATAAATAATAAAAATAAAAGACGTCATCGTAATGAGAGGATTAACTGGAGATTGCGCATTTCATATAATATTATCTTCAGACGATTTTCTTCAGGAAAGCCCCGAAGTTGTGAAGTTACTGGAACTATACTGTATCAAACTCTCCTCAATTTCAAAATCTTTCTCCAAGGCTATTAAAATCGTCTGGAGGCGCAAGCATAAAATAATAGCCCCATTTACTGAGGGATTCAACCCCCCCTTGGAGCAGAGGTCATGTATTTTTTTTTTTACTGTTGCCTTTTTCAGACGATTTTATTCAGACCTCGAGTAGACTTGTTTGAGCTGGTGGGGTTAATTGCAGCCCTCATTAACCCCCCTTCACTGCCAGGGAGATTATCAGCTGAGGAAAATCGTCTGGAAGTGGCAAGAGTAGATTAAATGATAAATCCTCGGATTCAGGGGGTTGGTTGGAGTAGACGTAGGCTGTGTGTGTGTGTGTGTGTGTGTCCTTTTGTGTATTTCTGTAGTGTTTATGGTGTGTTGGTAAAGTAAGCGAAGTTGCGTGTGTGTGTGTGTGTGTGTGTGTGTGTGTGTGTGTATGTGTGTGTGTGTGTGTGTATGTGTGTGTGTGTGTGTGTGTGTGTCCTTTTGTGTATTTCTGTAGTGTTTATGGTGTGTTTGTAAGGTAAGCGAAGTTGCGTGTGTGTGTGTGTGTGTGTGTGTGTGTGTGTGTGTGTGTGTGTGTGTGTGTGTGTGTGTGTATAATTGTTGATGACGTGCAACATAATTTCTGCTCTCAACCATCAGACAATTTTATTCAGATTTATTGCACCTTTTTTCCAAGTGGGTAGTTGATAAAACCTCCATGTATCTCTTCATAACATCGTTCTTAGCTACGAAAAATAAAAATTACGTTCTCTTATTAAAAAAAAAAAAAAAAAGTTAAAAGGGGTGGACTGACTTTTCTAATCTCGGCCCACATACTCTCCTCTTGGTGCAGTAAAAAGATGAAACAGTGTAATAGAAGAGGCTGAAACTCGGGGGTGTTGTGTGTGTGTGTGTGTGTGTGTGTGTGTGTGTGTGTGTGTGTGTGTGTGTGTGTGTGTGGGTGTGTGTTGTGTGTGTGATACTGTTACAATTGGATCTAGTGCACTAACTTTGGTACACTGGGTCACGGCTGCACCTGGAGACATGTAGGCCACACACACACACACACACACACACACACACACACACACACACACACACACACACATGAGCGGGGTCTTTACTAAACATCCAAAAATCATCTTACAGAAAAACTAATTACAAAACTACAATCGAAATGAAGGGAACAATATTATTACAGCTTTAGTCCCTTCGAGAATTAATGACCCCGAGGGAAAGGACCTTCTACTTAATGTCCTTAGTACGATAAGTACAAAAATAAATGCTTTATAATTAGAAAAAGAAAGAAAAAAAAAGGCGGTCATTGGATTCCTTCTGAATATTGACACTGAAAAAATAAAAAATCTCAGTTATTTTACCCTTTGAATCCGGTGACATGTTTTTAGATGTGGGAGCATCTCTTTTTAGCGGCCCATGCAGTCAGTCACACCCTAAAGATTTTCGGACGTAATGACTTAGCGGCGCCTCATATTACGCACCCTCATGGGCCCATTTCTCTAGTTTTTTTCTTGCTACCTCTGTACTACTTTATTCAGCGTAGCGAAAATAAGGGGATTAATGAAGGGTGTATCTGTCTCCGAGGATGTATCTATCGCTGAAGAATCTATCGCCAAGGTTGTATCTATCACCTTGTATCTAACGCCTTAAGTGTTAAAATAATCAAGGTAGAATTTCAGGCGAAGTACCCTATTTAATGTTGAAAATAAAAAGGTTGAAGGTCACTGTCCGTGTTACCTAATATCACCTGTTGACAAAGTAATTAAAGACATTACATAGTTTATCGTCAGCCTTCAAGTTAGATCCTTTAATATGGTAGATAGATATATAAGAAGATAGGTAGGTAGATAGATAGATGGATAGATAGATAGACAGGTAGGTAGATAGATAAGTAGGTATATAGGGAGATAGATAGATAGGTAGGTATATTGGTTGATAGACTCGATGTGTGGCTTGTTTGACTAGGTACCGTTATTGATAGTCTCCTCGATGATGATGATAGTAATTATGTTCTATTTCTGTGTCTTCTTTCTTTTATTTTTTTTGGTTGTTGGTCTTCTCACCGTCATCTCCTCCTCCTCCTCCTCCTCCTCTTTTAATATGCACCTCTCTATGCTACTTGGAATTACTAGTGAAGGGGAAGGGACGAAGGGAGAGTAATTAATGGGGCACAGAAGGACATACGGAGGAAGGGGAAGAGAGAGAGAGAGAGAGAGAGAGAGAGAGAGAGAGAGAGAGGGAAGAGAGGGAGTGGAAGAGGGAAGAGAAGATGGGGAAGAAGTAAAGACAGAAGGAAGAGAAAGACAGAAAGAAAGAGAAGAAGGTGAAGGAAGTGGAAGGAGGAAGAGGAATAGATAGAAGGAAGAGAAAATGGGAAGGCGAGGGAAGAGGAAGACATGGATGGAAGAGAAAAACGGAAGGAAATGAGAGAGGAAGAAGGAAGGAGAGGAAGAGGAAGAAAGATGTGGAATGAAGTAGAAGAGGAAGGAAGAGGAAATGAAGTAGAAGAGGAAGGAAGAGGAAAGAAAGCGTCAAGGAAAGAAAAGTAAAGGAGAGGAGAAAGAGAAGAAATTCAAGAGAGGAGGGAAGAAAAAGGGAGGAGGAAAAGTACCGAGAGTAAGAGGAAAAGAGGAAGATTGAATGACGGAGGTTATCGAAGGAGAGAGAGAGAGAGAGAGAGAATGAATGAATACAAGAGTAGAGAGTAATGAAGGGGAGAGAGGGCGAAGGGGAAACTGAGACAAAGAGGAAATTGTAGGTAGTATGAAAAGACGAGGGGTGCTTTAGTAATATCAGACATCTGTGCATTACTCATAGTTATGTATAATTGTTTGTCATTAACTTTATTATTATGTTATTAAAGATGTGATTATTAAGGGGTTCATAGCGACTATTAACACTGAGGCTCCTCTGACTCACAAAGAAGAAGAAGGAGAAGATGATGGTGATGATGATGATGGTGAATAAGAAGGAGGAAGAGAAAAAGAAAAAAAGATTCCGGAACGAGATGATTGATGAGGAAGAGGAAGAGGAGGAGGAAGGATAGTAAAAGGAAAGGACAGGAGGAAGATTGATTACGATGGATGGAGACACTGGGTAGGGGGGATGGGATGGATGGATTGGAGAGATGCTTTGGAGAATAGACGAATGGAAATAGATAAGCAGGCAGATAGATGGAATAGGAAAGGGTGGGTGAAGATTGTAGATAGATGTATAAATAGACATAGATAAATATATATATATATATATATATATATATATATATATACATATATATATATATATATATATATATATATATATATATAGATATATATATAGAGAGAGAGAGAGAGAGAGAGAGAGAGAGAGAGAGAGAGAGAGAGAGAGAGAGAGAGACAGACAGACAGACAGACAGACAGAGAGAGAGAGAGAGAGAGAGAATAAAGCCATGAATGGGAAGGTCGCTCGTATCCACTGAACCCATTGTCATAAAAGAGCCAAACCACCCCTACACCCCCTGTCCATACGACCTAAAACACCCTCACTCACACTCGGACCTTTGGCTCCCGGCGTCCATCATAGCAATAGAAAAACCAACCTTATATCAGCCATCTAGAAGGTCGATAATAGCAAATCCACCAATAGATGCCCAAGTTCATCGGTGGAACAGTAAATTAAACCTTTTATCCCCTATCCACAAGGTCAAAAACAGCATAAAAATCCCAGGTTTTCAGAAGTTCATTAAGAGAGTAGGAAAACCTTATCTCCTCCTTCCATAAGGTCGAAAATACCAGTACAAACCCACGACTCGCCTGGTGCATCATTACAGTGGAAAGTGACCCCTTCGTCCCCCATCCATAGGATCGTAAATCCCTCTTATGACCTCGTAAAACTAACTGAATATGGAGATACAGTCGGATGGAGCTTGCGTTAGCCTTGTCTTAGCCTTCAGCGCCCCACCCCCGTCCCTCTCTCTCTCTCTCTCCTCCTCCTCCTCGTCCTCCTCCTCCTCCTCCTCCTCCGTCATACCTGGTTTCCCATTAATTTTGTCTAAGTCGGAGGTATTTTGGGTTTAAGTAACGCATGATAGATTTTGTTTTAAAGGGGAATTATGGCTTTTTTTTTTCTGGATCTTGAAGGATATTTCTGAGGCTCCTTAAGAGAAACCCTCGTAGCTATTTCATTATTACATTGAAAAGTGTGTAATTTGGTGACTCTAGTGGTTTGGCAAACGTCTGTGTATCTATCTACCTGTATCTATCTATCCATCTCTCTATATTATCCATCCATCTATTAACCAGAGTTTATCTATCAGCGTGTATTTGTCTGTATATGTATGTGTTTGTATGTATGTATGAATGTTGTATGTATATATGTGTGGTAATATCATGACGGTAAGTGAATTAAGCCGCTTGAAAACATTGCACAGAGACAAGAATCTGTAACCTGCTTATTGCACTGATGTCTCGCTTATTTTTCATGCTTATTTTGTCTTCTTGTTTTGTAAGGTTTCTACCTCCTTAGGATAATAATAGCCAGGGACAGACCTCTTGAAGTGAAAGGTTAAAGGAAGCGAAATAACAATCTCCTTTCGCTGAAATTTCATGAGAGAGAGAGAGAGAGAGAGAGAGAGAGAGAGAGAGAGAGATGAATGTATTGGCGACTGGCGAGCGAAATATAATGAACCTGAAGAAAACCCAGATTCATGACACATCTCTGTTTCAGAATTTTTAGTACATTAACGTTTTCATCAGTATATTCTTCCTGTTCTCGAAATGAATGGATCTTGAATTTGGCTCACTGTTATCTTGTTTTTGTTTTTTGTTGGAGGGAACAGTTTTGCTGGCTCCTGGCCTTTGGTTCCTTCTTCCATGTCTAGGGGAAGTTTTTCGAAGTGGAGAGGTTGGCTATTTCTTTAACTTCTTCACCACTGAGATCCCCCGCCTCCCTCAAGCTAAAAAAATAAATAAAAGTATATATAACTTAAATGACGATCTCCAGCTGAAGGCTCAATTAGTCTAATAAAAACGTGCCTGGGAAGTGATCGCAAAATGTAGCAGGTTGGCGAGACTCATTAATCATCTTATCTGTTGCAAGTTTAATGGTCTCGTAATATGAATAGTGTAATAAATAAAGATCATGTAATAAATGAAGGTGGTGTGATAAATATAGTGGAATAAATTGAGGATGTAATAAAAAAAAGAAGGTGTGATAAATATAGTGGAATATATTGAGGGTGTAATAAATAAAGATGGTTTAATAAATAAAGTTGGTGTAAGAAATAAAGATGGTGTGAATAAAGATGGTGTGAAATAAAGATGGTGTGATAATTAAAGATGGAGTAGTCAATAAAGTTGGTGCAGTGAATAAAGATGGTGTGAATAAAGATGGTGTAATAAATAAAGGTGGTGTGAAATAAAGATAGTGTAATTAATATAGATGTTGTGATATAAAGAAGATGTAATAATGATGGTGAAGTAGTGATGCAATAGAAAATGGGAGGTGTTGTGAATGTGTAATGGAGAAAGACCTGAATAAATCAGGGTAGTAAAAGTAATACCCGGGGAGAGAGAGAGAGAGAGAGAGAGAGAGAGAGAGAGAATAAGGATTGATTGATGTGTAGTGCATAGACTGCCTTTACAAACCAGACACCCTACCCAACCCTCCATCACAGTAGTGGGAAGATGAATTTCGCCTCCAATAGCCTTTTGAGGTGGAGGAAGAATCAGGTCAGGTGAGGGAGAGAGAGAGAGAGAGAGAGAGAGAGAGTGTGTGTGTGTGTGTGTGTGTGTGTGTGAAGCCAGGCAAACGCCACGTGAATTTGCCTTGGTGTGTCGCGGGTGACGTCATGGCCCACTTCCCAGTCAGTCATTTCCTGTCACTCACACGACTCTTTTTGCATCCTCGACACTTTTCCCCAAAGATGGTGACCTGACGTAGTAAGTGAAATGTGGCTCGGCGGGACCGTAGAGTGTTTATTTATATCATTTTCTTGATTATGCTGCTGCTGTTGTTGCTGCTGCTGATGATGATAATGATGATTAGTATTGCAAGTTGTCGTTTCTTCCATATGTAAAAATTCCATCCATTAACATACGTAGCTTAATAAGTGCATTTTGTCAGTCTTACAATTTCAGTATATGTAACTTTTCTTGGTGTAATTTTCTTTCTAATTCGATGGCTGAATATAACAACTTAAGATCGAAATATACTCATGACGCATCCTCAGTAGTCCCCTTTACAATGAAACACAACTTAAAAAATGTGATGTGGTTGGGCAGAAGGTAGACTTTTTGCGTATGTCACTCCCCACGATCATGTTTTCCTGATTTTCCCTCCTTTTTTTCTCCCTTCGTCCTTCTCCTTCCTCGTTTTCCTACATCTCCATCTTCTTGTTCTTCGTACTTTTTTCTCATGTTCTTCCTGCTTCTTTCTCCTCTTGTGTATCGTGCTTCTTCCTTTTTTACCTTCCTCAAAATACTGTATGTATTATTCCTCTTTTTACTTCCTCCTCCCTTTAATTTCCCCTCCCTTTGACTTTTCTTCTGTTCCTTATTCTACCTCCTCTTCCCATTTGTCTTTCCTGTTTCTGAATTTTCGGGAACTATGGCGTGCAGTTAGTCAATGAAGTTTGCAACCTATAGTCCAGTTAAAATCTCAAAACTTTATCCTAAAGTCATGATAAAAATGATTTGGTGAATTGTACTTCGAGACCATAGTAAATTGCGATCACGATCACGAAAAAAGGAAAATATTGCAGATTTAGGTTGAAAAAATGTTGCAGGTGGCGGAGGAAGTCGACTATACCTAAGATAAATTGAGGAAAGATGTACCGAATTGGGTAAAAGTAAGTGAAATGTGGCAGTCCGTGACCGTAGACTTTACCCATCAACATTACACCACCTCCAAGTTAATAGGTTTCTCTCTCTCTCTCTCTCTCTCTCTCTCTCTCTCTCTCTCTCTCTCTCTCTCTCTCTCTCATTTTCCCACCTCTCTTTCCCCTTTTTTAATTTTCATATCTGTACTTGTTTTATTTTCTTATATATTCCGTCTGATTACCTCTTTTTCTGCCTCATCTTCCCTTTTCCACTTTTCTCATATCTCCACTCACCTCCTATTCTTTCCTCCTCTTCTCATCCCTCCACCGTCCCTCCACGTCTCCTCCTCCTCCTTTTCCTCCTCCTGACGGAACTGATAAATTTTCCCATCCTCTTTACTCCCTCAAGATGGAAATATATTGGTTCTCCCTCATATGACGCTGGGCTGGATGATGGATTCGGGAGGTATATTTCACTCAGATTTAGTTTTTTTTTTTTTTTTTTTTTTTAGCTGGAAAAAATCACTGGCGAGAACTAGATTGAAATAATGCGGAAATAACCAGTTTGAGTATAGAGTCATATTAATTAGGGTATTTAATTATTCATTTATATATTTATTTCTTTAAATCGATATATATATATATATATATATATATATATATATATATATATATATATATATATAAATAGATAGGTAGATAGATATAGAGGGATAGACAGGTAAGTAGAAAGATAAATAGGTAAATACATAGATAGGTAGTTAGATGGATAGATAGATAGATAACTAGATAAATAGGTATAGATAGACAAGTATATAAACGGCTAAGTAGGTAGATAAATAGATAGGTAGATAGATAGAAGAGCCTCAGAAACGGGAAAGCTGAATCGTGGAATTACATAACTCTCGGATTTCTTCACATTCTTATTTTTCCCCAAAAGATACAGTGATAGACTAGAGAGGAAGGGGGGAGTGGCTGTGAGAGGCAAGGCTACACCCGGTAAATAAGAAAACAAATTGTGGCGGACGGATATGTGCACACCTTCGACGTTCGCAAGTTTCCTCAGGTGAAGGATTGAGAAAGAGGAATACACACACTGACTTTGGCCTTTGGTTCCTTCTTCTTTGGATAAAAAAAAATCGGAGGGTCTTGTGCTTAAACCCTCAATCGCAAGGTGGAATGAAAGTCTCTCTCTCTCTCTCTCTCTCTCTCTCTCTCTCTCTCTCTCTCTCTCGTTGGTTTATTTTTTCGTTATTTTTTTCTTCCTTCTTGCCTTTCTTCGTTTCTTTCTTCCTTTCCTTTTACTCCCACGCGGCACGGGTAACATTATCATCGTAGAGCTGAATAGATTGAGCTAATTTTCCTTCACCTCTACCCCTTACCAAATCTGAGAGTAAGTCGCAGCTAGAGACTCACACTTGACGAGAATTTATAGTTTGTACTTCCATGCTTTTCCACAGTGCATGAGCAAGAGCGAGAAAAAATAAAAGAGTAAGATTGAAGAGTAATAAAGTATGATAAAAGAGTAAGAGTAAAGGGTAGAATAAGAGTGAGATTAAGAGTAAGAATAAGAGTGAAATTAAGAGTGTCATCCTGAACTCTTCCTCCTCCAGTCCAGCTAAATTTCAAGCTTCCACCTTAACGCTATATATCGATGGTTTCGTAACATCCCTTCCTTAGTGACTTATTATGCACACTGCATGTCAGTACCGTCTTTTATATTATTGATGCAAATTGTGTCGATATTAAAGTGGAATAAAGAGAATACAGGAGAATGTTAGGGTACAAAATGTAAAATATATCGGCAAGAATAGGTTATACGAAAAATCCTGTGCCACTCAGAATACTGGTTTACTAAAATATCCTTAAGAATAAATAAGAGTAAGTCAAACGTGGCAAGGCGATTCCGTAGAGTATAACACCAAAGTACTCTCCTCTCCCCCCCTCCTTAACCCGTTCTCTAATTGCTACTTTCTACGATTTTATTCAGTTTAGCAAAGAGTTTGCAAACTGTAGGAGTTAGATGTAGCTTTCAAAAACTATTTCCATACTAGAAGTCTTTTTCTTATATTAAAATCGTCTGAAAAAGGGTTTGATTAAAATGAAAAATGTCACAGGACAGAAAGGGTTAATCTCATTTCACTTGTTTAACGATATGTTTATTTATTTATTTATTGGTTATTTCCGATACTGTCAGACGATTTTTTGATGCCTAGGAGGATCTTTACAAGCCTCTAAGTGCGCTTTTGTTGGTATCAAGAACTACATTTATCCCTTTCACTGATGATGTGTATTATTTTCTATCATGGTTGCCACATACGATTTTCTTCAGTTAATGAGAGACGTCGAAGTGGAGGAGATAGATATAACCTGGAGAATATTAATAAAACTTTGATTGCCCTCATCCCTCCTGTTGATCTGTCTTAAGTTGAATCGCCTTATGGTAGCGAAAATAAAATATAAAAGTACGTCGTTGGATTGAAGGAGTTAAGAGATGATACAGTACATGAGGGATTAATTAAGATTCTTGCCAAGAATTCAAGGTAATATTGCAGGTTCAGGTGTGTGCGTGAGAATAGCCATGTTTACAGGTCCCAGTGCCTCCATAGATCAAGCTTACTCAGACGTTAACAGCTCTCCACGTCACCCCTCCCCCAGCTCCTATCCGCTCCTGCCTCCACCTCTTCTCCTCCTCACTCCTGCCTCCACCCCTTCTCCACCTCACTCCTGCCTCCACCCCTTCTCCTCCTCACTCCTGCCTCCACCCCTTCTCCTCCTCACTCCTGCCTCCACCCCTTCTCCTCCCCACTCCTGTCTTAACGCTTCCTGTCCCCTCCTGCTCCCCTATCCCATCCTTTACTTGCCCCTTCCCCCCTTCACCTACCCCCTCTTTACACTCCCCCTTGGCCTCGTCCTCCCCTCATTCCCTTACCCTTCCCCCTTCCTGTTCCTCAACCCCACCGCATCTCCACCCCTTCCCTTCCCCACCCCTTCCCTCCCCCACCTCACACACCCCTGTCCCACCCCCTCAATGCAGGCAGAGTCAGCGCCCTCAGAAGACATGTTGACCCATATACGCAGACTGCACCATTAACCCTTAGCAGCCGGTCACGTACTTTGGGGGGATTGCAGTATTTTTCCTACCGCCTCATTTTTATTCTCTCTCTCTCTCTCTCTCTCTCTCTCTCTCTCTCTCTCTCTCTCTCTCTCTCTCTCTCTCTCTCTCTCACACACCCTTGTACCCTCCTTTCCCCATTTCCTTACACCAGAGGGCACTTTCCTCCTACGCCTCAATCTCACAGCATCGATATTCCTTCTGCATAATGTTGTCAAAATTTCTCTGGGGTCACCCGCCTAGAGTGGCCTGGTTTCCGCAGTTCATTGGGTTAGATAAATTATGAGGGATACAGGAACCACAGACTCCTTTATTTAGTCTGTGTATTATTTATTTACCTATTCATTTATCTATTGGAGGTCTCTCTCTCTCTCTCTCAGCTTTCAAACTTTTCTGGCTCTTTATATAAATCACTTTACCCTTTCATTACGAGGACATGTTTTTATTCCTGCTACCGTCAGATTATTCTATTCAAATTAAAATGATAAATCCATACAACTCTTATTAAATGGGCTATACTTGCTTTCTTCTCCGCTGACAAAACTATGGTATTATATTTGTAACTTGATTACTAAGTTGTTGTTACATGAATTTTCGATGAGTCTTAGTTATGAGGTAGGATTCAGTCTCCTTGGTTACTAGTCAACTCTACACTCCAGAATGCTTACACCTGGTCATTTACTGGGCTGAAAAGAGTTACGGATCTTCGTCAGGTTAGATCAAAGGTAGTATACGGTTTTTACTTTTTTTTTTTTTTTTTTCAAATTTTCGTCCTTGTGCAGCTTATTTCACGTAGCCCAGCGGTAGAAAAAAAAAAAACAGTGCTACAGCTCTACATCCTTTCCATAGCACTTCTTCGTGACTAACATCATATTTTAGTGTAATTGCTACAACTCAGCATTCGAGATGGAGAGATACCAATTTTAGGCCAAGTTATAGTAGAACGAGTGTAGTAATAAACTCATTGTATCTCTCTTGCTTCAACCCTATTTTGTTTTTCATTTTCATTCATTCATTCATTGCCAGACGCCATGTATCCCAAACGGGGTGGCCAAGGGCTTAGAGTTAATTGTTTTACGGGAAGGGGCACTAAACCTCCACCAACCCCACTTGACACGTAGGGAGAACGTTATTCCAACAGCATCTGGTGTTCCCAGGCGGTCACCCATCCAAGTACTAACCAGACCCAACGTTGCTTAACTTCGCTGATCGGACGGGAAGCGGTGTACTCAACGTATTTTGCTTTCATTCCTTTAATTCAGAGCTTTTCCTTTTTTCTCATTTCTCTTGTTTTTATATATTGCCCCATTACTGTGTTTTATTCTTTGTTTCTCCTAATCCCATCTCTTTATTGATTTCTAGTTGCTTGTTCCCTCCACTCTTTAATCTTATGTTCTTAATTTTCTCTGTTCCTTTCCTCTCCCTCTTCTTCCTCGCCCCCCTCCCCTTCATCTTCCATCCCTGCCCCGGCCAAAAATTTTATCCCAAAGTCTCTGGTTACTCCTTCCGCCTTTATTCCCTCTTCTCCTTTCCTTCCCCCACCCCCTCATTCATTTCCTTCTCCTCACCTTCCTTTCCTCTTCCATCTCCACCTCCCCCTTCCTCTCTCTCTCTCTCTCTCTCTCTCTCTCTCTCTCTCTCTCTTTACTCCTTCCTTCTCCTCACCCCCCTTCCCTTCCTTCTCCACCTCCCCCTCCCACTCTACCCCTCCCCATCTGCTTCCTTCTCCCCTTTCTCCTCTCCTTCGTTCTCCCTTATCCACTTCCCTTTTCTTCTGTCTCCCCTCCCCTCCCCTCTTCCTTCTCACCTCGCCCTCCTCTGTTCTTTCCAACCTCAATCCTTCCTAAACACCTTAATCTCTCCTTGCTTCTCCCTCCTTTCTCCCCTTTCCCCCCTCTCCTCTCTTCCCTCCCCACTCTTTTTTCCCCCCTCTCCTTTCCTTCTCCCCCTTCCTCCCTCTCCTCCAGCCCCTGCTCTGATCACTCACAAAGTCACCTGTATAATTGGCAAGGCCTTGTGGAGTGATGACCGTCTATAATGAATCCTCCCGGGCCTCGTGTTGCAGGGTAAGGTTACGTTAAATAGAGTTAATTAAGGCAAATTAGGTTAGGCGAGGGTAGGGTAGGTTAGGTTAGTTTAGGTTAGGTTAGGTTGGGTTAGGGTAGGTTAGTTGGGGAAGGCTACGTTAAGTTATTTAGGTAAGCTTTGGCGTTGGCTAAGAGACACGGAATAAAGAGAGGAGCTTTGCTGTGATTACTGTGTGTCTTTAGGAAATAAAAAATGTATGACAAAGTTTTATTTCATGTAGTGCTAGACAAAAGATACATTCTCTCTCTCTCTCTCTGTCTCTCTCTCTCTCTCTCTCTCTCTCTGTCTGATCCATAATTAAACTTCTTCCCAACTCACTTCGAAATAGAGCGAAAATAAGTGAGACGGAGCAGCTTAGACAGGGATCAAAACTTTCGCTCACTCCTAAGTTCTGAGTCGGGAATTGCCAGACGGGATAGTGTAAATGTGTGTGTGTGTGTGTGTGTGTGTGTGTGTGTGTGTGTGTGTGTGTGTGTGTGTGTGTGTGTGTGTGTGTGTGTCAGGAGCTCCAGGAAATACACACGATATATATGACGTGCTAGTTCCTGGAGGTGTCTTCTCAAGAACTGGGTGAGAGAGAGAGAGAGAGAGAGAGAGAGAGAGAGAGAGAGAGAGAGAGAAACTTATGATTTGTGTGATTTTGATGGTAGATGTTTGTGAATGTTTTACTAGCATGGTATTGCGTCAGGTGGTAGTAATAGCAGTAGTAGTAGTAGTAGAAGAGGAAGTAGCAGCAGCATTTTATTCCTGCTGCCGCTCATATTCTTTATTGGCCAGAGATTCTGGATGATAAATTCGATGGTGATAGTGACGCTAGCAGAAAAGAAAAAGACGACAACGATGATGGTGATGATGATGATGATGATGGTGATGATGATGATGGTGATGATGATGATGATGATGATGATGATGATAATAAAAGGTCGATAGTCTGGGTGGCCGGAGGTCTTAAAGGCAACACCCCCATCTTTAATCATTATCTTAAACTCTTTCAAACTTGGTACCTAGGGGGTCGATGAGAGAGAGAGGGAGAGAGAGAGAGAGAGAGAGAGAGAGAGAAATAGGTCCTGCAAGGTAAACAGAGGAGACTGAGGGAGAAAAACAAAAGCCATGAGATTTGTTCCTGAATCTTGTGTCCAGTCTCGGAAAACAGAAAGCGGAATTCCTGTTGTATCCCTTCAGTCTGAGGAGGTGAATTTTAAAGTTTATTCTCGCTGCCACCAGACGATTTTATTCAGCTTCAGGAAGACTGTTTTTGGTGAAGGGAGGATTGAGGGATACATTTAACCCCTCCAGATGGTAAAAAGCTTATTCTAGACTGAGTGAAATCGTCTGAAAATAAGAAAATATAATAACAAAATAGCTAAATAGATACATATGTAGATAGATGGATAAAAAATAGATAACTATAATTATAAGTAAAATAAACGTCATACTAAAAAGGTTGACCTCTTCACGACGAGGCGCTTTGACAAAAAATAATAAAAATAAATAAGAAAATAAAGGATAAAGAGTCAAGGGTTTTAATATATCTGGTGTAAGTTTTAACGTGGCTTCCTTTCAGAGCCTAATACAATCGTGTTTCGCTTGCTAGGATAAATTATAGAATATAGTTTAGTACGCCGTCATCATCATCATCATCATCATCATCATATTTATCATCATCATCATAATCGTCGTTGTCGTCGTCGTCGTCTTCGTCGTCATTGCCCTCCCCCACCTCTCTCTCTCTCTCTCTCTCTCTCTCTCTCTCTCTCTCTCTCTCTCTCTCTCTCTCTCTCTCTCTGTCATCGTCCTTTCCACTGTGTTTCCAAACTTCTGACCCCCCCCCCCCCCGAGGCTTCCTGCAGACTTGGGGATCACTGAAGATGTAAACACCTTGAGAGAAAGACAAACCCAGAATAAACACACGTAGATAAAAACAAGCGTATAACAAACATCGTCTGTCAAAACACAAACACGGAACAAACACACGTTAAAACACAAACAGAGAGCACACCGCGAAAGACGCACACACGCACACAGAAGAAATACACACCATCAAAAAAGCACTTTGAGGTACGAATTAAACAAACACGAAACATACCAAACAAACACCAAAACGAATACATAGACATAAAACAACACTTGGGGAATAGATACGCAAAAACACACCTTGAAAAGAAAAAAAACAAGCACAGAATACACCTAGAAGCACAAATCCAAACACCAGATCACGTGAGAAGAAACACACACACACACACACACACACACACACACACACACACACACACACACACGGATGCGGAGTCTGTTTTCGAAGAACCTCCAAGGAACTTTTTTCTTTTTATTATTCCACTTACGATGAAAGTCACAGCCCATTATGCGATTATTTTTGTGACGAGATATTTACCCCTCTAATGGATAATGGAGAGAGAGAGAGAGAGAGAGAGAGAGAGAGAGAGAGAGAGAGTATTGTTCCCACTAATGCCCAACGATTTTAATTCAGTTGTGAGAGACATTAGGAGCTTTCCCCCCCCTCTTTCTCTCTCTCTCTCTCTCTCTCTCTCTCTCTCTAAATCTCAAAATCTCTGGCACCAGTGACAAACATCAGCTAAATTACATGGTTTAGTGCTGGATAAAATAGTAAACGTTGAGGCAACCATGAAAGAGAGAGAGAGAGAGAGAAGGGGGGGGGAGAGGAGTGCAACGAAAACATGGTGAGAATGGAAACAAAACAGGCTGAAGGAGGAAGAGGGAGAAGAGGAGGGAGGGAGGTAGGGAGGAAGAGGTAAAGGGAGGGAGGGGAGGGAGGGAGGATGGCTCACACTCGGCTATATATAGACTGAAGAGGAGGGAGGGAGAGGGGAGGGAGAGACGAGCGAGGAGGGAGGTAGGAAAAGGGAAGAGGAAGGGAGGAATGAAGAGAGAGTAAAGCAGGAAGCACTAGTGGATAATGGAAGAGAGAGAGAGAGAGAGATAATGGATATGAATTTTGGAAGTTTTCAGCTTGATAAAAGTTACGTAAGAGGTCTGAGTAATCGGAGGAGGAGGAGGAGGATTGGAAAAAAAAGAGAAAGAGTAGGGGATGGATAAGGAAGAAGAGGCGAAGGAGAAGAAGGAGGAAGCGTGATTGATGATTATTGGAGGAGAGAGAGAGAGAGAGAGAGAGAGAGAGAGAGAGAGAGAGAGAGAGACAGACAGACAGACAGACAGAGAGAGAGAGACAGAGAGAGAGAGAGAGACAGAGATCCAATGTTTTCCCAGGATGAACTAACCCATGAAATATACCAATCACAGGATAGAGAAAAACCACTCTACAGAAATCGACAGAGGGGGGGATGGGGAAGGAGGGTTGGGAAGGGAGGTGTGGAGGGAAGGAGGGAATGGGGAAGGAGGGATGGTGGGGAGGAGAGAATGGGGAAGGAAGAGGGTTTGGAAGGGAGGTAGGGAGGGAAGGAGGGAATGGGGAAAGAGGGATGGTGGGGAGGAAAGAATGGGGATGAGGAGGGTTGGGAGGAGAGGCAGGGAGAGAAAGAGCTGGAAAAATAAGGCAGGAAGGGAAGGGAAGGGAGGTAGTAAGGGAAGGAATTGGAAAAAGAAGAAGGGGGGAAGGGAAGTGGAGATGAGAGGGTATGATAAGAAGGATGGGGAAGGGAAGAGAGAGGAAGAAGAGAAAGGGAGTGGGAAGAAAGAAGAGGGAAGGTGGGACTAGAAAGGATGGGAAGGAAGGAAGGCAGGAAGGCAAGGAAGGGCAGTATGGTAGGGAAGGGGGAATAGGAGAGGGAGGGGTAAGGTAGGAAAGGAAAATAGAGGGAGTAAAAGAAATGCTGACTGGCCACTGTGTCAGGCGCCTTGTGACTCCATCCCCCCCCCTCTCTCTCTCTCTCTCTCTCTCTCACACACACACACACACACACACACACACACACACACACACACACACACACACACACACACACACACACACACACACACACACGTTTATACAGTATGTGTGTGTGTGTGTGTGTGTGTGTGTGTGTGAGAGAGAGAGAGAGGTGGAGTTGGGAGGAGGACTATTTTGGGAAGGGCAGTAAAGATGACCCATGAAAAGGAAGAGGAGAGAGAAAAGGGAGCTTGTTCTGGAAGGTAATAGAAAAGGACTTGGGAAATAATGAAAAAAATAATAAAAACAAAGACCTGGAAAGAATGGGGGAGCAAGTGGGTAAAAATAAAGAAGTAAAGAACAGGGAATTAATGAAAAAGAGCAGAAAAATGGGGCTAAAAAAGAGAGTTAAGATGGGGAAGTTATTAAAAAGAGCAAAGAATGGGGGAGGGAGAACAAGAGAAGAACATAAATTGGAGGGAAGTGGATTAAAAAGTCATGAATTTTAAGGGAGAATAAGAAACTTCGATAATGAGAAAATTATAGGAGAGAAAAATGATGTTCGTGAAGACAAAACAGAAAAACGAGGATTTAGATAACAATTGAAGGGAGAAGTAAGTAAACGAATTGAAATAGGAAAGAAAAACCCGGAAAATAAATGTGTTGTTAATATCATCCTCATCATCATCATCCTCTTCATCGTCATCATCATCATCATCATCATCATCCGAACCAAATCATTTCTTACGTATTGTGTGTGTTGATTCCAAAAGCTGTATACAGTCATAAGTTAACTCTTTCGGCGCTAGGAATTTATATCTTTCAGCCACCTTCAGACGGCTTTACACAGCTTAAGGAGAGATTTTTTTTTCCTTTTGTTACCAGAAGAGTTTTATAGAATGCTCGTAGTGAAGAGTTTAACATAAATGAATTGTGTAGGGGAAATGGAATACATGTGGAGAGAGAGAGAGAGAGAGAGAGAGAGAGAGAGAGAGAGAGAGAGAGAGCGCCAGCCCGTCTCAATCTTCCCTAATGGACGCTGACCAAACTTTGTGCTGCGTCCATCTCCACCCTCCGTCCGCATTTCCCCTACCCTGCCGCCCTGTCCCTACCCACGCCTGTCACTCCTTCCGTACCATACCTTGCTACCCCTTCCCTACCATACCCCGCCACTCCTTCCCTACCACACCTTGCCACCCCATCCCTACTATACCACTTCCCTAACCATACTTTTTCTGCCCCTTTCCTACCATACCCCTCTCCCACCATGTCTCCATCCTGTGTTTACACTTTATCCAGCCTACCCCTATTCCCCGACACACTTACCCTACCCTCACCTACTGTGTCACACCTTCCTTCCCCTCCCCTCCCCTCTTACCCTGTCATACCTCCCTTGCAGAATCTAACTCTCTTACCCTGCCCTACCTCCTCCCACTGTCCTTGCCTTCCCTCCTCGCTACCTAACCCCACCCCTCCCTCTCCTTCCCTGCTTAACCCTCTTCCTCTTCCTGTCGCCTCTTCCTTGGCTCCCCTCCCTGCCGCCCCTCCCCTTCCGTCCCCTCCCTGCCTAACCCCTTCCCCTGCCCCACCCCTTAACTTGTCCTACTCCTTTGACCCCACACCTTCCAACAATATAATGTTCTCAACACCTTTCACTACTAATACCTGTCTTTACACACACCCTTATCACCTTCCTATACCTTAAGCTACTCTTACTGTACCTAAACATCTCTTTACCAACACCTTCTTACCAACACATACCTTCATCACCTCATTCCTACTCTTTAATCTACTCTACCAACACCTTTCATTACCAACACACACCTTCATCACCTCATTCCTTCTCTTGACTTTACCAACACATTCCTTACCAACACATACCCTCACTACCTCATTCCTACTCTTTAATCTACTATTACCCACTCACCTCTCTACCAACACCTTTCCATGCCAACATTAGTGCCCTCATCCCCATCTTTTTATACTTTAACATAGTCTTACATACAGCTCTCCCCATTTACACATCCCCAAACCTCCCCTAAAATAAATCGTACTATATTTAAGATAGAAACCTTCGTAGCACTCTTTTCTTGGCGACTTATTCTGCATATTTCAGTTTGGCAATTTTCGCATGGTATTTATTTTTTTTTTATTTCGACTTTATTTACATCACAAGCATACAGAATGATATCAATCTTCTTTTAGTCGGAACCACTTTTGTATTTTATTCCTTGATCTTATTTATTATTCTAGTATTTTATTCGATTTTTTTCATTTGAGAGTAATAAAGTAATGAGTGATAATGCTGTCAACATTAACCCTCACCTCGTCAGGGCAACTCTAGCACTGTACGTCACTCAATGCCAGATGACCTAATTCGGCTGAGTTATAGGTGCGTGAGAGTGATAAGGTGTAACGTGCATAAGTCGCTGAGGAGGAGGCTTTACGACATCTAGGCGAACGGGAATACGTCTTATTGATCTGTCCCGCACTATAGTCTGTTTTTACCTGACAGAGACCCTTACCCCCTTTCAGTTCAGTTGATGACCCAGTGTAGTCAGACTGAAGGGTCCATTTGACTAGTAACCAAGGAGACTCATTTCTACCTTATAACCAAAGCACATAGAGTTTCATACCACCACGACATAGTATTCAAATCGTGTGAGTAGCCCAGTTCCCTCAGATGAAGACAAAGGGCTCTACATTCTCCTTACATCATCACCCCCTTCCCTTTCAACAACTCCCTCCCCGCCCACACACAGCTGATACCCCCCAAACCCCATCCTAATCGCACTCTACCCCAGCTTACCCCTCTCTTCCCCACCCCACCCCACCCTCGCCCTCATCTTACTCCACTCCACCCCACCTCATCCCACCCCGCCCCACCGCACACTCATCAAACTTTTCCTACCTATTTTTACCCCCCTCCTGTCGCCCCTCGTCATTACTGCGATCAGAGAGAGAGAGAGAGAGAGAGAGAGAGAGAATGACCGAAAACCGGAATAAGTGCTTTATTGATCAAGTCCTATGCAATATTCCTTCTTTTCTTGTTAATTTTTTTTAGCATACAGTAATATATTTCCATCAGTTGATTAATACTTCATCAGGTGTTCCGACTTCACTATTGTGCGTTTATTCTAACCTGACAAAATACTTAGCAGCTCCATTCAGCTCAATAGATAATCAAAGTGAAGTTAGGTTGGTGGGTTGAAGTGGCCAGTAACCAAGGAAATTCACTTTACTTATTAAAAAAAGCTCACCGATTATTATACAACCTCAATTAGAATTCTAGGTCAGGGCGTGGCCTAGTTCCATCTGGTGGGGGGGGGGGAAAGGTCCGCTGAGACGTATATAATCGTAAAAGAATATCATTTGCTTCAGGAAAAACTGCCAGATTTGATTTACGCACCAGAGTCTAGTCACTGTTCGTTCTAAATTTCCGTTTTCCTAGTAGTGAACCTGCCTGGCTACACCAAAAAGTATAGCTCCAGGGCAAGGCGGTGTTTTTTTTTCTTTTTTTTCCCCAAGAACTATTACCGAAAAATGGCACCTCGACCGCCATGCTCCATATACCGTATCATAAAGTATCCTGTGTCATAAATCCGTGTGTCATATCTGGGAGCCATCGACCTCCCACACGCATTTAGCCTGCCCACACCTAACTTGCAGACTTCCTGGCGGCTCAGCAGGCAGGAGGCAGTTCATGATTCCTGAATAAATTTGCATGACGGGAAAGTGGTGAGGGAAAATCTGGGTTTTGAATTCGTATTTGCTTCTTATAACAGTCTGGGTTGGTGTGTGTGTTTTTTTTTCCAGTGTCTGTCTCTGTATGTTTGTAAATAGCTCTTTCTCTGAGATGGATAGGCGTGATTCAGTGTTAGGTGTGCATGATTGCTTTGAGGAGAGGATATGTGTTTGCAGAAGGCGTAATATGGACACACACACACACACACACACACACACACACACACACACACACACACACACACACACACACACACACACACACACACACACACACACACACACACACACTCTATCGTCTCAGTCAATATCCATGATTCTCAATCTAAATCTTTCTATCTGTCTGTCTCAGTCGTTATCTATCCATTTGCCTGTCTGTCTATCAGTCTATCTGTCTGTCAATGTGGTAATGTGTCGTCAAGGAAACGCCTGTATGTTTCACCCGTCAGCCGCTGGGGTAGAAGTTATGAGCCAATTGGATGGTCACAAATGATGCCGATTGCGAGTGTGGTTGCAGCGTGATGGTGCCCCAGCCCATGATGCAAGAATAACAAGACGGTACTCAAATGGTGTTTATCTTGGTCAGTGTATCGGGATGAGGTACGCGGTTTCATGGCCACCTCGTCACGTAATATACATCCCCTTGATATCTACCTGTGGGGACAGATTAAAAGCGTGGTATTCCGTACAGAGGTCCCATGCCGTGAGGAATGGTGTCGTGTGGAGGAGAGTGTGACGCCGGTTTGCAGTAATTCTGGGGTCATCGAACGCGAGCGACAGTCACTTTTGCGACGAGCTGTATCATATATATGAATAGATTTATATATATATTTGCTTATTTATTTCACAACTCTCACGACGATCAGGATAACAGAAGCGATGATGATGAAAGTGATAATGATGAAAGAAGGAGGTTAGTCTCGATTCCTACCGCTGAGAAAGAAGGAAGGCCACTGCTATTGAGGAGTAAAAGTTTCTTCATTGCTGCGGAGTGCTCGGAATGGGAATATGTGTGTGTGTGTGTGTGTGTGTGTGTGTGTGTGTGTGTGTGTGTGTGTGTCACTGGGTACTTGTAAAAGCTAATGTTTAGAATCCAAGTTACTGTCAGTATGTATGCGTATGTATTGATGTGCATGTATGAGTATTTGTTTGATTGGGTGTGTGAATATAAAGACAGACAAACAGACAAAAACAAACAGACGAATAGCCAGTCAGACTAACGGGGAACGGATGGATGGATAGGCAGATACACAGATTTTAAGTTTACAATTAAATCCTTAGTGGTAGGTGGGGGCGCTCACCATCCACTTATTTGATGTAGTGCTGCTTGGGGAACTGCCTTTTCCTTAAGTGACCTTGAAAGGTAAAACTCAAGGTCACGGATATTCAGGGGGCTGTAACTCGAAACTGGTTGAGACGGGCGAGGTTTGTTGTGCATGACACCACATGCTGTGATGATGATGATGGTGATGATAATGATATTGATGATGATAACAACTGAGATGATAATTGTGATAATGATGATAAATGGGGCTGGTT
The DNA here is from genome assembly GCF_032717465.1 of Coenobita brevimanus. Taxonomy (NCBI): domain Eukaryota; kingdom Metazoa; phylum Arthropoda; class Malacostraca; order Decapoda; family Coenobitidae; genus Coenobita; species Coenobita brevimanus. Next base: position 57,775,350 of record NC_137046.1, on the reverse strand, counting down.
CCTCTCTCTCTCTCTCTCTCTCTCTCTCTCTCTCTCTCTCTCTCTCAAGGTCAGACTGCTGTTGTTGAAGAGTTAAAAGTTCCTTCATTAATCCGGAGGGATGTTTAGGATGATTAGATGTGTGTGTGTGTGTGTGTGTGTGTGTGTGTGTGTGTGTGTGTGTGTGTGTAAGAGAGAGAGAGAGAGAGAGAGAGAGAAATCAGGTTTTCACGTGTATTGTAGCATGACTGAATAAAAACGCGCATATGCATAGAATTTTTCTGCTCTCATAGCCTGTGTGTGTGTGTGTGTGTGTGTGTGTGTGTGTGTGTACACATCAAAGCATCATTGCCTAGAATGATCACGGAAATCAAATAACAGTCCAGAGAGAGAGAGAGAGAGAGAGGGATGAAAGCATCAGATATGTGTTTTGTTATAAAATTTCAACTCTGCTGTTACGAATATTTGTTATTCGATGAGTGAAACAGGGTGGCATGCATTTAGTAAAAAGTGCATCAGTAAAATGTTATGCTTAATGATTTGAATTGTTTGGGCTCGTTTCGTAATACTGACTCGCTCAACATTGTTCAGGGTTTCGAAATTAAGGATATTGGCGGGAAGAGAGGTATAAAGTTATCAGAATGGTGATTGAGCGAGTCTTGGCGTGGCTGTCTGAAGTTGAGTCTCTCTCTCTCTCTCTCTCTCTCTCTCTCTCTCTCTCTCTCTCGTTAATATTGGAATTGGCTTTAAGGATAACATTATATTTTCTTTTATTTAGGAAAGTCTAAGTATTTTTAAAGAAAGTTTATACTCGTATGTTTCCCCTTCTGCTCTGTTGGAGATTCTGTTAAAGCCTCTTCCAAACATTAAGATATTACTCTACTGATTCTGGTGAAGGATAATGTTAGTACTGTACTTGTTTTGGTGTTTATATGGTTCATGGGTGTTATTTATAAATTTGTTCCTATTTTTCATTTATTCTGTTTGTAGTGTAAATAATAATTCGGTAAACTGTATGTCTTTTGGTTTCCTCTCGATAGTTTGATTGCTACAGATTTTAGTAACTGTGAAGTGTGTTTTGAACTCCACTTGGTTCGCAACTCGACAGAAATGAAGTTCTGTATATAATTTCGTGTAAAAAAAAAAAAAGATTCCTTCTCTTCATGCACTTTTATCTTCATCTTCTACATCTTTCTCATCTTTTCCTGTTCCTCCTCCTCTTCCCCTTAATTTTCCTCCTCTTCCTCTTAGTCTCTTCTTTTCCTTTACCTGCTCTTTCTTCTCCTTCCCTCCCTCTTCCTTCGTCAGTTCCATCTTCCCCCTTTCCTCTTTTTCTTTCTCCATCATTTTTTGCTGATCCTCTTCCTCTTCACCTTCCTCTTTCTCCTCCTCTTCCTCCTGCTCTTCCTCCACTCCCCTGCACCATCGGTTCTCAGAAAAGTTGGCAATTTCCGCTCCCTCTCCCTCCTTCATTATATTTAGCTTCGATGTAACTGCTGCTCTCGCGTTCTCTTGCTACGGCCATGTTCTCCCCAGCATAGGAGGCTTTCACACACACACACACACACACACACACACACACACACACACACACACACACACACACACACACACACACACACACACACACACACACACACACACACACACACACACACACACTTGAACATCGAATTATAATCGTCCAGCGACAGCAAGATTAATTTTAATTCTTCGTTCTGAAAGGGTCAGGGGAGACTTTTTTTTTTTTTTTTTTTTTTTGCTATTAGAGGTATTTCCAAAATTGAACATAATCGTCCGGTGATAGCAAGAGTAAATTAGAGAGAGAGAGAGAGAGAGAGAGAGAGAGAGAGAGAGAGAGTTTGGACCCTGCCCTGACCTGGATCGTTCCCTCTGTCCCTGAATACCATATTGTACCATATTCTCTCTCTCTCTCTCTCTCTCTCTCTCTCTCTCTCTCTCTCTCTCTCTCTCTCTCTCTCTCTTCCATGCTTCTTTTATTTCTTTCTTCACCTCCATACCTTCTCTCTTTCGACATTCACCTCTCCCCGTCTTCCTCATTTTTCCAATTTCTTCATTCCTTTTTGTCTTCCTTTTTTCATTTTCTCTGTTTACACTCTTCTTCCTTCCTCCTTCCCTTCTCTCCTCCTCCTCCCATTCTCCTCCTTGCCCTCCCACTTCATTCTTTCTCTACACACTTCCTCTTTCATCTTCCCTCATCCTCTTAAAAATCTTCTTTTGCCCTTTGCCTTTCCCGCCATTCCCAATAATCTTCCTCATGCGCCGCTCCCACCTCTACTCTCTTCCTCCTTATTCCTCTCCTTGTTCTAGGCCTCCCTGTTCCCCTGTTCGTTCCCTTCCTCCTTTCCCCTTTTCTTCTGTTCCCACTTCCCTCTCTTCCTTCCCTCCTGTATCCATCTTCTCTCGCTTCTTGACTGCCTGTGCCCATTTTCTTTCCTTTTTCTCTCTCTTCCCCTGTCTCCTCTCTTCCTCTCGTCTCCGTCCCTCCTTCCTCACCCTTTCCTTTGTTTTCTTCCCTCTTCCACCTCTTTCCTCTTCGTTTCGTTTCTCCTTCCTTATCTTTTTCAGTCTGCTTTTCTCCTTGTCATGGTTCCTCTCTTCCTCAGCCTATTACCTTGTTCTCCTTTCTCGTCCTTTCTTTTCTTCTCTGTCTCCCTTTTTCCCTATCCTCTCTCCTTTTTTATCCTTTTCCCATCCTTCCTTCCATCGTCTCGTCTTATCTCTCCCTTTTCTCCATGTTTCCTCTCTTCTTGCTCCATTCATTTATCTTCCTCCTTGTTCTTTCTTTCCTGCCTCTTCCAATTTCCCTCTTTTGTCTTTGTCTTTCCCCTCTTCGTTTTTCTTACTTTTCTTATTCCTCCCTTCTCAACTCTTCTACATTTCTTACCTTTCTACCTCTGCCTTTTATCTCTTACCTCTCATTCTTCCTCGGGTTATTCACTTTCATCACTACCTTTCGTTTTCTCATGCCCTGTTTCCTCTTCCCTTTCTTCTCCACTCCTTTGTTCTCTCCTTTCTTTCTTCTCTTTCTTTCCTGTTTCTTCCTCCTCACCTTCCTTTGTTATCCCTCTCCCTCTCCACTTCTTTCTCTTGCTCTCCTCTCTCTTCCCACCTTCACATGCCTTTCACTGGTGGTAGGTGGTGGCGACCGTCATCCACCCAACTTATGTAGCCTATTTCTTCCTTCACTTTTATCATTCTTTTTCTGTCTCCCCTCCTCTCTTCTTATGTAGCCTATTTCTTCCCTCACATTTATCATTCTTTTTCTGTCTCCCCTCCTCTCTTCTTCTTTCTCCCATCCATTCTGTCTCTTATTACTCTTCTTTCTACTTCAGGTGGCTTAATACTGAGTGAAAGGCCTTGTGGTTTCCTGTAAACTTGGAAACCATTTACAACGTTTGATGGTAATCATATAGCCAAATAAGGTGATACGCAGCTTAGTATGATGCCTTTGTTAACTGAGTGGAGGGACGCAAATGTGGTGTCCATCCAGGAACCAAACCTTCGTACTTTTCCCCGTGCCTCGCTGCGGCGAGGCTCGGTCCACCGCAAGGGAACATCGGTTCACTGCACACGATGGCCCTGCAGGGGTGGTTGCTTGTCTGCGGTTGATGGGTCAGCTTGGCCAGACAGACCGGGGTTAACAACAACATGTCTTTCTCTGTCTTGTCTCCCTTCATCTGTTGTTTCTTCCTTTTTTCGTGCCTTATCTTCTCTCACTTCCCCCCTGCATTCCTCTTTCTTCCTCTTACGAGTAGTCCTCCCAGTCCTCCCTTTCTCTATCTTTCTCTCTCTCTCCTCACTTTTCTTTCTTCCCATCTTCCTCCCTCTTCTCTTGCTCTCCTTAGAACTCGACTCTCAGTCATGCCGAGATGGACCTCTTCATGGAAAATGGAGAGAGAGAGAGAGAGAGAGAGAGAGAGAGAGAGAGAGAATGAAAATCACAGAAAAATGCATTTGTTGGGTTAGAATTGGACAGGAAATGTAGATAGATAGATAGATAGATACAAAGATTAAATAAGGGAAAAAGAGAAATGGAAATGGTTAATTTTACCCAGATTGCCAGAAAAAAATGTTTGTTGAATTTATCATCATAAAAGGAAAGAGGAAAAGGAGAGAGAGAGAGAGAGAGAGAGGGGAAAAAATATGAGTATGAGGAAGAAATGCCAAGAAGAAGATAAGGAGGAGATGAAGGAGAATGAAGAGGAAGCACGGAGGATGAATAGGAAGAAAAAGAATTAAGAAGAGGCAAGGAAGAGGAAAAGGAAGAAGAAAGAATGAAGTAACAAGGAAGAGGAAAAGGGAAAAAAAATAGGATCAGGAAGAAACAAGGAAGAGGAAAAGGAAGAAAAAAGAGAATGAAGAAGAATCAAGGAAGAGGAAAAGGAAGAGATGAAGGAGAATGAAGGAAGGAAATATTTAAGGAAGGAAGAAAAACAAGAGTGAAGGAGTCTCGTATGTCGTGAAATACTGAATAAAAGAACGAAAAATAGAATGAAGAAGAGGGAAGGGTATGGAAGTAGGGAAGAAGGAAAATGATAGGGAAGAGGATTAGGAAGAAGGAAGACTACTAGAAAGGACGTAACAGTGAAAAGAGAGGAAAATGAGGAGTGTAAGGAAAAAAGAGATAAGGAAGAATGATGACTACAGTTTACAAGTATAAGGAAGAAATGAAAATAGAGGAAAGAAGGAAGAATAGAAGGAAGAAGGTAAGGAAGAATATAATGACAAAGAAGAATATAAGGAAGAATATTAGGAAGACAGATAAGGAAGAATGTAAAGACAAGAAGGAAGTACTATAAGGAAGAAGAAAGGAAGAATTTAAGGAAGCAATGAGGAAGAAGATGAGAATATAAGGAAGAAGTGAGGAAGAATATAATGAAAGTACAAGGAAGAAGATAAGGAAAGTATAAGGAAGAAGGTAACGAAGAAAGATAAGAGTTTAGCACAGTGTCTCATGCCCTGGAAGGTTGGACACCGATCGATGTCTTATTCTCTCTCTCTCTCTCTCTCTCTCTCTCTCTCATGCATTCATTCTCAACAATTCCATACTTTTTACATTTTTCAATATTTTTTTTTACTCAGGCCTTTCGATCCCTTTTCTTTTTTGATGCTCTTTTTTTGTCTTTTTTCATATTCATATTTTATCATCCTTTTTCCCCTATTTTTTTCTTCATCGCTTTTTCCTGTTTTTTTATTTCCTATTTTCCTTCATTATTTACGTTCCTTTCTGATTTCCCTCGCGTCTTGTCACTTTTCCGTATTAAATTTCCCTTCATAATTCTTTTTCTTGGCAGGTTTTGATTTTTGTTTTATTCTTTTGTTGCCTTTCACTTCTCATTTCTCGCCCCTTTTTTTTAATTTTTGTTCTGCTTTTTAATTTTTTTCAATCTCGTCTTCATCTCATCCCTCTTTGCTTACTCCTTTTTTATCATCAGTGTTTTCTTTCCATATGTCTTTTTACTTCTTAAGTCCCTTTCTCTTCCTTTTTGCCACTTCTCTGTTCTCTTTATCCGTGCCTTTAATTTCGTTTTTTATTTACTTCTCTTTCTTCATTTCCCTCCTACTCTTTCTTCCCCGCTCTCCTCACCATCTTTCTTTCTCTCTCTCCGCTGTTCCCCCTTTCAATTGGTTTTGCATCTATTAACCTCCTTCCTTCCTTCCTTCCTTCCTCCCTCCCTTCCTTCCTCCCTCCCTTCCTTCCTTTTTTGTCATTATTTCCCAGTTTATCCCACATTTGTATTTCCTCCTTCATTTATGCTTGAAATCATCCTTCCTACTTCCTCTCTTTCCATTCTTCCTTAATGCTTCTTCTTCCTCTTTTGTTCTCTTCCTGATGCAAAATTTCGCACTTCCCTGATTTTCCATCCAACTTAACTTTTCTTTAACGTAATTTTGCCTATCCCCCCCCCTCTCTCTCTCTCTCTCTCTCTCTCACACACACACACACACACACACACACACACACACATTATTCTCGTTCGTTCCTCCTGCCATCATTATCCTGTTTTCACACATTTAATTCTTTCCATGTTTTTTCCCCATCTTCTTCTCTACTTCTCCATTTCCTGTATCATCATTAACCTTTTTCCTACACGTTAAGTCTTTTCTCACTTTCCTCATTCCCTGTAATTACTTTTTCCTTCTCCTTCAACTTCTTCCTTGTACAGTCTCGTCTTCTGTTTGTTTTCTCTCCATCTCCTCTTCCTCCTCCTTTTTCTCCTTCGTCTCCTTTGACACACTTCACCTCCTCCCTCTCTTCTCCTCCCTCCCCCTGCTTTTTCTTCTCCACTCCTTCCTTCTCAATCCCAAACCTCCGCTTCTTCTTCCTTCTTCATCTTCTTTTCCTCTCTTCTTTCCGTCTCTATTCCTTCCATATATCTTCTCCTCCTCCTCCTGTTTTTTCCTTCTTCCCATTTTTCTTTTTTACTTTCTTCAGCACTCTTCTCTTCCTGATCTCCATTCTTCCTTTTCCTCGGTTGTCTTCTTTTTTTTTTTTTTTCGTCTCACGTCTTCTTCCTGCTTCTCCTCCTTATCCTGCACATACCCCCTCCCTCTTTCTCCTTCTGTCACTCCCTTCCTCCTCCCCTTCCCTCCCTCTCTCTCTCTTCCCCTTCCCCCGCCCTTCCTTCCTTTCCCCAACGATCCCTCCTCCTCTCCTCCTTCTCTATATATTCCTCCTTCTTCGTTTCCCTCATCTCTTCTCATTCCCTCCATCTTCCACTCTCTAAACCCTCCCTTCCATCCTTCCCTCTCTACATCCACCTCCCCTTTCCTTCTGTCCATTTCCCCTTTCCCTTCCTCTTCTATCTCTTTTCCTCTCCTCTCTCTCCCTTCCTTCATTTCTTTCATTTCCCTTCCAGCCATCACTTTCATCTCTCCCTTCTCTCCTTTCCTTCCCCTTCCCTCCTTCCTCCCTTCCCTCCGTTCCTCCCCCTTTTCATCCCTTCTCTCCTCCTCCCCCTTCCCTTCCTTCTCTAGGGAGCCATTCGTCCTGCAGTTGTTTTGGTAGAGGTGGAGAAAGAGAGAGAGAGAGAGAGATGGGGAGTGGGAGGGAGGGGAATGGGAGAGAGAGGGGGAGAGAGGGGAGAAGGGAGAGAGGGACAGGGAGAGAGAGAGGGGGAGGTAAGAGGAGGCGCTTTTTCTGCCTGGCTGTCCTTGCCTTGGGTCGTCTGCAAGGTTGATTTATGTGCATATCAACAGAAAGGCCCTCAAGACTGCAATCGTCGTTGGACAGGTGTAAAGTCCACTAAGGACTGTGGTGACTGGTCTGACTGTCTTTCTGTTGGTCTGTCAGTCTGTCTATATCCTTCTGTCTGTCTGTCTGTTTATATTTCTGTCTGTCAGTCTGTCTATCTATCCATCTATCTATCTATATACAGTTTTTATATATATATGTCTGCTTATCTGTCTGTCTATATCTATCCCTCCGTCCATTCATCCTTCTTTCTACCTATCCAGTCATCCATCCTTCAGTCTATCACTTTATCTATATATCTGTATGTATTTGTCAGTTTATATACCAATCCATCCATCCAAAAATCCATCCATCTATCTATCAGTCTATATCTGAATCTATTATTCTATCTATTTATATATCTGTATGTCCACCCATCCATCCACCCATCCATCCACCCATCCATCGATCCTTCCTTCCTTCCATTCATCCACCCATCCATCCCTCCATCCGTCTGTCTGTATCTAACCATCAGTCCAGCTATCCATCCATCTGCCTATCCCTATCCAGACGCCTTAATCCCAAAGGTGAAACATGAAACTCATTGAAGCTCCAAGGTTACAACTCTAATGATTCTCACGTTAACAGCCCCCCTGCGCCAGCCACCATCGCTCTCCAAGGTGGTTAAGGAGACAGAGGATCGTAACAAGGAGGAGCGGTGGTTGAGGCGGCCTGCTGTCTTCAAGAAAAGGTAGATTTGTTTTTATCTGCCCTGTGGCGGATGGCCTCAGAAGGGCGAATTGGCTATGTTGATATTTTGCTTTTCTCTGCGTTTCATTCTTCCTCTTGTCATTTCTTCCTTCCATCACTCTTTACTTGTCTTTCTTCCGTTGTCTTCCTTCAGTTCCATTCCTACATCTTCTCCTTTCCCTTCCTCCTTCCCTCCATCTTTCCATCCTCCTCTTCGCCTTTTCCCTCCTTTCCTTTCGTCTTCCCTCCATCTCATTCATCGTTGTTCGCCTTCCACATCCTCCTTCCGTCAATCTTTCCATTCCGTTTTTAATTTCTTCCCTCCATCCTCCTCCTTCTTCCACTCCATCCCTGCTTCCTTCCCCCTTTCCTGTCCATCCTGTTCAGTCTCTTAACCTCCATTCCTTATTACCTCTTCCTCTCCATTTTTTAACTTTTTCTCTCTCATCCTTCCTTTCCATCCTTCTGTCCAATTCTTTCCATCCCTCTACCTCCCTTCTTTCTCCCCTCCCTCTCATCCCTTCCATCCCTCCAATTCTCTCCAACTCTCCATCTCCCCTCCCCCTTCACTCCTCTTCCTTTCATCCCTGCCATTCATCGTTCCCTCCATCCTACCAATTCCTTCCACTCCTCCACATCTCCTTTCCTCTTGTCCACCATATCTTCCATTTATCCTTCCCTCCATCCTTCCAGTTCTCTCCACCCTCCACTTGCCTCCGTTCCATTTTTCACCACTTCCGCTTCCCTTCCAGGCCTTCCAGTTCTCTCCGCCCCTCCGCTTCCCCACCTCTTCCTCTCCTCCACCCCTCCATCCCTCCCACCCTTCTCTCCATCCATCCAATTCTCTCCACTCCTCCTTTCACGGTGACCCAGTTCATTCTTCTCCACCCCACCGGTCTTTCTTTGTGGGTCCTCGTGTGCTGTGTGGGGACAATGGGCGGTCGGGGGGCACTCAGGGGGCAAGTGGAGGGGGGCGCATACTTCACCTGCGGCGCATAATTCAGGCCAAGGAGATGATGCAACAATAGCGCGAACTTTCCTGGTCACGTTGCATTCATCCTCGTTATTTATACCACGGCAAAGCAAAGTACTTCCATGTTTTACGTTTTTACACATTTTTACCTGCGCTGACGGGGAACCTACACGTGATGGCGCTGTGCCCCCTCGGTGGAGCAGCTGGGGCGTCCACCCGGGAGCCAAACCACCTCATATTTCCCTACACCTCGCCCCGGGAAGGACCATTTGATCTTGGTGAGGCACTGTCTACCAGAATGGGGCCCTGGCTTCCTACACGGCGAATGTGCTGTACTACACCTGTAAGACGGACCCACAGAAGCAGTTTCTTACCTGTGGTCGATAGGTCTTCACTGCCAGACAGACCAGAATCAAGCAGCAGCACCAGCACCAGCAACAACAACAAAAACAATATATTATTATTACTTCGCTCTTCGTAAGACGGATGTCGACGTAGCAGGGATTTAGGGAACTGCTGTAGGTTTGGTTTGTGTGTGTGTGTGTGTGTGTGTGTGTGTGTGTGTGTGTGTGTGTGTGTGTGTGTGTGTGTGAGAGAGAGAGAGAGAGAGAGAGAGAGAGAGAGAGAGAGAGAGAGAGAGAGACAGAGAGAGAGAGAGAGAGAGAGAGAGAGAGAGAGAGAGAGAGAGATATGCCTCCTTCTTAAAAAACACTTTTGAGACACCCCTCGTAATGAAAGTATTACACCGTAGATTTGTTTGACTCTAAAAATAAATGCCACTCAGGGATGAGTGAGGTTGGTCACTCTCATCTTAAATGTCAGGACCAACTGCCTAGCCCCGGGCTCCTACGCTCCTCATGGGGCAACGTAGGATTGGATGATGGATGGATGGATAAAAATAAATGAATAACAGTAAAAATATATAAATAAAATAAAACCAGTCCTATGAACGCCGCACAAGTAAGTTCCCTTTTACTATCCTCTCCTGACCCACCCAAGGAGAGAGAGTGAAGGACGTGACACTCCTGAAGGTGGTGGACGCGAGACACGACACCCAGGGGAGCCGTATGTCTTGCGGGTGTCTGGCTGAGGGTGTAGGTGCAGAGAGAGAGAGAGAGAGAGAGAGAGAGAGGGGGGGGGGTTTGGTTGAGCGTGTGGTTGGGAGCAGGAAGAGAGAGAGAGAGAGGGAGAGGTGGGGGAGGAGCTGTATGTCCTGAGGGTGTCTGGCTGAGTGCGTGGTTAAGGGGAAGAAGAGGAGAGAGAGAGAGAGAGAGAGGTGGAGGAAAGAGGAGATAAAGAGGAAAATTTAAGCGAATGCATGAAAGACAAGAGGAAGTATGGATATAATTAATGGAAAGGAATACGAGAAAATTATTTAGTGCACGACGACAGGAGACAGAAATAGAAAGAGGAAGCTAAGAGGAGGAGAGGAGGAAGATTGTGACTGTGGTCTGAAGTGTGCATGTAAAATGCTTTGTGTATGAATAGGAAGATTATATAGAAGACTAATAAAAAAAGAGGTGAATGAGAGGGTAAGAGAAAGAAAGAAATAAGAGGAATGAACTAGGGATGAAAAGTGAAGGAACAGGAAGATGTGATAAGCGAGATGAGGGACTAAGAGGATAAGAGGATGAGAGAGGCAAGAGGAATGAGCTAAGAGAAGATGAAGAGGGAAGGAAGAGGAAGAAGCCAAGAGGAGGAAAGAGAACTATAACTGTGGGCTGTAGTGTGGAGGTAGACCAGTTTATGGGTCGTTCCTTGTTGATGTGCTGTCTGGCTGTCTCCTATGACCGGACGTACTTTGTGTGTGTGTGTGTGTGTGTGTGTGTGTGTGTGTGTGTGTGTGTGTGTGTGTGTGTGTGTGTGGAGCTTGAGCGAGATGTTTGTTAAATAGCATTGTATTGTACAAATGCCCTTCATAAAGCTTTTTTTTTTTTTTCTAGCTTCACTACAAGAGCTCTCAAGTTGAAAAATATTATCATGTGGCTGCAGCAAAGGTAATAAATAAATAAATAAATAAATAAGTAAGTAAAGTCACCATCTTCGCAAACGGGTAACGAAATGCCAACCTCTCAAGGTTAAAATTTTTGCCTGTCACACCTCTTCACAATTCACGTGTCGGGAACCTAAACGTTAAATATAAACTTGTGTGGTTTTTTATTGCATTATCCAGTCTGGAGAGAGAGAGAGAGAGGGGGGGGGAGGGAGGGAAGTATGGAGGGATGGAGGGGAATAAGGAAGTATGGGAGAAGGGGGAGAGTTGGAAGAGGGGGAGGGCGTTGAAAAAGGTATTGCGAAGTGAGGAAGGGAAATTGTGTTTGATTGGAAGTTCCTGTCACGTGAAGAGCGAGAGTGTGTATAGGGGGAAATAGTAAATGATTGAGAGAGAGAGAGAGAGAGAGGGTATTTGTACTGTACTTGTGTATGTGTCAGGGTCTGGGCATCTCTTGCGAGGAAATGTTAAGAGTGTTAGCTTAGAGAAACCCCTCCCCATGCTGGCGAAACACGAAGGGGGAGAGGATGTCTGTGGGAAGTGATGCATAGAAGGAAGTAAAAAGGAGAGCTACTAGCAGCAAACCAAACGATCTTCTCTCTCTCTCTCTCTCTCTCGTGTGTGTGTGTGTGTGTGTGTGTGTGTGTGTGTGTGTGTGTGTGTGTGTGTGTGTGTGTGTGTGTGTGCGCGCGATTATTCTCAAGTATATAAAAGGACATACAACCAACAGCCAACTTAAATGACCGCCACAATTTAGGTTTGAACCCTTGACTCGTCTCACACGCATCGGGAGACAAGTACGCTGCCGTTCGAGCTACATCAGATCCTTGTTAGTGAAACGGTTGAGAGAAATTTAAGGGAGGGGAAAGGATGGGAAGTTAGGAAAGATGGTGCTGGGAGGATGGAGAATGAGAGTTGATTTGGAGTTCCTGTCACGTGGAATGAGAGATAGAGAGAGAGAGAGAGACAGACAGACAGACAGACAGACAGACAGACAGAGAGGGTGCAGGCTTGAGTCTGTTTGTGAGATTGAGGGAGGGTGTTAGTGAATGAAAATGGCGGGCAGAACTGAATTGTGTGTGTGTGTGTGTGTGTGTGTGTGAGAGAGAGAGAGAGAGAGAGAGAGAGAGAGAGGTCCTGCTGTGTATACGGGGCCTGGTAAATGTTTAGTGACGGGAAGTAATGCAGTTTGTTTGAGGCAGAGATGAAGAGCAGTCAACCGGGGTCAGGGGAGGTCAAGAGAGGTCATGAGAGGGGTCAAGAGAGGTCACAAGGGGTCAGGTCAAGGGGTCAAGGAGGTCAGGGGAGCTTAGGTGGTCGAAGAGGAGTCAGGGGAGGGCGGGATGAATTTTTGGGAAATGAAACGTGAAGGGAGAGAGAGTGAATGAGTGAGTAAGTGGAGGAGGAGAGAAGTTGGGAGGGGAGGGGGATGAGGAGAGAATGAGAGAGCAAGCAGAAGGAGAGGGGAGGGGAGGGGAAGGGGAGAGGATGAAGAAGAGGGAAAGAGAGGGAAGTGCGAAGATGAGTAGAAGAGAATATGTGTGAGGAGAGAAAGATGGCCAGAGGAGTATTAAGGAAAGTAAAACACAACAAATCTGTCGGTCTATTCAAGGTTGTTTGTTCTAGGTTAGTATATAAGAAAATTGTGTAAGTCGCAGACAAGGATAGACAAGCAGAATGGGAGGGAGAGAGTAAGGGTGAAGGAAGTGGGAGAGAAAATATGTAGGGGGAGAGGAATAGAGGTGTAAGAGGAGGGGGTCTGGGGTTAAATAGAGGAGGGGAAAGAATAAGAAGAAGGATCATGGTGGGGGGAGGGGGAGGGTCAAGGAAAAAGAGGGATGGCAACTTGATGGCCAAGGGGGAAAGGGGAGATGGTCATTGTGGACAGGGGAAGTAATGACCAAGAGTAAAGAGGGGGGAGGGGACAGGAACAAGAGGAAGGGGAGGGGGTTGGGGGAGGGAAGGGGGAGAGTCCTACGTGTTTACATTTCCAGGTCAACCCCCTTGGCCTGTATTCTCGTCGTTTAAGGAAGCTCCCTAACACCTCTTCCTAAGCGATTTATTTTGCTTGTTACACCTTACTGTCGTCCTCTTTGTTACATAAATTCTTCTGATATGGCCTCACTTTACATACATAACGTGCAAAAAGATATTAACCAGCCATATCTAAAAATAAATCGCTAAGGAAGAGGTGTTAAGGAGACGAGAATACGAGCCAGTGTGTAGTTACAAGGGGGAGGAGGGGAGGAGGATGGAAGAAAGGAGAAATGATTGGATAAAGGAGGAGGAGAGGGAAGGAACGAGAAAGAGATGGGTAGGGAGAGGAAAGGAGGAGGAAGAGGGGACAGGAGGGGGGACGGAAGGCTGGCAGAGAGTTGGGAAGAGAAAGGGGTAGGGATGAGGGGATATGAGAAAGGATTATAGAAAGGGAGAGAGAATGGAGGAGAAAGGGAAAGGCAGGAAGAGGGAAGGTGGGGTTGGTGTGGGAGGGAGGAGGTAGGGGTGCTATGATCCCGGTCTAAATTGCCTTCTAGGGTTAATGGATGGGAGCGCCTGTTAGCACTTCCCTTCCCTCCCCTCCCCTCCCCTCACATCACCACACCTCGCCTCACATCACATCACATCGCATCACCTTATATCACTTTACCTCCCCTCACCTCACCTCAACTCACGTCACAGCAACACCCGTGAGCTATACCAGTACCTAATTACTAAGTCCTCGAGAGTGCAAGCAAGCTCTAATATTTGGCAGTCATATTTGGAACACCTGCAGTTTTTAGATGTGACCAGTTTGCACCCTTCATTAAAAGAGTGTAAGTCAGCAGTAATATACGGAGATCCAACATGTCTTGTCATCAATAGGCTTTGGAAATTATCGTTAATCCCTTCAGTCTGATTAGCTATTTTCAATTTTATTCTTGTCACTTCAATACGATTTTATTAAGCTCTTGGGATACCTTTTTTTTTTTTGTAGTGAATGGGTAAGGAAAGACCGTATCAAATCCCTCGTGTTCAGAAAACCCTCTTGGGGTGAGTAAAATCGTCTGAAGATAGCAAGAGGAAATTTTAATCCAGCCTTGGATTGAAGAGATTAAAATTAGGGGGCGCCTCCATACTTTTCCCCGATTTCATATTTAAAATTTCATCCCATGTTTCCGCCCTCCCTTGTCTGGTATCCTTGGCTGAAAGAAAAATCGAAACCAGAATTTTATGCCGAATGAAGACTACTTTGTTATTCACTTTGTTATTACTTCGAAGCTTTTCTTTATTGCAGGAGTAATGGTGGCCTTGCAGACTGTTTTTGTATAGTCTAATAAAGTACGGATTGACTACCTTAACTCCTTCAGTACGAGGACGTCAGGTGTATTTCATTATTGCCCCTGTGTCACACCTTGGCGACGACTTTTTTCTGGCGAAGTATAAGGCAAGAGGGTAACTAAATACAGTGGTTTATTTATTCTTTTATTTATCTGTTTATATATTTATCTGTCTGTCTGTCAACCTGTCTGTTAATTTATTCACTTATTTACCTCTTGCCGAAAGTTCCTGAATTTTTCCGTCACCCTTTTTCATAATAAGCGGGTCAGTGGGTGCCGTAATCGAGATCAAAAAGCCTGAATGATTAATTTGAAAAAGCATGGTCAGACAACATATACAGTGTAGTATATATTTAACTTTTTCGTCCCGGTTTCAGAATGTAGGACACAACGGGAGTAATAATGAATGCTACTATTTTTTGCTGACATTTCGTTTGCCTGCTGTTTGGTCACTCTTACATTGCCCTGTTTAGTATATTATAACAGTGGGAAATGATGATGATGATGAAGATGATGATGATGATGATGAGTGTTTTCCCTCCTTTTATCTTTCCCTAGTTCTGCTTCTGGATTCTGCTCACCATAATTATAACGATACACCACACACTGCCTCACTACTTACTGTCTCTCTTCACACAGCCTCACCACACCTCGCCTGCTTGAATGAATTGTTAGACTACCGTTATGATATATATATTGTCTGATAAACAGGTAGCATTTTGCCCATGTGAATATCATAAAGAAGAAAAATATTTATAGGGTATATAGTGTTCATTCCTTTTGATTAGTAGGTGTGTTTTAATATTACCCGTGTTTTTCCTATATAATTACTTTCTGGCATTTCAAAAGGTGCGAAGTGTTGGTTTTACTTGATGACCTTGCGGAGTGGAAGGTCAAGAAAATCTTACCATTTTGCTGGCTTATTCCTGAACTTCTGTAATCTGCAAATAAGTTTTCTCGTAACACTTAATCATGTGGCTCAAGTAAGTTTTCTCGTAACACTTAATCCTGTGGCTCATCACTTGAATCAAATCGTCTGGCGTTATGTGGTATGAAGACTGCAGTTGTCCCGACCATGAGAGAGTTAAAACTATAAGATTTGTGTGGAGCATCATCAGGTAACTCAATGTAGCTCTCTCATAAATACAACAAAGAGAGAGAGAAAAAAAAAATGCACACAAAATCCACACCACCAAATTGACATGTTGTCCCCGATATACCTGTGTCCCCAATTAACACCCACCTCCATCACCATTGCACATCCACCTACGTCCAATTACCCCATTCACCTCTCTATTCTTACCTGGATTGGGGAGTGACCTAGAACTGCATGCGGGTGTGTGGGTTGGTGGCCGATCCAGTAATAGATGGGCTACATATATTTCTGTCTTTCTCCCCTCTCCCGTCCTTTCATGTCCCTCCCCACCTTCCAGTTTTCTTCTTCCCTCCACTCCCCATTTTGTTACTGCCTCATCCCCCATCCACCCTCTCTTCCCATCCCGTCCCTTCTCTTCGCTTCGCTTCCCTTCGCTTCGCTTCCCTTCGCTTCGCTTCCCTTCGCTTCCCTTCCCTTCCCTTCCCTTCCCTTCCCTTCCCTTCCTTCCTTCCTTCCTCCTCTTTCCAACATTTTTCTTGTTTTTCTTCCTTGCTTAGTGTCCTTTCAATCCAGTACCCCGTCCCCCCCCAGTAGATAGATAGCATTTAATCCCTTCCTGTTTTTACGTCCCTCGCCCCTTCCCTCTCCCTACTTTTCCTTCTTTTCTTCCTTGTTTGATACCCTTTCACCCCGTTTCCCCCTCGCAAAGAGGGATCACCTAAGTCACTCAGTCTGCCTCACTCCCCTCTCCCATCCCTTCCCTCTCCCAGCTTTTTGTCTTTCCTTCCCTCTTCGTTTTCTTGATTGCCTACCCTGTTTCTATCGCTTCCCCTTCCACACTGGGCTTTTCTTCTCGCCTTTCCTGCCTGTCACCTGCCTCTGCCACACCCTGTCAGCTATTTCCAACGCCCCTACCCTTGCCTACCCTGTCAAAATACTGCTCCTGCCGTTTCCCCTTCCATACTGGACCTTTTTTTTTTTTTCCTTCTCTGCCTGTCACCCTCCTTCACCCCGTAACCTACACGGTCAGATCGTCCTTCACTCCCCTTCTACCTCGTCAGGTACTATTTTTTCCTTCTCTTTCCACTTCCCACCTGAACCATTTTTTATATACTTCCTTCTCTTACTGCTGATCATTCTTCCCTTTCCTTTCCCTGTCGTCCTGCCCCTCCTCCCCTTCCGTGTGTCAAACACTTTTCCCTCCTACCCCAGTGTGCTCTGTTGGATGCTAGTTTTTCCTTCGTTTACCATTATCATCATCATCGTCATCGTCATTGTTATCATCGTCATCATCATCATCATCATCATCATGATCAACATCATCACATACCTATAAATGGGATGGGATGAG
>NC_137046.1:57743693-57753693 GCF_032717465.1 Coenobita brevimanus | reverse complement strand
CCACCTACCTCTCCTACGCAAGCCCACACCTGCGTCTCCCCACCTATACCCACCCACCTTCCTCTTCCACTTCAGCCAACCCTCTAGCCTCAACCTCCTCTAACTCTATCCGGTGACGTCTTTTCGAGATATTTAGCACTTGTAGGGGCTTTGGGGAGGGACATCTTGCAGGGAAGAAGTAAATTCATGTTATATGTTACATGTTAAGTTTGAAAGTTTGTCCTAATATGAATAAAATCGTCTGGAGATATGAAGAACAGAAGTAAATTAAAAAGATGTCGAATTGAAAGGGTTAATTATCTCTCTTCTCCCCTATTAACCACGGTTTGCGTGCCCCTGGCCTTTGGTTCCTTCTTTCTTGCATAAAAAAAAACATACCCATCTAATTTACCCCCTTGCCCACCTACGTACAGTGAGAGTCAAAAGTTGTATAAGGTGGCGTTACAGATGGGGTTATGTCAGGCAGTTACAGAGTCTTCTGCTTCCATCTTCCTAACCACCTACGCCGCATCTGTACAGACACTCATTCTCTCAGCTGTCGTCTGCTTTCCCCTTTCTGTCCACCTACTCAGCATCCGTCCACCCACATTATTTTTCCCTTACCCAACCTACGTACCTACACCTATTCACTCAATTTTCTCTCCCCTTCCTGTCCATCTATCCGACACCTGTCCACCCACCTGCATAACCCACTTAGCCTACCTGTCCCCCTGTCCACCCACCTATCCTTTCCCTGTAACAAGGCACTTTTACTCCTTTACATATTGAAACACAGGACGAAGAACTTTGAAATATTGAATCGTACGTCAGCTTTTAGTTATTATATTTATTTTTTATTTATTTTCTATGTCCTTAGTTGAAGTAATATTATTTGAAGCAACAAGAATTTAGTTTTTGTTACTCAGAAGGACCAGCGAACTGAAATACTGTACTGGAAGAATTATCATTATAGCTTCATAGCCATATTCCGGATGGCGTGGGAGGATGTGTAACTTTTTATTTAGCGATTTATTTTTTACTCAGGACTTTCAGTATTATGTCATTTTGATGCTTACATAGATTTAATTAGTATTGTGCAAGAGAACACCGAGGAGGATAAATCGCTATGGTAGAGGCGTTACGAAATCTCCAGACCCACTTCGAATACGACCAACAGTGATGGAATCTCTCTCTCTCTCTCTCTCTCTCTCTCTCTCTCTCTCTCTCTCTCCAACTATTCCACCTTACCTATCCCCTTCCATTTCATACAGCTCGCTTTTTCTCAGTCTTTTGTCTTCACCCCTTCCGACCCATATGTTTCACTTCTCCCCTCCCACCTACCTACCTTCCCAGTGATCTATCTCCCTTCTTTATCCTCCCACACGTCCACTCCCCCTTATCCCTTCTCCCCCTTCTCTCCCTTCCCCACTCCTCCTCCCCCACATATCCCCTCCCCTTGTACCTATCCACGTGAGTTGTGACTGCACGTTGTCAGGTGGGTTGGAGCAGGTAGGTAGGGGCCACGGGAGAGAGAGAGAGAGAGAGAGAATATTCAGACCATACACATCTTACAGTCCGGACGAAATGCTCTGTACTGAACACTAACAGCAATAATTGAGAGAGAGAGAGAGAGAGAGAGAGAGAGAGAGAGAGAGAGGGAGGAGGGGGGGGTATCCGATCTCAAAGACCCTACCAAGCGGAAAATCGCATTGTAGTGGAGAGAGAAAGGAAGCTGTGGTGTTGACAATAGAATATAATTATCATGTAGCGGGACCGTGGATACTAATGAGGATGTGTAGTGAGGCAGTGTCGTGTATGGCTCTTTTGATGGTATGAGAGAGAGAGAGAGAGAGAGAGAGAGAGAGAGCATCAAATCCATCAAATATTCCACCCTTAGGCCAGTTGGTGGTTGCGGGTATTGCACTTTTTTCCCTCTTATCCAACATTTATATTTTATTTTGGTACCACAAGACGATTTTATTCATCGTCTTGGGAGATAAGGAGAGATTGACCTAAAAATAACCCGAGTTCATTAACCTCTTGCAAATTAGAAAAGCATTCTTCTTAATGATTAATATGCAGGTGAGGGAAGTGACTTGGGTTTATGAAGGAGTTATTCTCTCTCTCTCTCTCTCTCTCTCTCTCTCTCTCTCTCTCTCTCTCTCTCTCTCTCTTTCGTTCGCTCGCTCTACTGTGTGTGTGTGTGTGTGTGTGTGAGCAAGTATAGCGAGGAAATGCGAAGTTCGTCCATCCCTGCCCCTCCCCACACTGTAGTTCGCTGTGTGTGTGTGTGTGTGTGTGTGTGTGTGTGTGTGTGTGTGTGTGTGTGTGTGTGTGTGTGTGTGTGTGTGTGTGTGTGTGTGTGTGTGTGTGTGTGTGTGTTTGCGTTTGCGTGCGTGGAAATGGAACAAGCAACAAGAGAGATTTTCACACCCAGTTCCTCTTCCTACACAGGCCACATATCACTTCCAAATCTAGCCCACGTCAGGCCATTCACCTCCACTCCATCTGTTTTTTTTTTTCTCTCTCTCTGTTTTAGCATCTCTCCCTAACCAATTTATTAACGCAATTACCACTTCATTAACTCCTTCTGCACGAGTTTTTTTGAGCTTATAATCATGGGACGTTAGGAAGAAAAAATAAGTCGTGTTTTTCTTGACCTGTGGAGATTCCCTGGCTCATGTTTATAACTTTTCGTTTTTTCTTTTTCTTTTTTCTTTTTTTGCGTGGGACAGTAGCCGGAGTATCATTAGGGATGGTTTATTTTTTGTGAGGTTTATTTATTTCGTTACCGGTATTTCATTTACTTTTTTCTTTATTATTATTATTATTATTAAGTTTCAGGTATTGGAGTGTGATACCTTCGCTGCCCCTCCTCCCCATCGCCAGGACCCCCTCCCTCAGTTTCCAGACAAAAGGTAAGTGCCATTGGAAATTTGTGTGTGTGTGTGTGTGTGTGTGTGTGTGTGTGTGTGTGTGTGTGTGTGTGTGTGTGTGTGTGTGTGTGTGTGCGTGCGTGTGTGTGCGTGTGTGTGCGCGCGCGCGCGTAAAATATAAATTATGTGTTATTTTTGTATCTCTGAATCTGCATATATCATTGTAGAAATTAGACATGATAAATACAGTATGTTGTCCTATATTTTGGTGACGTGAAAAATAGCTTAGGTCAGAATAGGTCACGTTAGATTAGGTTAGGATAGACTGGGCTAGGTTAGGTTAGATAGGGATAAGTTAGGTTGGGTTGGGATAGACTGGGCTAAGTTAGGTTAGATAGGGTTAAGTTAGGTTGGGTTAGGTTAAGTTAGGTTAGATTCAGTTGTATTAGAATGGATGGATATATCGTTTGAAATTACATTTGATATATATTTTGATACATTACTCCGTGTGTGTGTGTGTGTGTGTGTGTGTGTGTGTGTGTGTGTGTGTGTGTACTTTGATCCTGCCCACAATACTCCCTCTAAGTAAGCCTCCCTCATATCCTCAGAGATTAGGCAGATTCCATGATGCATCCCCACGTCCATTACCTGAATTCAGTGTTCTGAGAGGCAGATAGATAGATAGATAAATAGAGAGAGAGAGAGAGAGAGAGAGAGAGAGAGAGAGAGAGAGAGAGAGAGAGAGACGGGAAGAAAGTTTTAATTAGGGAACACTGGAACCTAGAGAGTAGATTATTATTATTATTATTATTTTTTATCATTAAATTACAATAAACACAAAAACGCACTTATAGAAAATCAAAAGACGAAAACCAATGCATTTCGAGTTCCAAAACGGCTTGAGAGACTGACTAGGAGAGTGTATGAAAGTGAGGCGGACGTGACGAGGAGGTGGAGAGGGAGATCGAGAATGAAAGGGAGAGGTAAGAGGCCACAATATGTAAGGGAGGATGGTAGTGTGATGAGGGGGCTGTTAATGAGGAGGGACACATATGCCTTGAGGTTGATTTAGTTTAGACTAACCCTCACAGAGTACATTGTTGGGCAGTAGATAGATATAGATAGATAGACAGACAGATAGATAGATTGCTGGCTTGGGATGGATAGATAGTTAAAGATGGACAGATGGATGGGGATAGGTAGAGTTAGATAAATAGATGCAGATATATAAGTAGACAGACATACAGGCAGATAGATAGATAGATAGACAGATAGATAGGGAAATGAAAAGCAGATCAGTAGCCTTAGCCTGTCAGGTGAAAAGTCACTGACCCCAAAACATGAAGATAAATATTGCCCAGTAAGTAAGGGCTTAGTGCTGTTTCTGAATTCCCCTGACTCACTTTCACACACGTTCAGTTCTCGTTCTTTCTCCACACACACACACACACACACACACACACACACACACACACACACACACACACACACACACACACACACACACACACACACACACACACAGCCTCATTTTTCCGTCGATGTCGCTCATCCTCAACCATACACACTGCTCTCTCTCTCTCTCTCTCTCTCTCTCTCTCTCTCTCTCTCTCTCTCTCTCTCTTTTAAGTTGATTGGAAACCTGAGCTTTTGCAGAAATGTATTAGTTTTTTGGCGAAGCTGTGAGCAAATTCAGGGAAAGAGAGAGAGAGAGAGAGAGAGAGAGAGAGAATGTATTTATTGACGCTTTGGCAACTGTAAAAAAATAAGGGAAACACACACACACACACACACAGTTTCACATTTATTTTTCCCGAGATGCCCAGTCCCCATTTATCTTTATTAATGTTTATTTCTGTGTTAGGTCCCTTGTGTTTTTATAATGTGTAAAATCCAAAACTCATGATGTTTTTTTAGGTATTTGAATGAGTGGTGTTTGATTCAGTGGCCCATAATGTTGTGTGTTTTTTAAGTACGTGTGTTTTTATTCAAGATTTTTATTCAGTCATAGAAAGCTGATGTGTTTATTCCAATGTTTTAAGTTTGTGTTTACTTGTGTGGTAAATAGGGTTGTTTATTTTTTAAGTTTATATGTATGTTTACTTGTACATGAATAAGTGTATTGGTTTCACTAAGTAGTGTTTCTCTCTCTCTCTCTCTCTCTCTCTCTCTCTCTCTCTCTCTCTCTCTCGCTGTACACATATTTCTTTTTTTTTTTTTTTTTATTCATATGTGGTTGTACCTGAGGATATTTTGTTAATACACGTATTCATGTTCATTGTGATCTTTTGTGTGGCATTTCTATACTGGATTCTGTATTTGATCGTGCTGAAGAGGATCGCCTTCACGTGGTGGCACTGATATGGCCAGGTGGCTCCATTGCCTGGCCATACAAACGTCCCTCGATTCACTTCGTCCCTAGAATGAAGAGTAATGGTCAGATATGCCTGGATCTACAACCACTATAGCCAGTTCTTTATATTCATGTTTTTTTTTTTCTGTGTAGTTATTTTTTATGCTTAATTGCGTGTTTAGATATGTGTTTATTGGTGTATTTGTTTCTGTATCTGATGAAAAGTTTGTGTTTGTTTTTATGTTCGTGTATTCATGTATTTCTGTATATTAGGATTTTGCTGACATCTATGCAAGTTTGTTGATTGGTGCATGTGTGTCAGTATTTACCTTTGCGCTTTTTTCGTGTTTACTTCTTTGTTTATCTTCCTGGACCCGTGTCACTGACCTCTTCCCACTCCTTACCCCCCCTCTCGCTCTACTCATTCCCCCCTTCCTCTCACCCCAACACCTACCCCCTTCCCTACTCTCCCCCTGTCCCTCTCCCCAACACTTACCCCCATCCCTACACTCTCCCTTAGCCTCACCCGAACACCTACCCCCTTCCCTACTCTCCCCCTTCGCCTCACCCCAACACTTACCCCCTTCCCTACTCTCCCCCTTCCCCTCACCCCATCACCTACCCTCTTTCCCTTCTCTCTCCCTTCCCCTCTGCCTTCACCTAAACCCCTTCCTCTCTTTGAGTTATATGTCTACACAATTTTTACATCACATTTTTCTCAATAAATCCAGCCACTTTATGCCTTTGTTTTATATATATATATATATTTTTTTTTGGCAAAGCTGATTCCTCTCTCCGATTCATATTCACATTTTTTTCACTCCATAAGTTTTTCCCACATCTCAGTCCGGTGTAATTTTGTCTTTTTTCATTTCATTTTTCATACATTCATCTCGTTTTTTTCATACATTAAAATATGCTGATTAAACCATGGCTGTCACAAGGGCGCCCAGCTACGGTTTACGTTTATTATATTGGGAATTTTCTCTTTTTGCTGTTTTTTTTTATTTTAATGATTTTTTTGCGTTTTTTTTTTGTATTTATGATTTTTTTTTGACAGTTGAGTAGTGGTAATAATGCACGAGGAAGGTAGACAGGGACACACACACACACACACACACACACACACAGATGAATTCAGACAGACATAGGGAGACAGATAGGCAGATACACGGACAGGCAGGTATAGATAGATAGATAGATCGACCAATAGATGTAGATAGATAGACAGATAGACACAGACACGAAATTTAAAATAAAAGTATGAGCTGACACGATAAAATTCACCACAATATCTTTTATTTCAAACAAAGTGAGTTATTCCGTTTTGTTTTTCGTACGTGTGAAAATAAATTGTTTTGCTCCCTTGTTGATTAATGTTTGCGAAAAAAAATGACACGTGGAAAAGCTGGAGAGAGAGAGAGAGAGGTTAACAGTCAATACATACAGACATACGTAGAGAGTGAGATATATATACCCCTTCAGTACGAGGACGCCTATGTAATTTTTTTTTTTCTTGTTCCTGCCAAACGATTCTATTTAACTTAGAAAATTAAAAATAGATGGGCTATTGAAGGTTTATATATATTCCATCCATTTCGAAAAGTTACTCTGGAGCAAATGAAAGGATCTGGATTTAGTAAGAATAGAATGAAAAGGAAATCTCGAGATGGAAAGGGTTAATGTGTGTTGTAGGACTGACAGACGGGTAGATAGACAGTGAGAGGTTATTAACAGACAGCAAGAAAGACGGAGAAGCTGTTGACAGATAGAAAGACGGACAGTTGTTATTGACAGACAGAGAGACAGTTAGACAGAAAGACAGAGGGTACTGACAGAAGCAGAAAAAAAAGGAAGACGGACTGAGGCAATTGACAGACATACAGAAAGAAATACTGACGGAGGTTACTGACAGACAAAAAGACAGACAGCCGGAAGGACAGAGGCTAGGGACAGACAGACAGGCGAACAGAGGTTGTTGACAAAGACGATACTGACAGACCGACAGACAGACAGGCACGCAGACAGACAGACGGACAGAGGTTGAAGATAGACAGAAAGAAAGGCAGAAAGACAGGCAGACAGAGGTACAGAGGCAGATGAACTCGATGGAGGTCAGAGCACTTTGACGAACGCCGCGTGGATTTTTTTATCAGCAGAAGGAAAGTCACACACCGTAAGGGGTGAACGTTCAGAGAGAGAGAGAGAGAGAGAGAGAGAGAGAGAGACCACAGAAGACAGAAAGGCAGGCAGGGAGAGAAGGAGAGACAAAAGAAGAGAAGCGGAAAAAACAGAACAAGACATAGGCTATACACAAACAGCGAGAGAAGGGAAAAGAATAGACAAAAAAAGAGAAGACACAGGGAAGAGAGAAGAGAGAGAGAGAGAAAAAAAAAGAGGCGACAGACGATACAGGAAGAGAGAGAGAGAGAGAGAGAGAGAGAGAGAGAGAGACCAAGTGTTAATAACCCCGGCATTATAAAGCATTGCTCCTTCTGTAGGTTCACCGACCGCTGCAAACCACACCATCTTCGCAAATAAAAAGAAAATCTCAGGGTAGGACGGGGCTCTAGGAAGGCCTGAATCGCTCCGTACCCTCGTCCGGATGGCGATGTGAACGGGGATTGGCAGTGTGACCCCAATTTAGGCGAGAAATGAGGTGAGATGATGAGCAGGTGTGTGTGTGTATGGGAAAGGTAATGACAGTGGACTCAGAGTGGGTGGAAGGTTAGATGGATTTAGGGTAGGGAGTCTAAGTGTTGGGGACATCTGTAACTACTTACCCCCCTACTTTCCTCCCCCCTCCTCTATCTACCTGTCACCCCCTTCTTCTCCCCCAACAATCCTAAATGCCTGGTACCCACCCTTCATCCCCCCATTAAGTGATAGGTTTGGTGTGTTAAGTAGTGGGGACGTCTGCTGTAACTTCTTCATCCCTACCTGTCTCCCCCTCCCCTTCCTACTTTACTCCTCCCCCTTCTCCTCCTCTCCACTACCTAGAGTACCTCCTGTCCCCCTCCCCTCCCCCCATAGCCCCCCATGAAGCGACAGGGGGATAGGGGGGATACAAGGTGGGTTCAGAGAGAGGGCCTCCTGATGATGAGAGAGGCACTTGAGACGGGATGGATGGCATAGGTAGTGAGAGATCGAAATAGGTAGTGTTATGTGTCTGATTGCTGGAGAGAGAGAGAGAGAGTGAGAGAGAGAGAGAGAGAGAGAGAGAAATTAACCCCTTCAATCTGGTGGCGTAATTTAACATTCTCGCAACCACCTGACAACTGTACTCGCCTTCAGATAGACCTGTAGCAGTGACGGGTCTAATGAAGGCTGCATCTAAGTCCTCCAGCTAGAAAAGTCTCCTGCAAGCTGAATAAAATCGTCTGAAGGAAATGAGAGTATAAAAAAAATGTCTTCGGATTGAAAAGTTAATTCCCACCAGTCCCATACACTTGCCAGACATAAACACGGGATATGTCAACACCAAGGACCATTTTTTCCCCCACCCACATTTCACCCTTTTTTTTTTTAATTATTATTTTTTCTCACCTCTCAGCCGACAGCCACTGCACCTCCAAGCGCAAAAACCAGCCAGACGCGTTTTTTATGTGTGTGTGTGTGTGTGTGTGTGTGTGTGTGCTTCAGATACGGATACTGTTTTTTTTTTTTCTTAATGCCGCAGACGGGTGTTTTTTTCCGTTCGTACTTTTTTGCAGTCACATTCACATGCCAGACGGGTTTTTCCACTTGCCTTGCCCTTCCATTTTTTTTTTTTTTTTTGTACCTTTTTGCAAGGGTGGAATTGGCAGGCTGCAGTTAGCGATCATGGGACGAAATGGTTAGATGAGGCAAGTACCGTAGTGAGTGGGGGGCTGAAGAGTGGGTGGAGTGGGGGGATTTGATAAGTAGGGGGGTTGATAAGGAGAGGGGGTGGAGATGGGACTGAGAGAGACAGCATTAAGTCTGGGTGTGTTTCCTGGGTACGCCTAAAATGATGATGGGAGGGGACGGACGTAAGGAAGGGGTTGGCAGTGATGGTGGTGGGGTGATGAGGGGGTTATTGATGGTGGTGGGGGGTAATGAGGGAGGTCAGTAATGGTGGGGGGGAGGATTGATGGTAGGCTGGAGTTTGTTGAGCTGGGATGATGAGGGTACGACTGTGATGATAATGGTTATGGAGAAGCTGCAGTTAACTCTCTCGGGACTTTTTTTTTGGGGGGGCACTTTTTTTTTTTTTTGCCAGCATCAGCAGCTGTAATTGAGCTTAGGAAAGAAGTTCTGTGGCAAAGGCAGTTAGACATACTTCTCTTTAATACCCAGGCAAATATTCTGGATATCGCTAGGTCATTTTATTGAACCTCGAATCGACATGGTGAATAATCTGGTCTGGAGGTAGGAAGAATATTATATAAAAAGACCTAATCCGACCTGATATAGAAGTGATTTGATAATGAACGTGATACAGAAATTACAGCAGGGGTCAGTAGCCTACACACTGGTAAAATACAAGACCACAGTAGAGGCGATGATGAGGGTACAGTTCAAGAGGTAATGACATGGATACCTAGGCCCCCCCGCAGGTGATAATGACAGGTGTAATCCCAGGTTGGCCTGTCTGTACCCTGTGCTGGCTAGACGGCTGGTTGAGTGTGTGTGTGTGTGTGTGTGTGTGTGTGTGTTTGTGTAATTTTTTATGTACTCCATTTCTCTTCCCGATACAACCATCGCTGTCTGGAGGCGTTGAGTTGCCGTGGATGTAGGAATAGGGAGTTTTGGATCATCATCATCATCATCA
>NC_137046.1:57708693-57738693 GCF_032717465.1 Coenobita brevimanus | reverse complement strand
GAGCCGTCGTATTGTCTTTTTTTCTGTCACTGAGCTACGAGAAATAAACTGCAAAAAGACGAAAATTTCCGCCCAGTTAAAATGAAATAACAGACTATACTTTTTTTTACTTTAATTCGGCCCGTAGGAGAATAGGACAGTACCGTAGTTCTACATCTTTTCATAGCACTTCTTCGCGATTAGCACTATGTTGGAGTGTTAATCTTTTATTACAACTCAACACTGAAGATGGAGAGATGGCAATTTTAGGCCAAGTTAGAGTAAAAGTAGTTTAAAGTGAAGGCGTTAAAAAGACTGATGTATCTCCCGCTGCAAAGCGTCTCCCAAGCTTATAAAAAAGAAGTCTGAAGGAAGCAAGACTAAACTAGATATTACCTGACTGGATTCAACAGGTAAATGGAAAAATAATACCTTGACCTTATTTTTGTCTCACCTGTGATGGGGGAGGACTGAGGGGAGGGAGGGAGGGAGGGAGAGAGAGAAGAGGGAGGGGAGATTAGGGAGTGAGGGAGGAGGGGAGAGGGAGGGCCTAGGGAAGGAAGTGTGTCAAGCCCTACGTGACTGACCTTAAGACTCTGTTTCTTATGGTTATGAATGAGAGACGGACACCCACGTCATACCTCCCCTTGACTTTCCATCCCTCCGCCCCCTTCTCTTTCTCTCTCTCTCTCTCTCTCTCTCTCTCTCTCTCTCTCTCTCTCTGTAAAGGCAGAATATTCTTTTCCCAATTTATTTATAACGAGAGGCAGACCGAAAAAGACCTGGGACGAGGCCACAGAGCATGACCTCAAGGATAAGGGATAGGGAGGCTGCCTGAGATCGAGCAGCGTGGAGAGCCTTCATTAGGTGACCAAGGCCGACATAGGCAAGCACATTGGTTCCATTATAAACGATGTGAACCATGTAACCTTCCTCATGCTCCTAATTTTAAAAAACAATGTCCACTTTTTCCACCTATCTTTCATTTTTCTCTTATCTTTATTTTCTAAATTACCACACAGCGTTCCCTTCCATCCTTATGCTATCCTACTTACCTTCATCGCTAAACACTCATCGATTATACTAAAACATATATATAATGCATCACGGAGCGCCATGCCATTAAAGTAATCGGCTCAGGCAGCGATTACCCCGGCCAGTTAATTTGCTAATAGAGATTCCATCAAGTAATTACATGTACCATACACTGGGTTAAAATTTAATCCTTTTTCGCAGTTTATTTTTTATTTAATTTTTTTGCATTTTGTTTCTGCTGTCGTGATTTTCTTTTTTTCCTGCGACTACAGTTTTATTCATGTAGTAGTAGTAGTAGTAGTTGTAGTATTATTATTAGTAGTGGTGGTGGTGGTGGTGGTAATAGTAGTGGCATTAGTAATTATAGGAGGATGAGGAGGCGGAAGAAGAGAAGGAGTTTTTATTTATTGACGATATCAGACAAAAAAAACAAAAAAACAAAAAAAAGCTTGAATATTTCTCTGCTGAATAAAATCGTCAAAGGTTCACCATAGTTCTTTTGTTTGAAAAAGGCGGAGATTTTCGTCCTTGTGCAGCCTTATTTCACGTAGCTCAGTGGCAGAATAAGGCAGTACTACGGGTCTACATCCTTTTCATGGCACTTCTTTGTGACTAGCACCATGTTGTAATACTAAATCCTTTATTACAGGTCAGCATTCAAGATGGAGGGATGGCAATTTTACGCCCAGTCAAAGTGATCGGAGTAGAGAAAATGTTAATTGTGATGGGCCATTTCATTCACTGTTTTTCATTATTATTTTTTATCTATTTACAGAGATGAAGTATTTTATTTATTTATTTATTTACTTATTATTTTCATTGCTACAATACTATTACTTTTACTTGGACTGCAGTCTCTCTCTCTCTCTCTCTCTCTCTCCCCCTCTCCCTCTCTCTCTCTCTCTCTCTCTCTCTCTCTCTTAGATATGCGTGCCAGTCGTCATAAAGAAGCGCTACGGTAAAGGTGTAGGCCCGCAACACTACCTTATTCTTCTCTTGAGCTACGCGAAATGAACTGCAAATGAGTGATAATCTGGGCCAGGTTAAGGTGAAGGAAATACTGAAGATCGCATTCAGCTAGAGGGGTTAGATACAGCCTTCTTAACCCCTTCACTACTAGAAATCCTGTGATGAGAAGCGTGACCAATGATTGTGATAATTACAACTCTCCCAAAATCTCCTATTGATTTCTCTGACTCCCCCCAGCCTCCTTCTCTCTCTTCCCCCTGGCTCTCTGTGGATCTCTGTCACATCTGATTTCTAGCTATATATTCCTATCAGACTTCCGGCTTAGCAGACGTGTGTGGGTGTACCTGTGTGTGTGTGCGTGTGTGTGTCTCTCGAGCTTCCGTCACATGAGCGAACTTTTCCATGACTGGCTTGTGAGTTCATCAGGTGTTTGGTACATTTGTTAGTCTGGGTTTAATGGGATGTTTACTCTTCCTCTCCTCTACCGGATGTCATGTAGCCTGCTTAGTGTTATATGGTTACGTATTGTGCCTATATCTATCTTGTGTGTGTGTGTGTGTGTGTGTGTGTGTGTGTGTGTGTGTGTGTGTGTGCGTGCGTGCGCGCCCTCACATGCAGTTGTACACGTGTTGTTAAAGGGCGATGATTTATTAAACCCATGGGAGAATATGTGATAACATGAATGAATGTGATAACATGAATGAACATTGCGTGAGAGGGAGAGAGAGAGAGAGAGAGAGGTTTACATAGGTGCAGAGATACACAGATGATACAGACCTTGCGATTCTGTCTTGATGATCCGACCTTATTAGCTGTGGAAAAACCTGCCTACTAATTACGCAAGTTTAAGAATGAGAAGAATTTTAACTGGAATAACAAGAGAGACAGACAGATAGACAGAGAGACGAGGAAACAGAAAGATGCATGTTAGAAAGTGAGAAGGAAGGTGAAGTAAAAAAGTAAAACGATATTGTTGGAGAGAGAGAGAGAGAGAGAGAGAGAGGCGGGTGTGTGGGAGGAACAACACCTGAGAAACACCTGACCCCTCACGTGTAAGGCCACGTATGTGAGAGCTTACTGTGTAGGGATAGATAGATAGAGAGAGAGATTGGTAGACAGATATAAATAGCGAGAGAGAGTAAATGAATGAATGAATGAGAGAGAGAAGCCGATCGTATAGATTCATATCCGACTATAGGCGACATTTGCACAGGATACTGCGACGTAATTTGCACGGAATCCTTCTCCTCCTCCGCATCATCATCATCATCATGAGTCTCCGTTTTGTTGTCTTCGTCATCATCAGTTTGTTCATCATCGAAATCGTCAGTACTATCTTCCTCATCATCATCATCATCTTTCTCATCATCATCATCATCATCATCATCAATATCCGTGTTGCTGCCATCGTCATCATCAACTGTTCATCATCGAAATCGTCGGTACTGTCTTCCTCCTCATCATCATCATCATCTTTCTCATCATCATCCTCATCATCATCATCATCATTATCATCATTACCCGGCTCCTCACTACCCTGGCACAACAATTAGCTCTACTCACGTGGACATCACACCTGCGTTACCATCGCCGGCGTAGGAGGTAAAGAAATTATAATTGTGTGTGTGTGTGTGTGTGTGTGTGTGTGTGTGTGTGTGTGTGTGTGTGTGTGTGTTTATCTCTGCACCATACTCACATTCTTGTCGACTTCTGTGCGTTAATCCCAAAATATTATATTGTATAATTTGTATATATTGTAAAAACAGGAGTGCCGTGTTTTTTGTACTGATTTATTTATTTAATTTTGTGAGATTAGTGACTGATTTTCCACACTAATATAATCTGCTTATGAGATTATGCAATTAGGATTAAATAATGGTTTAAGTAATACACTAACATTATTTATGTATTTATGTATTTATTTATTTTTCACTTGGCCTAAGTTTGCAATCTATCCTTTTTCAATGTAGAGTTGTAACAATAGATTATCACTCGAATATGATGCTAGTCACGAAGAAGTGATATGGAAAGGATTAGCACTATATCATCACCCTTTTCCTGGATCTGAACTACGTATGCTACAAAAGGACGAAAATCTGGGCCAAGTAAAGGCAAAAGGAGCATAGTTTTGCAATTTCTCTTTATGACTTCGATAAATAGTTAAGTTTCATAGTTGTGAGAATGTAGTTGTATTTTCATGATTGTAAATGAAAATAATTGAGCCGATTCAACCCCCTCATGGTAAGGACAGCTCTGGTATTATGCACCTTACATCATATTTTTTTTTTCCTTATGCGAGTGGAGCGACCAAGGAGCCTGATTGTGTTACTTCTTGTTCTATTAATATTTTTGTGATCTGAATATGTCTCGTATTCTGTTGAGACACACAGACAGACAGACAGAGAGACAGACAGATAGACAAATGCTGCCTTATTTTGGTGACAGACAGAGACAGATGCCGCTTTTCCCTGTTCATTAGGTCGTGTTAATGTGCTGTTTCTGTACCTTCACTGTCTCTGTTTTCTGTGACTTGTTTTCTAGATTCATCCTCACTCTTTATCTATTATTAACACTATTTTTCTCATTTTATTATTATTGTTATTATTATTATTATTATTATAATTATTATTGTTGTTGTTGTTGTTGTTCTTAGTAATGGTAGTAGCTGTAGTAGTAATTATTATTAGTAGCAGTAGTAGTACTAGAAGTAGTAATTTAACGGAACAGCAACAACTACTGCCTCTATTACTACTACTTCTACTACTGCTACCATCATCATCATCATCATCATCATCATCATCATTATCATCATTTGCTCTCTGCGGTCTCGTGGTCAGCAAGAGTTGATAACAAAATACATCCACCGTGTTAAGGAATTTCGGTATAATTTTCGTAAGACCTGCAAAATTAAGACTCCAAAAGATATCGTCAGAGACTCTATGTGATCCTTGTAAGATGTAAATAATTGAGCTTAGAAGAATTCCTGTTGTTTCTTCCTTGGCGATTTATTTTCCCTGCTACATCTTCATATTCTCATTTATCTTGTTATTGTCGACACAGTTTGCATCAGTAACGTAAAAACAGGTATAAAGGTGAAGAAGGCTGGGATAAATCGCTGAGGAAAAAGTGTGACGAAATTACCCCAGAACTATCCAGGAGTATTATAAAGGTGAATTAGGCAGGGATAAGTCGCAGACGAAGAGGTGTTACGGCATCCCTCCCTCCACAGGCCATCGAGAATACGGCCCATTGAGTTGGAATAATTGCTTCCGTCCCCCACTCCCCGTCCCCAAGCAGGCCCCAGACCCTATGTGCTTGTCTCGATGTGTGTGTGTGTGTGTGTGTGTGTGTGTGTGTGTGTGTGTGTGTGTGTGTGTGTACGCTCTTGATTTTGGCCTGTTATCGACATTGCACTTCTGTATTTTCTCTGCAACAAAAAAAATTACTCTCCTTCCAAGACTTGCTCGATTTTGGTTTTCTTTTTGATTTTACAGTTTTTTTTTTTTCTATAAGCAACCAAAAAACTTAACGTTCCTCCATTAAAGACAGGCAGCCTCTTGAATCTACGTCGTCTAGTGCAGAATGACCAGCTCCACATAACCCTTCACCGAATCGTCAGGCTGGCTACGTGAGGGGCGGCACGGAGACGAACGGATCCGGGTGATTTGCCATAGCTCTGAAATCCGGGTCCTTTTGCTTTTGACATTTTGACATTTTCGGACGGTATTTTTTAACTTGGGATAGATTTCGCTAGTTTTGGGGTTAGAGATAGGTTTAATAGATTCCTGTGGTACTAGGGGACTGTGCTAGATTCAGGGGAAATGATGTTAGAAGCGAGAGTTTAGCGATAGTCATGGATGCTGTTGGGAATCATTGGGTTAAGGGGAGTTTGTGATGGCTGACTTTCTCGGCGGGGTGCAGCAAAGGTTGAATGGGACAGGGTGATTGAGGTGAGGAGGAGGAAGAGGAAGAGGAAGGAGGGGAATAAGGGGAGGAAGAGGAAGGAGAAGGTTAAGGAAAGGAAGAGGGAGAAGAGAGGAAGAGGAAGGAAGAGAAAGAAAGAGGAAGTAGAAGGAAAGGATAAGGAGGGAAAGAGGAAGCAAGGAGATAAAGAGGGGGGGAAGAGACAGAGGAAGAGGAAGGAGAGGGTTAGAAAGGAAAGGAATAAGGAGAGGGAGAGAAAGAAAAACTGGGATAAGGAAGGGAAGAGGAGGGGAAAGGAGAGGGACAAGAAGAGAAGGAATAAAGAAGGAAGGACAGGGATAAGAAGAGGAGGATGAAGAGGAAGAAGGGGAGGAAGAGGAAGGATGGAGATGAAGAGGAGAGAAGAGACGGAAGAAGAAGGAAAAAGAAGGACCTGGGTAGTGTGGAGGAAGATCAAAGCTGGAAGGAAATAGGAGAGATTCAGGAAGAGGGGAATTAGTGAGAAAGGGAAGGAGAGAAGGTAGAGAGAGGAGGAGAGGAAAGGTGGAGGAAAGGAGAGAGAGAGAGAGAGAGAGAGAGAGAGAGAGAGAGAGAGAAGAGACGAGGGGAAAGGAGCAGAGGGAAAAGATTTAAGTAGAGGAACAGAAGAATGGAAGGAGAGGGGAGCGATGAAGGAAGAGGAGAAATAGGGAGGGAAGGAGACGAGGCACGAAAGGGAGGAAAGAAAAGATGGAAGAGAGATAAGAGACAGAAGGAAATTGGAACAGGAAGAGCAAGATAAAATAGAGAGACAAATTTGGAAGGAGAGAGGGGAGGAGAGGAAGAGGGAAACGATTGAGAAGGATGAGGATGAGGAGGATGTAAGGAAAATATTGAGAGTTGATTGAAGGAGCAGAAGGAAGGCCCATATTCATAAACCTTCTTGAGCTTCAGTTGCGTTTAAGATCTTTTGTGTATACCTTCCTCCATCTATATAATTTTTTTTTTTTTTCTGCCCTTCTCTCTTCCTATATCTCCCGTCTTTTCTGTCACTTTTTATTCTCTTTCCTTTTCATGTGGCTTTACCTTGAGTGACAAGCCTACTTTCCTGTAAGCCAGGAAACCATTTGCAACGTTGGGTAGTAACCGTATAACCAACCTGTACGTGTTCGTTACGTGTCAGCAGGTGGGTTGGCGGAGGGTTAGTGCCCCTCCCTGTAAAACGACTAACACAAAGACAAACAGCCACCCCTTATGGGATTATGGTGTCTTTCTATAGACAGACTTCTATGACACACACACTTTCTCTCTCTCTCTCTCTCTCTCTCTCAGCATAAAGAGGATAAGAGCATGATTTAAGGAAGTTTAGAGAGAGACAAATTAGGGGAGGAGGGAGAGGGAGGGTGAGGGGAAGAGGAGGGATGGAAGGTGAGGGCGAGAGGGGGGGGGATTGATGGGTGGGGGAGACTGCTCACTGAGATGCAGGGTGAGTGGAGAGGGGACGATAGATGCAATCCTGTGCGATAGATAGACTGATAAATTTCTCCATATATAGTAGTTAGGTAAATTGGTAAATAGATGAAATTATTGTATATGTAGGTTGATAGACAGACCGATAATTCGTATACTGCTACTAAATGGAGAGAGAGAGAGAGAGAGAGAGAGAGAGAGTTGCAGACCTAAGAAACATATAGAGAAATTGATGCTGATTTAGAGCAAATAGATAGATAGATAGCTGGATAGATAGATAGACAGACAGATAGACTTAGATAGATGAATAGATAGATAGACTTCTAATTACCACCAGGCTATTTCATTCATCATGGGGACAGATCTCTCGTAGTGAAGGGATTTTTGCATATCTCGAACTCTTTCACAATCAGATATCTCCACTAAGCTGAATGAAATCGTCTGCCGGTTGCAAGAGGGAAATAATAAAGCGTACCTCGTCGGGCTGAAGGGGTTGAAGTCAGGTTCCTACAACCCTCTGAAGACTGTTTGGTTGTTCGTTCGTTAATTCCTTCTATCCCCAGACGATTTTCTCTGCCGTAGGAGTAACTGACCGGCAGTTTAGGATCGAACACTGCACTGCGATACCTTTTTTCAAACTTTCTGGTCCCTTCAGACGATTTTATTCAGCTGAGAGGAGGCATATTTCTAACTTCAGACCATTTTATTCAGCTGAAGAGAGGTTTATTTTCTACTAGACGATTTTATTCATCTTAGGAGAGGCTTATTTTTAACTTCAGACGATTTTATTCAGCACTGGAGAGGCTTTTCGAAATGAAAGGGGTTTGGTGATTTTGTTGAACTATTTACTTAACTGTTTTTCCTGAATCGTGTTTAGCTTGTCTCTACCAAACTTTTTTTTTTCTGTTTATCCATATATATACATAATTTTTTTTTTTTCTCTCTCGACGCGTAAGATATTCCTCTCATCCAAGGCGGAGTACGTGGAGCGAAAAGCATGTTGGATACGCGTTGTGGCCTATTTCCTCTTGGACGTCACCCGGAGCCCCGTGCCATGTCCCCGCCCCGTAAGTTATCAGAATGTCGCTATTAATAACCTTCACGTGTGGCCTGATTCTCGTGTGTGCTGACTCTCTTCATTCCGCAGACCGTCTTGGATTTTTCTAAGGCTTGGGATGCGGCTTTATTGAGGAGGTGGGTTTTTGCTGTCAAGTAGGCTTTGTGGGTTCTGAGATGTATTGTGGGAGGGGTTGTTATTATTATTATTATTATTATTTTTATTATTGTTGTTGCGGTGGTGGTGGTGGTAATCTTCATCTTCTTCGTCGTCGTTTTTTTTTTCTTTTGTCGTTCTTGTGTTCCTCCTCCTCCTCCTCCTCCTCCTCCTCCTCCTCCTCCTCCTCCTCCTCCTCCTCCTCCTCCCATTTCCATTATTTCCAATCTCCATCTCCCCTGTTTCCGCTTCTTTCAATTTCCTCTTCCCGTTTTCTCTTTCCCTTCCCTCTGTCTCCCTCACTTCGTTCCTCTTTGCCCTCTTCAACATCTCTTCTCACCCCTTACTCCCCATTAACGCCCCGTACTCTCCCTTCTCTTTCCCTCCCACACTTTCCGTCCCCCTTCCCTTCATCCTCTCCTTTCTCCCCATTTCCTCCCTCCCCTTCTTTTGCCTTTTATAGGAGATAAAACACACACACACACACACACACACACACACACACAATGTCGACGAACTGAGGACGACGCTCTTCCTCTTATGATGTAATTTCAACCAGTTTTTTATCCATATTATTATTTATTTTCGCAGACCAAACAAATCTAACCTGACCTGACCGAGAGTGACCCGGGATATGAGAGAGAAAAAAATTATGTAACTATGAAATGACGCAGTGAACATGGAAAAACAGAAAGTACGAAATTAATGTATAAAATTTTGAAACTATGAGAAAGGTAAAACGAAAACTGAAGGAAAAAAATGTGATATAGAAAATTATGAACATTGAGAACGGAAAAAAGAATGAAAAAAGGGGATGGAAAACAAGAAAATAATTATTAATAAAAAAATACAGCAGGTAAAATGACAGCAAAAGGAAAATTGAAGAAAAAGACTATGTTTAATGAAATAGAGAACCAAAAATACATTGATAAAATATGAAGAGAAGGAAAAAAATTACATAAGAAAGGAAAGACGAGAAAAAATAGGGAAGGAAAAATGAAAATAAATGAGAGGATAGATTAAAATGTAGAAAAGAATTACGAAAGGAGAAATAAACGGGCAGAAAATCCTCAAGACGAACAAATAGGAAATAAAGGGAAATAAAGAATAGCAACGAAGAAATATATAAGGACAAGAAACGAGGACAAGAATAACACTGAAATAATAAAAGGAAAAAGATAAGAAAATAAAGAAAAACTACAGCATAAAAAGAGAGAGAAATAATCAAATGAAAACAGTTGCAAAGATAAGAAAAGATTAGGACTTAAAAGGGTAACTAAAGGAAACAAAAGAGAAACGGCGAGAGAGAGAGAGAGAGAGAGAGAGAGAGAGAGAGAGAGAGAGAGAGAATTCAATATAGATCCAGTTGCCACAGTTTTTTTTTCTGGGGTTTATTTTTAGTGATCTGTAATTGAGTTTGACCCAAAATAAACCGACAGAGTTTAGTCGGTAAAAGTTTGTCTTAACCCTCTCATGGGTCGGACAACTCTATTAAATCTCTTCAAGGTGTCAGACGATTTTATTCAGCTGGGAGTTAGTCATCGGGGCTGGAGTAAGACTGCCACCTGACGATTTTATTCAGCGATTCAGTTTTATTAGTAAAGAGGTTAACTAAGGCTTTAGCTAAATCTTCATCCAAATCCTCCAGTCCCAAGGTCTCCACTAAGCTGAGTAAATCGTCTGGAGTTAGCGCAGGTGAGGAAATGATATTGGTAGTGAAGATGCACAGTGAAGGAAGTGAAAAGATAAGGAAATACGAATGTAATGGGTAAATTAACGTACCTTATACCGTCTTTTAGAACGATGATTGAAATAGATAAGGTGACTGATAGAAACTGCTGTGTAGTTGATGAAAGTTGATTGTAGTTCATTATCATCATCATCATCATCATCATCATCATCATAAACAGAGAAGTCGGGTCATTTACTCATTGATGTATTGTAAAATGATGGCCTAGCCACGGGCCCCTATGCCACTATGCAGATAAAACTTATGAGGCTGGCATTTACTGTTTACATATTGATTGGGCGAGGCAGAGAAATAAGGACAGATTAAACAAGAAGGAAAAAGGAAAACACAGACTCGAGTAAGAGCAAAAAATTTAGTACAAAGAGAGGCAGAAGGATCAGAACGATTTGGAGAGAGAGAGAGAGGGAGGGGGGGGGCAATGACCTCACTACCGCCACCTACACAGTCTTTATATGAACAAGAAACCCTGGTCCTGCCATAATACTGCATCATCACCTCTTCCTATATACGCTGGCCTCCTCTGACCTTCCCTTAGGGCATTCACGAGGTCATTCCCCCTCAGACAAAGGGTGGGGGAGGGGGAAAAGGGGAGAGGTGAAGAGGAGGGAGGGGAGTGAAGGGAAGAGTAAAATTTAGTGGAAGGAATGCACCCGTCATCATTACTATCATCATCATTAATGGTATCATCGTTATCATTATTGCCATAAAAAACATTCTCTTGATGATGATGATGATGATGATGGTGGTGGTGGTGGTGTTGGTGGTGGTGGCGATGGTGATGGTGGTTATTAATCATCAGCATCAGCATCAGCAGCATCAGCAGCACCATCATCATAAAACTGGAATTACACACCCAGAGTGGAAGAGTATTTATTTTGGAGATACAGTACCTTCTGCCCAACATTGAGCCTCTTCAAGTACAAGCAGTGACAGATTTTATGCCTGTATACGGCGTAGGTGTGTGTGTGTGTGTGTGTGTGTGTGTGTGTGTGTGTGTGTGAGAGAGAGAGAGAGAGAGAGAGAGAGAGAGGTGAGGAAGAAAAAGATGCAGTGCTTCATTACCGTAATTTTATTGGATTCCACAATACATAGAGGAAACAAAAAATTCATTCATTCGTATCGTAAGCACATACAAGGAAAAAGACGTTTATCATAAATACATAAGTAAAATCCGTCTTTCTCTCTCGTAAATAAATAAATAAAAAAATCTATGCGTCATTATCTTCGTTGTAATTAATGTCATAATATATACAGTATACAGAATAAAATCATAAATACAAATCAATAACTCACATAATCTGTTCCCAAGTGCTTTAAAACTATAGTGTGTTTGTTCAAACATGACCAAAAATCCCTAACCCATTTCAGCTCAGGTGATGGTCGGGTGTAGCGAGAGTGGATGGTTAATTTGGCTAGTAACCAAGGAGACTCATGCCTTCCTCACAGCTAACACACGTCGAATTTTATGCAACCACGACTTAAGTATTGGATTTGTGGTCCAGTTCTGTCACATGAAAAGAGATAGGCCTGATAAGCAAGCAAATAATTTCTTTACCTTATCAGAAGTGCAATTATGACTAATTTATAAATCTTAAGTAAATAATTATATCACTTTCATCCGTACAAATATAATTATAATGTAACGTCACTTGAGCCTATTGTCCTTTCATTTTGATCTGGCACAGATTTTCATCTTTTTTTTTTTTAGTTTCTTCCGTATAGTTCAGCGGCAGAAAATGAAGAGCTGCGGTTCTACATCCTTTACATAGCACTTATTCGTGACTATACTCCGTTCACTTTAACATGGACCAGATTTGTGTCCAGTGCTACAGCTGTACGTTCTTCCACAGCACTTCTTTGTGACTAACGCCATATTCTAGTGTTCATCTCTTGTTACAGGTCAGCATTAAAGATAGAGACAGGTGGTAGTTTTAGGCCAAGTTAGAGTGATCGGAGTATAGAATGATGTTTAAATGCTAGTCTGTTGTTACAGCTCAGCATTTAAGGTTGAGCGATGTGAATTTTAGGCCAGGTTATAATGAGAAGAGTTGAGTTGTTGAGCCTAGCCACGGGACCCTACGCCTCTCAGGGATAATATGGGACTGGATGTTATTGTACTTTTAGTGTTAATTGAAGGGATAATTGCATGAATAATAACGAAATATATCAAGTATATTTGTTTGGTTGTAATTAGTGACTGTGGGAGGGTAATAATAATAATAATAATAATAATAATAATAATAATAATAGCAATAATAATAATAATATTGATAATAATAATAATAATAATAATAATAATAATAATAATAGTAAGAGTAATAATAATAACAGGTACAAACACAACCTGCATCCAGTACATATATTTACCAACATTCATCACTACCCACACCATAAACATTGACAGTCATCATCATCAGCATTTCATCAATACCATTACAGTTTTAAAAGGCACCATTACCACCATTTTCATTGTCGTTACTGGCGCTCATCATCATCATCATCATCACCACCACCACCACCATCATCCACTGCGTTTGTCCACTACAGAAGAAAGGCTTTCCTCATCTCTCTCCATTCAGACCTGTTTCTTTGTCCTAACTCAACCGAGCCCCCCCTTAAAAAAAAAAAAAAAAAAAATCCACTCTCTCCCACCACCATCAACAACCACAAAACCACCGAGAGGCATTACTAGAGAAACCATTCAGTCCCTTATTATCCATTATTCAAAGCCAAAGTAATCGCCAATTCCCTCTCATAGCCTCATTCATCCCCCTACTCCACCCACGAAGGTTCCTCCGTGCAGCGCTTCGGGTAGTAACTCTTCCCCTTCTAAGTAAGACCTTGCAGGGGTGGTCGATGTGCTCCGTCCTTGGTTTTTTGCGGTCTCCTCCATGGTCTCCTCCTTTCTGGGTTGTGTCTTTCGGATGATACTCTGCCGTCACTATCTTCATCTACCTTCGTCTGTCACCACCAGAGGGAGAGGGAGAGAGAGAGAGAGAGAGAGAGACTCATCAAAATGTGCACCAACATGTGGCACAACCACAACGACCGCCTCCATCATTTACCACCACAACGACCACCATTACAATGTACCACCACAACCCCCACCACTACCACCACCATCATCATCATCTACCACCACAAAAACCACCATAACCATCTACCATCACAACGACCACCACCACCATCTACCATCACAACGACCACCACCACCATCTACTATCACAACGATCACCACCACCTTCTGCCACAACAACGAACACCACTGTCAGCATGTACAGTACCTCCACAACTGCAACTAGAAAGTAAGAATGCGCGCACCTACACCAGCGCCAGTAAAAGTTGTGGTTTACTATTGCAATTCCTCTTTCCTACCAGACGAACGTTTTTACGATCTCACATAGTTAATTCTACGGTCTTAGTCTGCCCCATTACACAGTCTGCGAGCGCTCATACCTCCTCCAACATCAGTAAACTTTATTATTTAGTTCTACATCCGGAACCGAATCCACTTCTAAGTCTAATAAACTCTTCCTCAGCCCACAGCTCTCCCATTCACCAGATTTCATTGATATCCGATAAAACCTTTTTGAGATACGCACAAACAGACAAACTGACGCAGCTGCATACATAACCTCCGCCCAACAAGAGAACAGAGACGGCATAAAGCACACACATTCAGCATCAAGAGTTAACCTTTAACGACTGTACTATTTTTGTGTTTTCCTACCACAACCGAGACCGAGGACAAATTACAAGACCACCAGAGAGCGAGACCAAAAACACAGAGACGCCAGAAACAAGCACTCACCATCACTTGGCAGCCAGACGATTATACCATTTTCCTGTTTTCTACGAGACCCGAGACCGAGACCGCTAAATCATGAGTTCTCTGAAGCCCTCGAAGTCCACTTTACCCTTGCCGTCCTCGTCGATCTCGTCAATGATGTCGTTGAGGTCGCTCTCGGTCAGCTTGTTGTCCAGTTCTCGCAGGATCTCCTTCAGGGTCTGCGTCGTGATGTACCCGTTCCCTGAGGCCGAGAGAGAGAGTAATATATAGATAGATAGATAGGTAGGTAGGTAGGTAGGTAGAGAGAGAGAGAGAGAGAGCATTGGGCATGACGCTAAATTTTAGAAAGGAGATCCTAAGAATCAAAAATAATGTAGCAAAATCATATAATAACCCCCCTCGAAAAAAAGAAAATTGTGATAGCTATATTTTTGCGCCTTTCCAATATCTTCCTTCCATAAATGTCTTCCCTTCCTCCCACACTCAGCTCTTTTACTCCTCTCCCACGCTAGAGAGAGAGAGAGAGAGAGAGAGAGAGAATGTGGGCCGTCCTTTGACAGAGATTATAATTCAGTCATGTTGTCATAATAAACAACAATTTCCATTTCGTGGGCGGAATCTGTGTGTGTGTGTGTGTGTGTGTGTGTGTGTGTGTGTGTCCTGTGAAGTGGGTATGCTTTAGTATGTATGTATGCATGTGTGTTTGCTTGCCTGCTGGCGCTTGTATATGTACGAGTGTTTCTGTGTGCATGTGTGAGTATGTATGTATGTCCGTGGGTGAACGCGTGTGTTTGACAGTTCCCGTGAAGCGAGAGAGCCCTCCAAAAGCAGAAACAGAAGCTTTGATCAACCAGGTTAACAGAAAAACACACAAAAAGAAAAGAAAAAACAGCAACAAACTCTCTCTCTCTCCCTGTCAGAACCAGACGTTAAAAGTAAATGGTTTCTAGGCGGGGTAACCAGACGCTGTGCATTTTATTCACGATTTCAGACGATTTTGCATTTCAGACGATTTTTTCATGATTTGAGGTTTTATTTCAGACGATTATTATTTCAGGCGATTTTTTCATGATTTCAGGATATTTTTCATGATTTCAGGCGATTTTTTCATGATTTCAGGATATTTTTCATGATTTCAGGCGATTTTTTCATGTCAGACGATTTTTCATGATTTCAGACGATTTTTCATGATTTCAGGATATTTTTCATGATTTCAGGCGGTTTTTCATGATTTCAGACGGTTTTTCACGAGAGAAATTGTGCCTATCGAATGGATGGTTAAGAAGGAAAGAGTATGAACAATTATCTCAGTTAACCCCCCGTTGCCATGGAGTTACCTAGTTTTTTTTTTATTGCTTTTTCTTTCTTTCTCTCTCTCTCTCTCTCTCTCTCTCTCTCTCTCTCTTTACTAAGGCGAACAGAATGATTTTGTGTTGCTGGGAGAGTTTTTTTTTTTTTTTTTTTTAAGCGCTGATGGCTAATTACAATAGGTATTTTTGATTTTCTGCCTCAATATGAAAAAATATATTGTTTTTTACGGTCCCATAATGAGGTTACATGTAAAGGTTTTGTGTGTGTGTGTGTGTGTGTGTGTGTGTGTGTGTGTGTGTAAGAGGATTGCTGGGCTTTTGGGAACGGACTTTCTTGCCTGCCTCCAGAATCGAATACATAAAAAAAAAAAAAGGCAGAGAAAAAAAAAACAGCGAAAGACAACAGCTTCGAAATAAGAAAAAAAAAATATCCCCATTAACCCCATCAGTAAAGTAGAGTATTATATATAAATTTTACGCACCCTTTAACGAAAACAGGGCGTCTCCAAAGGTAATAATAATGGGCAAATTCTTACTGATTAGAAAAAGATGAATAAAGACATACGGAGGTCAAGGGATTAGTGATGAAATTGCTACCCGGAATTTAGATCAGAAAACTAACACGCAAAAAATCATCATCATCGTCACTATCTTCATCATCACAACCATCATCATCAGCATCAGTATCTTCATCATCATCGTCATTACTACCATCATCATCATCATCATCATCATCATCATCATCATCATCATCACTCCATACCTAATTCCCACCCAAAATATATAGTTAGGATCTAGAAGCAAAAAAATAATTGATATAAGAAAAGATAGAAGCAGACGACATTGATTTACTGAATTTTCTCAAATGGAATGGAAAGAACAGCTGAAAGGACGGAGTGGAGAATGCTGGATATAGCTAATGTGTGTGTATGTGTGTGTGAGTGTGTGTGTGTGTGTGAGAGAGAGAGAGAGAGAGAGACAGGGACAGAGACAGAGAGAGAGAAAAGAAAATCGAAGGAAAGAGAAATAAAGGGGAGATCCGATTTCGAGAGAGAGAGAGAGAGTTTGAAGAAAACCGTGAAAAGAATAGAAACAAGAAGCGATGCCAAGGCACGGCAAACCCGTCCCCGGCAGTCATTTTAGTGCTGACGTATTGTATAAACACAACTGGATATCTAGTCAAAGATGTCACTGATCAAATGTGAAGTGAATCGGGTGAAAATTGACGATATTATGCCCATTTGAAATTTGAGGCCTGACCCACCTGACATTGACCCCCCCCTACCGCTAACTGGGGGGTGACCCCCCTGATGTAATGAGGCACATTATAGGATGCAGATTCGAAAGATGCACCTTTAGGTTTTGGTTTCATGTCAATATGACGAATTTGAAAGTAGTTATGGCAAAAAAGGGATTTTTTTTTCTTTTATTTTTTATTTTTGGGGGCCTACAGCCTGGGCTTCGGTCCAATATGGATCAAAATGTAATTATGTGATTAGGTCATACCCCATCACCCGTGTCATTTTAGTCAAAATTGAACCTGTAGTTTTCGCGTTAAGTTAACAGACAAACAAACAACCCGAGTGAAAACAATACCCGTCCCCGAGCCCCTCCGGGGCAGGGGCGGGTAATAAGGCAGACGCGATTTCAACGGAAATGACAGAGAGAGAGAGAGAGAGAGACTAATTAGAGAAAAACAAAGCAAGGTAAGAAAACAGGAGAAAGATTGTCTGGGAAGTTGAGAGCGTGAAAGAAAGCGAGAGATGGCGAGAGGGGAGGGCTGACTTCCAACAGAACGTTCGCGGAAAGGGGGTACCGAAAAATTCGCTGAGTGGCCCGAGAGAGGGAGGAGGGCAAGGGTGACTGACCTATCTAACACCGCACAACACTTCACCTTAACCCTCTCAAGCTTGGGAGAACTCTAGTATTGTATTCCAGCCAACGGTAAACTATTTATATTCAACTGAGAGTGAGTCATAGGAGCTTGAGAGTTAATGCTGGTACAGTTAAGCCTCTAGAGCTCAAAATTACTTTGTTCAATTCCCGCCAACTCCAGACGATAAGGGATTGAATAGGGAGGCTGTCAGGGATCGAGCAGCATGGAGAGCCGCCATTAGGTGACCATGGAGGCATCTTGGAGCCTTTATAAACGAAACGAAACGTGGGTCATAGGAGCCTAGCAGTATTAGCCAGTCTCTCTCTCTCTCTCTCTCTCTCTCTCTCTCTCTCTCTCTCTCTCTCTCTCTCTCTCTCTCTCTCTCTTAGCTCACCCTCTTTGTCATAGAGCCTAAACGCCTCCTTCAGCTCGTTGGTGATGGTCTCCTCGTCGTCTTCCTGCAGGAAGTTAGACGCGATGGTCACAAACTTGTCGAAGCTGATCTTGCCGTCCTCTGCAATATAGGGCAAAAGGGGTCGTTAGGAGTGGACGTTGAGGAGTCTTTGGTGATAAGAGAGTGTTTGTGCTAGTGTTGTGATTGTAATTCTTGCTATCATCGTCATTGTCATCATCATTGTTATTATCACTGTGTTGTTACCCTCATCATTAT
Organism: Coenobita brevimanus; assembly: GCF_032717465.1. Classification (NCBI taxonomy): domain Eukaryota; kingdom Metazoa; phylum Arthropoda; class Malacostraca; order Decapoda; family Coenobitidae; genus Coenobita; species Coenobita brevimanus. Next base: position 57,720,728 of record NC_137046.1, on the reverse strand, counting down.
TGGCATTATCTTTGTTATCGTTATCATTGTTGTTATTATAGCTGTCATCATCATCATCATTGTTGTTGTTATCATTGCGTTTTTATCATCGTCATAATCATCACCTCCCCTGCGATGGTCACAAACAAGTAGTTGATCATGCTGTCCTGTGCAATAGAAGGGCAAAGGGGTCGTTATTGATGGTCATTGGAGAACTAATGGGGTCGTGTCAGTGTTATGGTTAGTGTTGTTGATTTTTTAGATGTTATCATTATTGTGTTAGTTGATTTGAGCAGGAAGAGGCTAAAAATAGGCTTGAATTATAATGAAAGTTATATTTAATTGACATGCTCGACCCCTTTCAGTAAATTAGGATATTTTTTTTTATATCATTAGAAGAACATTAATGATTTCTACTATATATTCGTTTTATTGGGATGATATTTTGTTTCACTGTTTGCATGCTGCTGTTTCAATACCTGTATACACTCGATCTAATTAATCATCGTCATTGTCCTTGAATCTGTGCTGTCGTCTGTGATATAAGGGATTTATTTGCATATGTTTATTTAATAGTCATGTCAGTTAGTTTGAAGCGATGCACGCCAGATTAACACATGTCATTAATTACGAACACTGGACGCGAATTAATATAAAACAGACTGCCATTTTAAGAGATTTGATGCCATGATGATTGTCAATAGGAGGATCTAATACGATTCCGACTGTCGTAAAGGAATAATAGGGGTTCATTGCATATTATCGTTACAAATGATGCGCTAGGCTTTGTGCTGTTGTTGGTAAAGGTTTAAGGTGCATTGAACTGTTGGTACAAAATACTGAGTGATTAGGACTGTGATTGTGAAAATTTTGTTACACTGAATTTTTTAAAATGATACGTTTCGGAGTGTTCAAACTAGATATTTGATTCAATTCAGGTTGTAAAGACGAAACCATTGGATAAAGTATATGTACTTGGCATGCTTCGAACTCTTAATTACAATGGAAGTGACGGGCTTTTGAATGTGGCTATAAGAGGAGTCATACTCGTTCAGTACGAAAGATTCATATGCGTCTAATCATTCAGTACAAAATGTTTGGTATGTTTCGAGCCTTTCAACACAGAGGACTTCGTATGCGTCAGACCGTTGATATGAAAAGTGATAGCGCTTGGAACTGTTGCTATAAAACGCTTAATACACTTTCAATACAGAAGACTCATATACTTCAGACTCTTCGATACAAAATGTTTCAAATGCTTCGAAGTGTTATATATACAAAGAACTTTCTGTGCATCAAATAAGAGAAAGTTGATGATGCTTTTGGACTGTTGGCTATGGGAGGTGTGATAACGTATTGAACACAACAGATTTCATTCGCTTCATCATTACCAAAGCTTTAAAATCAGGTGTCAAAGGGGAAAGGAACCGGTGTAATCTCTAATCAGCTGTGTGATGTCCAGATTTTAATTACACACAAAGCGAGGACATTTTAACGCAGAAGAGGACATGTGGGACTCATAATACTCAAAGGGGAGAAAGAAATACAGGGAAGAAATGCCACAATACTTATGAACTCAGACTTTGCCTCAGATAAAGACAGATGAAAAATTGATGGATAATATATAACAAGAGAGATGTACCCTGCTCTCCAGCTTTGGCCAGGATGCAAATGATTGAAAAAGAGGACACACACACACACACACACACACACACACACACACACACACACACACACACACACACACACACACACACACACACACACGGGCTCAGTGGGAACGTTCTCGCTTGCCATCTGGTAGACGGGAGTTCGAGCTTCGCTCAGGTTGCGAAAAGTTTCACTGACGAAGTGGGTGGTTACTGTTCCCCTTGAGCAAGAGGATGGGTGTGTGCGTGTGTGAAGGTCACAGCCTTGCCCTTAGATCGGACTATATGAGCTCTCAGCTCCCTTCCGGGAGGGTAAAAGCTGACGATCACGACCATCAAGTGATCCTGACCGACCCTCTCTCTCTCTCTCTCTCTCTCTCTCTCTCTCTCTCTCTCTCTCTCTCTCTCTCTCTCTCTCTCTCAAGTCAATCAGGTCACAATTAGGGTACAGATTCAGAGGTACGGAAACAGAAACAAAAGGGTTAACTTGTTAGGTGTGATGAAGTGGGGATCAAAGGCCTCTTTGTTGATGGAATAAGCCCAGAGAGAAAAAGTGAGAAGCGATTGAGTATGTGGAGACAAAGGGGGTGGGGGCTTTGATTGTGTTGTATCAGAGAGAGAGAGAGAGAGAGTGTGTCACTGCTTTCACATACATTAATATTCTCACACACACACACACACACACACACACACACACACACACACACACACACACACACACACACACACACACACACACACACACACAAAACCCGTTCATATTCGGCACACACCTCCGTTCGACCGTCAAATTCAAGTCTAAAACAAAATGTCTATTCTCTAGTCCATATTCTCGTCGGTTAAGGAAGCTCCGTAACACGTGTTCCTTAGCGATTTATTTTGGATACAGTTGGTTAATGATGAACGTCACAAAGCATGATCAGCGTAGGCCTTACTGTATAACCTAGACGTTTCAGGTATTGTGCTGAAATCACGGCAATTTTGACATGAGGGACCCACCAACTCCTCCACCAAGTTTGGCTAAAATCGAAGGACGAGATTTCGTTTTTGCACGGCCGGAACTATTCTCACGGGGCTGGAACTGTTCTCATGGGGTCTGTGAGAATAGTTCCACCCTTGACATAACGGGTTTTTGTCCGATTTTAAACACATTTGGTGGAAGTGTTGGGGAGGAGCACATGGCAAAATCTACTGTGTTTCAGAATAATATCTTAATATCCTTTTATACGTTATGGATGGAGAGCACGGTGATATTAGAATAATTCAGATGATACAGAAGAGAAGTGGAAGGTATAATAAGCAAAATAAATCGCTTAAGAAGAATTGTTAGGGAACCAGCTCAGTCGCCAAGAGAACGACGGTCAGACTCATACTCGACATTTCACAGTAACTCTCGATACTCACGCTCACTGTCGACTCTCTTGATGGTCTCGTTGAGGTCGTCGATGTCGAATGCAGTGCCCATGGTGGTAAATATGCTCTCCAGGTCCTTGGCTTCCACGTACCCCTTCTTCGTCTTGTCCACCGTCGCGAAGGCCTTGCGTAGAGCTGTTGGAAAAAGGGAAAGGGTGGGATAAGTAGATTTCATAACGTTTCCAACCTCTATTAGTCACCCCTACCCTGGCATTTCACCCCATCATACTTATCACTTCCCAACCCACCTAACCTTATGTATTCAGTCTCCCTTCCCTACCAACTCCCTTCCCCCCTTTCACCCTTCCCCTCACATACTAACTCACCACCACCACCACCACCACCACCACTTCTCCTCACTCTTCCTAAGCCAACCTTCCTAACCATTCCCATATCGTTCCATTGCCAACCAGCTCCTTCACTCCTATTTCCCGTTCCAACCTTCTCTCTTCTCACATATTAACCCTTCCACCATAACCACCACCATTCCAAACCAACAAACACTCTTAATCTTCCTTCCCAACCTCACTAATCAAACGTATTCAACTCTTTTCCCACCATTCCACCCACCAACCTTCCTACCATTCCTTTTCCAGCCTTCCAACCCTTCACTTATTAACACCTACAGTGTCTATCATACTACCCTAGCTTTCTTCCTTCCCCCACTGTCCCACCTCCAAGCCTCCCTCCTCTCTCCTCCCCTTTCACTTCTCAACCTTCCTACACCTCTCACATATACCACCACCATTCCACCCAGCACCCCGCCCTCCCTCCTCAGCAGTACTTCGTCTTAACCTAAAGCTGCATTCTAGTCCAACTTAAAACTGGTTGTGCCTTCTTTCTCTCCTCTTCCTTCCTCCCTCCTCCCCTCCCCTGCCATGGCCTGCCACACCCTCCCCCTCCCGTCTCTACCCTGCCCTGATCCGCTCTGCCATGCCTTGTCTTGCACTCACCACCGCACCTCTCCCCTCTCCTCCTCTTTTCCCCCTGCCCTGCTCTACCCCTCGTATACCTTGCACTGCCCGGCATCCTTACCTTGCTTTCCCTTGCTTTGCCATGTCTTGCCCTCACCTGTGTTTCTCCCCTCTCCTCTCCCGAAGCCTACCCTGTCTTGTCCTGTCCTGCCCGGCTGCCTTTCCCTCCCCATCCCCTCTCTGTCTTCCCTTCCCTTCCCTTCCCTGTTCTTCAGTTCCTTCCCTTCCCTGTCCTTCCGTCCCTTCCTTCCCTGCTTTGTCCTGCTCTCCTTTCCCATGCCCACCGCTGTCCTGCCCTGCCCTGCCCTGCCCTGCCCTTTCCGTCCCTTCCTTTCCCTTCCCCGCCCTGCCCTGTCGCGCGTTTCACGTTCCTTCTCTTCTTTCATTCATATCCCTGCTCTGCTCTACCGACCCTTCCCTTCCCTTCCCTTCCCTTCCCTTCCCTTCCCTTCCCTTCCCTTCCCTGCCTTACCATTCCCAGCCCTGCCTGGCCTGGCCTTGAATACTCTTGTGACCTAGTTCCGTACTTCAGGGGTTAGGTCAGATGTGGGTCACGGGCTGAAAAAGCCATTTGTTTCTGTGAATGTGTTATTGTGTGTGTGTGTGTGTGTGTGTGTGTGTGTGTGTGTGTGTGTGTGTGTAAGTTAAATTTATAGCTTTAAAACACACACACACACACACACACACATGCTAGCTTGAGTCCTGATCCCCTCCTAATTAAACCCACCCACGTTTACCCAAATTAACACCTGCCACTCTGATACGGAATCCAATTAAGCATAATGACGAAGAGGATATTATTATTAAGGTGTCATTTTTGCCTTCGAGTGTGCAGGTAATTATGGCTATTGTCCCAGAGGTCATTGTGGGTCTAGGTGATTAGAGGTCGAGAAGGTGATTGTGGTTGTCAAAAGGGAGAAGGATGGATGGATGAATGGATGGATGGATAGATAACAATTAGATAGGTAGATAGTAGTTCTCTCTCTCTCTCTCTCTCTCTCTCTCTCTCGTATCCTTTTCCCCTCACCTCTCCCCATCTTTTGCTTATCTCTTCTCCACCATCTCCCCTCACACTCTCACATACACCTTTTCGTAGTTTCTTCCTCTTCCCTGTTTCCTGGTTTTTTCCCTCACGTCGCCCCTTATCTAATCCCCCCTTCTCTTGGAACACTTCCCTCTTCATGGCCGAGCCTCTCCTTCTCCATAAATCTCTCCTCCCCCTTCCCCCAAAGACTTCCTCCCTTACCTCTGGCTCACTTCTCCCCCCCCCCTCACTTCCTGTTTCGGCCAGTATAAATTCTCTCTCTCAGTTCTTTACTCTCTAATTCTTTACCTTTTTCTCTATTTCATTTCCTCTCTCTGTCTTAATGCCTTCCCCTCTCCCATCCTCTCATTACCCTCAGTTCCAACCCCTTTCTTTCTTTCCCAACTCCCTCCCTTCTCCTTCAAACTCTCCCCTCTCCCTCAGTTCCTTCATTTCTCCTTCAGCCCCTTCCTTTCTCCCTCAGCCTTCCCTCTCTTCGTCACGCTCCATCCCTCAATCCTCTTTTTCTTTCTCCCTTACTCCCCCCTCCCTTCTCAAGCTTCTCAAACCCTTTCCCTTCTTCTTCAACGCCCCGTTCCCCTTTCCCAGCCCTTTTCTTTCTTTCTCAGTCTCTCTTTCCCTCACCCTCAACCCTTTGTCCTCTTCCTCAGCCCCTTTCCCCTCTCTCTCATTTCCTCAATCCTTCGGTCCTCCTCTTCTTAATCTTACCAGCTCCTCTTCTCCCTCAGTTTCCTTTTCCCATTCCCACCCTCTTCCCTCCCCAGCTCCCTTCCTCTCTCTCTCTCTCTCTCTCTCTCTCTCTCTCTCTCTCAAACGCCTTCCACTCTCCTTACAGTAACAGATTAAAGGGTACTGAATCCCCCTTAACCAGCAGCATAAAGCCTTCCCAATTGCCTCGCTTTTCACAGGAGTTACAACATTAATCACAGAAATAATCGCGTCCCTCATTATTTTCCCCCCTTTGATGTCTCTTTGAGGCCCACAGCGGCGTTCATCCCTACTCATCGACGTGACCCAGGCGTGGATAAGCCCATATGACTCGTGTGATGCCTTGTTGGAGCGCCACTAAGGAGGAGATGGAGACGAATTAGGTGGTGTGTTGGAGAACGTGGGGTTTAAAATAGTAGCCCCTGTTGGTAGGCCTCTTAGCTGCGTGACGTGGCATAGAAAACGTAAACATAATACTCGTGTAGATAAACAAATTAGCTCACTTCACACACACACACACACACACACACACACACACACACACACACACACACACACACACACACACACACACACACACACACACACACACACACACACACACACACACACACACACACACACACACACACACACACACACACACATTCCCTTTACCCGCTAAAGACATTTAATTTTTCCTACAGGTAAGGCAATGAAGAAGGATGCACCGACTAGAAGGATGCACCGTCTACCCACGTCCTGTTCTTCGTACAGAAAATAATCTTAGTAGGTCTTCCTGCTCTTACTACAAAAATTAGTCTTAGTAAAGAGAGGGAAACATATCGTAAGTTCATGTGAGTATAATTTCCGTCTTCTGTTTGCAATCGGTGCTGGAGAGGGACGCCTTCATGTGGTGGCACCGATATAACTGGACGGCGCAACTGCCTGGTTATTGAAACGTCCCTCAGCTACTTTCCTATCCCCCGAAAGGAACATGGTGGACCGCAGGAAGGCAACTTAAGCCTGCAGTCCACCAGGTTTACCTTTCAGAAGAGCCAGGGGTTGCAATTAATGTTATACCCTTTGTACTCTAACACAGCCTAAAACCGCCATCTCTCCATCTTGAATGCTGAGTTGTAGCAATAGATTAACCCTAAAATATGATGCTAGTCACGAAGGGCTATGCTGAGGGTGTAGAGTCATCGTATTCACTTTTTCCTCCACTGACCTTCGTGAAATAAGCTGCTAAAGGACGAAAATCTGGGCCAAGTTAAGGTAAAAGGACTGTACCACTTATTTGTTACGGAGCAGTGGAGTCCTCGAGCGGCGGCTGTACCAACTAACTCACCGTGCATGGTTTTCTCGTCGATATCCGCCTGGGAAAGAAAAAGAAAATAGTATTAGTAAATGGAACTCTATTTTGACAACAGAGAATTTATATCAAGTTTCATGTATTTATTTTTTTCTTCATTTTTATTTTTGACTATATGGTACAGAATCATCATCAACTGTTTTTCTTCCGCCATACATCTTTCCCCGTAACATCACCATCAGGCATCATCCTTCTCTTCCCCTCTTTCCTCCTCTTTCAATTCTTCTCCTGGCTTATTTTTCCTCTTGCTGTTTCTCTCTACGTCTCCTCTTTCTTTCCATGACCTTTCCTCGTCCTCCTCCCTAATTTTTTTTCTCGCCTCTTCACCTGCTCCATCTCCTGTCTTCTCTTAATTCCCCCCTCTCCTCCTCCTCCTCCTCCTCCTCCTCCTCCGTCTTGGCATGGTGAGGAGAGCTATGTCTGACAGTTCCCTCCCTGACATTAATACCACATTTATCTTCGCGTTCCTCTTGTCTGCTTCACTCTTAAATTTAACCTATCCCACTTCAATTCATTTTTATATTTCGTTTATTATTTTCCTTTTTTCTTATTTGCAAGTGAGGCACATTCTAGAGCGCATAGGAACCTTCGTAGCACCTTATTTTTAGTGATTAATGTTGTTGTTATTAATATCGTAAAATATCAGCATAGTATCATTTGCAGATAAAGGAGGTTTAGTTATACTGTAGAGTGTAGAGGGTAAATCGCTAAGTAAGCCGTGTTACGATCTCCGAAGTGTGTGTGTGTGTGTGTGTGTGTGTGTGTGTGTGTGTGTGTGTGTGTGTGAGATCCGTAACCCCTTTTCGGCTCCGGTGATGTGTTGTCAGGTTGGAGGGTAAATCTGACTAGTAACCAAGGAGACTTATTAATACCTCATAACAAAAGTTCATCAAATTTCATGTAACCGCGACAAAATATTTTACTATGAGAGAGTCCCAGTTCCGTCAGATGAAAACAAACCCCCTCTAGGATAGTATGGCTTAGAATAGGTTAGGTTGGGTGAGGTTAGGGTAGGTTAGGGTAATTTAAACTGGATTTGAGTGGGTTTGAGTAGGTTCAGCTCGGTTAATCTTGGTTTAGAGAGGATTAGATTAAATAAGTGTGGATTGGAGTATTTTGGCTAATATGAAGGGGTTAGATTAAGTATGGCCATGTTAGTGTGAATGCGATGGACAAGGATTCGTTAGGTAAGTCTTGAATGTTAGGGGCTGGAAAGAGACGCCTTCACGTGGTGGCACCGATATGACTGGGCGGTGAAGGTGACTGGTTATACATGGCTATACATACGTCCTTTCATTCTCCTCCCTCTCCCCCGAAAGGATGGTGGACTACTACTACTACTACTACTACTACTGCTACTGCTACTACTACTACTACCACCACCACCACCACCACCACCATCACTACTACTACTACTACTACTACTACTATTACTACTACTGCTACTACTGTTACAACTACTACTACTACTACTACTACGAGGCGGTACTATATAAAGTTGGGTTTGATGCTGCCATACCATGTGGCATGAGTGACGTGTGACAGCTCAGTGACACTAATACCACATCTCTCGTAGCCCTTTGGTATGACCCTCTCTTAGTTACTGTATATTTATACCCATTGAAGCTCGCTCGTGTTGTACTGTTATTATTATTATTATTATTATTATTATTTAATTATTATTATTATATTTAAGTACTATATTTCTTTTACTCTGACATACTTAAAATTGTCATTCTCTCTCTCTCTCTCTCTCTCTCTCTCTCTCTCCCCCCGCGCGCGCGCTCTGTGTGTGTGTGTGTGTGTGTGTGTGTGTATATATATATATATATATATATATATATATATATATATATACCAAACAACCGTAACACCTCTTTCAGCTCGGTTCACTGCCAGATTTAGTCAGATTGAAGGGTACTCTGACTATTAACCAAGGAGACTCACTACGTCAAATTTTAGCTGTGGGAGTGTCCTAGTACCGTCAGATGAAAACAGACTGTGGATACGACATTTGATACATATTGGGTAGCTCGTCCACCCTGTAACTGGAAGGACGCGAGGTTAGATTTATATGCCGATCAGACTGTTGGGTAAAGTTAGTTTCCTCCCCGTTCATTCCTGATCACCCAGCAATATAATTAGGGACCTTGACTTAATATTGACTCTTGCGGGTCATATTCTAGGGGAAAAGGGGGACTTGGAGGGGAAAAAGGGGGACTTGGCAAAAATAACTCCTCCTCCTCCTCCTCCGTCCCTTCATTACTTCACATTTATCACGTTGTCCATTTTTCCTTTCGATTTTTCCTCCTTGTCTTCCAATTAGCTTCGTATTTTCCCTCCTTGTTTATCCATCCCTTTCATATTCTTCCCTCCCTCATTTCTATCTCTCCTCCTCCTCCTCCTCCTCCACATCTCAGTTTTATCTCCATTTCTTTTTTCCCTCCCCATGTGTCACCTTCCTTTTTCGTTTCCTCCTCCTCCTCCTCCTCTCTTTCTTCTGCTTCATCTAAATCACCTCTTTTTTTCTCTCCTCCTCTTTCATCTTCCTCCAGCCTCCCTCCCACTCTTCGCTCCGTCTTTCCTCCTCACCTCTTTCGTCCTCTCTTCCCTTCGTGCGTGGGCGAGGCAATATGGCGGCCGGAAGTGACGCCGCTAGTCCGCCATCTTGTCACTCCTAAGCCTCAGTTAAATTCATATTATCGTTGCTTATTATAGGACACGCACTTGAGAGAGAGAGAGAGAGAGAGAGAGAGAGAGAGAGAGAGAGAGAATATTTTTTATATGTATGTGAGAGGCAGAGAGTTGACAGTAATTCACTTCATTTTTTTAGTGTTACGAGAGAGAGAGAGAGAGAGAGAGAGTATTTTTTTGTGTGTATGAGAGACAGGGTTGACACTAATTCAGTTCATTTTTTTAGTTACACGAGAGAGAGAGAGAGAGAGAGAGAGAGAGAGAGAATCAAACAGCTTAATGACCTATGACCCAACAGCAATACGTAACACACAAAAACAAGTCTTCGAAGATAATCACCGCCACACACCTCAATCCTCTCTTAATTGCCCTGTTCCCCCGACTCACTGATTAGCCCTTTTTACGCCACGCCAATTAGCCAAGGTCATGGGAGTCATTAGGACAAGGGTGGATGAGTACGGTGAGGTCGTTAACCCCTTCAGTTCGAGGGCGTTATTATTGTTGGGATTGTTTGAACAGTACGGTGAGGATAAGGGCGCCAATATTGTCACCGTTGAATCATATAATTATCATATTCCCTGCAATAATAATAATAATAATAATAATAATAATAATAGTAGTAGTAGTAGTAATAATAATAATAATAATAATAATAATAATAATATAATAAGTTCCTTAATTTAAGTTGAGCGGTAATCTTTTCCTTCTAAACCTTATTCTTAGTAGGAAAACAATACTGTGACTCAGTGTTCTTCCCATAGCTCTTCTTCGTGACTAGCGCCATATTCTAGCGTTAATCTATTGTTACAGCTCAATATTCAGGATGAGGAGAGGGCAATTTTACGCCAGGTTAAAGTGAACAGAGTATAGTCTTTCTTTAGCATATGAGTCAGTACTCTTGTCGGTGAAGGAAGCTTCCGAACACCTTTCCCTGGGCGACTTATTCCTGGATATGGGTGGTTAATATCCTTTTGTACGTTGTTTTTGCAGAGTATGACGATACAGTATTGGAAGGATTTATCTAACACAGAAAAGGACAGTGAGGTGTAATAAGCAAAAAAAAAAATCGCATAGGAAAAGGTGTCAGGGAGCTTTCTCAACCGACGAGAATACGGATCAAAGGGTCAGTTAGAGCCCGCTTTCTCTTAGCCTGCCTCTATGACACTCACATTCATCTTCACTTCATCTCAAGACAGTGCTCAATTTCTTACTATCATCCGTAAGAAATAAAGCTTTTCCAGGGCAGCTCCACCACTCAGTTATATGGGTGCCACCACGTGAAGGCGTCCCCCCCCCCCCAGCACCACGTCGGTATTAAAAAGATATGGATAGCAGGAAGTGTAATATTCTTTGGTAGTTTTGAGGAATTAGTCGGTGAGGAAGAGGTGTTAGGGAACTTGAGTGACGAGTAAAAAAGATACGAATAAAATCTAAAAATGTAGTCATCGGAGTGAAGGGGTCTCTCTCTCTCTCTCTCTCTCTCTCTCACACACACACACACACACACACACACGCACACACACACACACAAATTCCAGGAAGCGAAATCATCTGGAAGTTATCAAAATCCAGCGGCTAATTAGGGAGATTCATTTAACGGTATCGCTGGATTTAATTGAGCGAAGAGATGAGTGGGTGTGTCAGAATGTAGTGGTCGGGTTCATAATGTAGTGGTGATGTGAACGAAATGTGGAAAACGAGGCTATAGGAAGGGTTCAGTTGTGATGTACTTCTCCATCTTTCTCTTCCCTACCTTACCCATACCCTTCTCCCTTCTCTTGCCTCTTTCTCTCCTTCCTCACGCCCTTTCCTTCCCTCCCTCCCTTTCTCTTTTCCTTCCTTCCTTCCTCACCCTCCACCCCTCACAGTCCCATCATCTTCCCTCCCCCTCCCTCCCTTCTTACCCTTAACCCCCTCCCTCACCCACCCCCTTCCCCATCGTTACCTCTCCCTCCCCCTCCCCCTCCTCCCCTTTTATCTCTCCTCCCCTCTCCCATTCCTCCCCCCTCAGGCCCCCTTACCCCTCTCCCTGAACCCCCTCCCCCAGCCTGGACAGTTTAATTATGCGTGATATAAATAGTCAGGCTAATGAGGTCACGCAGCCTTAATTAACACACGAAGGTCCTATGACTCACTTAGCTGAATAACATCATAAACGATAACTGGAATAGAATAATAGAGTTGCCCCCGCCGTGAGAGGGTTATATATCTGGCCACGT
>NC_137046.1:57686193-57706193 GCF_032717465.1 Coenobita brevimanus | reverse complement strand
AGAGATGAGACAAGGAAAGGAAAAGGATGATAGTAAGGAACAAGAAGAAAAATAGAGGAAAAAGATGATGTTTGGAGTAGAAGGGATGAAATGGGAAAGAAAGGTGAGTACTCTTAGATGGAGGAGGAGGAGGAAGAGGAAGAGGAGGTGGTGGTGAAAATAAGGAAATGAGGAAGAGAGAAAGGGAAAGAGAGAGTGGAGGGGAGGAAGAAGAATATTTGGTAGATTATGAGGGAGGAGGAGATGTGGAAGAAGAGGGAAAAATGAAAGAGGTTGATGATGATGGTTATAAAGATGATGTTGAAATGTTCGATCTTGATGAGAGAGAGAGAGAGAGAGAGAGAGAGAGAGAGAGAGAGGAGTTGAGTCAAGTCGAGAAAGCAAAAAAAAAAAAAAAAAAGTGATAAAGAACAAAACAAAACGAGAAGAAAAAGAAGAAATAAACCCACTGGAATGAAAACCAAAAAAAAAAAAGACTGGAAAACGAAAAGAAAGACAGAAAAAAACAGAAAAAGAAAAAATAGTCAATTTTTGCGATGTGTGACCGTGATATATATTGCAAGACGTAAAGAGTTTTGCTGAGGGAAGAAGAAAAGGATGTTTTTTGAGGGAAAACGCGTGCATCCTTTCTCACATGCATCCTTTTTGTTTTGTTTTCTTTTCCTGTCACATTATTCTTCCCTTGGCCTCTCCCCCCCTCTTTCCTTCTCTCATGGTATGCTGTTCATGTCTCTTCCTTTCTCGTCTCGTCTCTTGTCTCGTCTCTTGTCTCTTGTCGTCCTTTCTCTTCTCCATTCTGTCCTCTCGTCTCCCATTCCCTCTTGCATCGTCTTGTCCTCGCTTCCCGTCTTTCATCTAATCTCCTTTGGTTTCCTTTCCTCACGTTTCATTTTTTTTTACATTCTTTCGTTCCCTTCCCTTCCCTTCCTCTCTCCTCTCATCCCTTCCCTTCCCTTCCCTTCCTCTCTCCTCTCATCTCTTCCTTTCCCTTCCCTTCCCTTCCATTCTCTTTTCTCCCTTTTCCATCCCTTCCATCCTCTCTTCCCATTACCTTCTCTTCCATCCTCTCTTCCTCTTCTTTTTTCTTCCTTTCCATCTTCTCTTCCATTTTCCTTCCCTTCCATCCTCTCTCTCCATTCCCTTCTCTTCCATCCTCTCTTTCTCTTCTCTTTTCTTCCCTTCCATCTTCCCTTCCATCTTCTCTTCCTTCTTCCTTCCCTCCCGTCGTCTCCTCCCATTCCCATCCCTTCCTTTCCATCCTTTCTGGCCTCTCCTCCCTGCTTTCCTTTCCCCTACCCTCTCATCCTCTCTTCCTTGTCCCTCTTCTGTCTTCACCTTTCCTTTCCCCTCTATTCCATCATCTCTTCCCTTCTCCTCTCTCCCATTCCCCTTTTTTCTCTCCCCTCTCCCCTTCCCTCTCCCCTCATCAACACAGCACCCTGCCCCTCTCTGATTGGCTGTCTGGGCTCTGACGTCACGGGTGCAGCCAGGCGGGGGGCCAATCAGAGGGCGGCTGTAATCTGAAGCTCATTTTACAGAGGCGCCAAAGGGGTTACCTTCATGAGGAGGGACACATGGGGCCCAGGGGCACTCCTAAGGGGCCCTGGAGTGGAGCCCTTTACCCCCTTTACTCTTTAACGCATTTACTTCTTTACTTGTCCAACTTTACCATTTACTCCTCTGTCGTTTCTCATTGTTCCTGTACCCCTTTTCACTTTACCATTTTACCCTATAGATATTTCTCCTTTACTTCTTTGCTGTTTTACCCATTTTCCTCTATACCCATTTACTCCTACCCATTTACTCCTTTACTACTTTACCCCGTTACCCATTTACAGCCTTCCTTCTCTCTTTTACTTCCCAGCTCAAGTCTGCTTTACCGTTTTACTCCCTTATTTTTTTACTTTTTACTCTTTTACTTCAACCCTTTACCTCTTTACCCTCTTATCCCTAGACCCCTTTACTCCTTTACGTCTTTGCCTCTTTATTTCTTTACTTCAGGCCGAGGGGGCTTTTTCTTGCTCTCTCCAGACTTCTTTTTTTTTTTTCATAATTTTTTAACTGAGAAATTTTTTGAACTCAGGGGATTCCATACAGCCTTCATTAATTTTTTTTTCTTACAGGGGGTCTTTGTTAGGTTAATTAAAACAGCCTGAAAGTAGGTTGAAAAATAAATGAGGTCCCCAGACTGAAGGGGTTAAGTGCAGCCTTGAAGGGGAGTGTGCAGTGAATAAAACCCCTTTTATTTCTTTTCTTTTATTTGTTTTGTTTTTGTAATTTGGGTTTATTTTTTGTGGAAGCCCGAAGTGGAATTATTAATGAAGCTTAGAGTCCCATTTAGGTGGAGGGACGAGAGGAATTCAAGAAGTTGGGAGCCCGTAAGTGAAGCCCTAAAGAGAATCGATGAAATTTAAGAAGGAGGCAAGACATATATTACAGATTCTTTTACCTGATGAAGATCCCTAACCCCCTTCAGCTCAGTTGATGTCCAGGTGTAGTCAGACTGGAGGATTGATTTAACTGGCAACCAAGGAGACTCCTCCTCCCTCACATTAAGTCTCGTTTAATTTGATGGAACCACTACACAGATTTAAGGTGTGGGAATGGTTCAGTTTCATTATAATTAGGTATAGATATAGATACAGATATTACCGATAGAGGAAGGCGAAATAGCTACTGAATGTGTTGGATAAGAACTGGGTGACACAACCGAAGATAAGTGGAATTTTTGCAGTAGTAGTCACTGTGGTAGTAGTTGTAGTCCCAGGTTCATTTCAAAGTGAACCAAGAGAACTGCAGGCTGAAGTTACCCAGCTCCTGTAGCCCACCATCCTGCTTTCAGGGGACAAATGAAGTTGAGGGACATTTATTTAACTTGGCAGATTCAGCACCTAATGTTATCGGTGCCACCACGTGAAGGCGTCCCCCTCCGGCATCTCTTGGACGGCACACAAATCCCGTATATCAGTGAGACCAATTACGTCCCGGACCGAGATGCACAAAGGGATTTATAAGCAAATACAGTATCGTTATATTTTGCCAGGAGGGAAGGGGAAGTGAAGTAGAATATTATCCATGAGTCTTGTTTTTTATGCAATACTGTATGATATAGTGAAGAGAGGATATTACTGTAAATCTCTCTCTCTCTCTCTCTCTCTCTCTCTCTCTCTCTCTCTTTCTCTCTCTCTCTCTCTCTCTCTCTCTCTCTCTCTCTCTCTCTCTCTCTCTTCTCTCTCTCTCTCTCTCTCTCTCTCTCTCAACATCAGAGTTGCGATAGAGGGACATATTGTAGACGTCCTAGGAGTATTCGCAGCGCCATTTTCTCACCGATTTATTTTGCATATCTCATCACAACACTTTCTTGTATGTTATTGATATCATTTTCATATCGACGCAGTTGCCAAAAGTGACGCACAAGGAGATACTGAAATCTAATGTACAGACTAAATCGCTTTGGAAGAGGTGTTAGGAATAAGGCTAGGGGCTCGGTATAGAAGCTTTGTATTCAGTCTTTCACTTATTGGTCCATCTGAACGTAGGGGTCCGGGGCTAGGATATTCAGTAAAGACAATGCCCACCTGGAATACGACTCCTTTAAACGGTAATTAGGAGTAACACCTGCCCTTAAATGCCATTGTAAATTAGCGGCGTTATTCGTTGCCATGGTAACCTCTCAGATTACACCCATCCTCTCTCTCTCTCTCTCTCTCTCTCTCTCTCTCTCTCTCTCTCTCTCTGTCTTTCTCTCTCTCTCTCTCTCACACACACACACACACACACACACACACACACACACACACACACACACAAAGAGTTTTGTCGCTCATGCAGGTGTTCTCTCGTCCTCTCATTATACAGTCCTACCCCACGTGACTTATTCCCCCAACCCGACCCTTCCTCTTTTTTCCTGCCGGTTCGCCCTCATAACGAAGACACTTTGAACAAACATTTCTCTTTGTCTGCTGCCCAGTTGCGGTTGGTAAATAATAGTTCCCCCTTCACGCCCAATCTCGTTTTCTTTCTCTATCTTTTCGATGATGGGGAGGGACGCCTTCGTGTGGTGGCACTCATGTAACTGGGTGGCTTCACTGCCTGGGTATACAAACGTCCCTCAGCCTCCTCCCTATCCCCAAAAGAGGATGGTGGACTGGAGGAGAACAAAATTATCAGCCTGTAGTCCACCGTGTACCACAGCAGCAATAACATTATCGTTTTCTTTGTTCTCATGTCCATTCCCTGCACAAATATTCTCTCTGTTTTACCCGCATTTTCACTCGTTCTCCCTTCTCATCCATTCTTTCTCTGTCTCTTCTCCTGTGTCTTTATTACTCCCCTTACCATCTCTTCAGGTCCTGTCACTTCACCTCTATCTCTTTTCTTTCCTTCCTCGTCTTTTTTTTTTTTCCATCTTTCTTGCACGTCCATTTCTTCTTCGTTGGCTCTCTGCCCCTCCTTCTCTATCTCTTTTCTGTCTCTCTTTTATTCCTTTCACAACCCTTCTCTCTTCATGTCATCCCTTTCCATCCGTTCCCTTCCCTTCCTTTCCCTTCGTCCTGTCTTTCTCTCTTTCCTCTTTCTTTCTCTTGCCTCCCATCCCCAACGCCTTTTCCTCATCCCTCGCAAGCCATAACAGTAATGACGCTGTGTACGCGAAACTTCACCATCATCATCATCGCATTTGATACCATCACCATCACCCACAGCCTTCACCATCGCCATCACAGCCTTTACCATCACCATCATCACCTCTATCATCATCATCATCATCATCATCATCATCATCATCATCATCATCACCATTCCTCTGCAGTCGTATCATGAGCCAATTAAACTGTAGTGGAGTCGTCGGCGGAACTCTTCTATATAGTATTTCGCTCACGTCATTCACTCCGACACCCCGTTAAAAAAGTTAGTCTGGCTAATTGGTCCCAGTCACGTACAGGTGTGCAGGGCGGTGATGTTATATTTCTCTCTCTCTCTCTCTCTCTCTCTCTCTCTCTCTCTCTCTCGTCTGTGTGTAGAAGGAAAATCGGAAAATCATCTGGTGGTAGAAAAAAAAATTAATAGACAATGTACTCGGCCTGTAGGGGTTAAACGAGATCCAAGTTGCTAATCACAGGCCGTCAGGTGCAGGTGAGAAGGTCTGGGATGTTATTTATTTATTTATTTATTTATTTATTTGCAACAAGTCATGCAGGAATGTTGAAGGCCTGCAATGGGGGCGTGATGATTTTTGGCCAGATTGTACCTGCATGGTTCTTATTGAAGTTATATTCTTGTTGTTATTTATTTTTTATTTTTTTTGTTTATCTGTTTTTGTGCTTAGGAGAGATATTTAAAAAAGTTAGATTTTCCTTTCGTATGACTCCTTGAGTGATGTCCTCGGGGTGAAGGGGTGTGTGCTGCTTTCCTGTGTTGTGTGTGTGTGAATTAACGCACACGTGTACGTAACTGGACTGGGGAACGTCCATGAGGTGCGTACACATGACTGCAGATTGACACACACGTTCTCGAAGTGGAAGCATATGATTTTTAACTTGACAGGGACACGTTCATAGATTACGTACACATGACTGCAATTTGGCACCGTTACGTTCATAGGTCACGCACACATGACCGGGGCTTTGGCAGATAATACGTTCATGAATTACCTACATGTGACCGTAATTTGACAGCGATACATCTATAAATTAGCGTACACGTGACAGGCTTGACATATATAGATTCTTGGGGAGATACGGTCATGTACTATCACACACACACACACACACACACACACACACACACACACACACACACACACACACACACACACACACAGATACTGAGAGAGAGAAAGAGAGAGAGAGAAATATGTGACCTTCATGCCCATGTACCACACTTCTTCGTATATATTTTTTTTCTTTCAATTTTTCCACTTCTTAATTATATTTTTTTTACCTTTGATTCCTCCAGTTTCCCTCACTTTTTATTTTTTTTTGTTCCATGAGACCTCCTCCTGCACCCTTGTTTGTGTGTTTGTGTTTGTCGTTTGTGTTAGTGTTTACAGTGTTTTTTGTCTTTTTGTCACACTTTCGTTTTCCTTTTCCCCGGTTCTGATATCCTGTCTATCCCATGTTCAGCACTGAGGCTAGGGTAGGATAATGATGATGATGATGATTAGTAATGATGATGATGATTGATGATTGATGATGATGGTGATGATTGGTAATGATGATGGTGATGATTGATGATGATGGTAATAATAATAATGATGATGATGATGCAGTTAAATGGATAATACTCAGAAAAGTTAAATATGGATGTGTTAGAGGAGAGGGAACTATCCTATTTAGCAAAGAGGACTATTATCAAGCAGAGAAGATGCATAATATTCACCCTTTATGAGAACCCCCAAGCACTTGAGAGGACATTTTGCAATAAGGATCAATATAGTGCGTTGCAGATGCAAGATTTTCACCCTTATTGAGAGCCCCAAAGCACGTGAGAGGACAGTATGCAACAAGGGTTTCACCCTTACCCGTAAACACATGTGATAGGGTATTTTGCAAGAAAGATCATTATGGCGTGTTGCAAAGACGAGATTTCACCCTTACTCGCAAGCACCTGAGTGGGTATAGTGCAACAGGGATCAATATTGTGTGTTGCTGTGACGAGACTTTCACCTTTACTCACAAACACATGAGAGGGTATTTTGCAACAAGGGTCATGCTAGCGTGTTGCAGGGCGAGAATGTCACCATTAACGAGGAGCAGCAAACACGTGACTTATGTGTTTGTATACGCTATTTACTTCTCGCTCTGGTGGGTGTGAAGAGAGAGAGAGAGAGAGAATTTTTCCTTTAATCTATCCATCTATTCATCCCTCTATCCATATCACTATTTATTCCCATCCCAGTGAAGTCGAGTAATTTCTTCCCTTAACAGATGAGGAAAATCGTCTGTCAGTAGTTGGAAATTAATATAGAAATTACTGTAGTTCATTGTTTTCATCTGACGGAACTGACCACACACGCAACATAAATACTTTGCATGAAGCTCGAGGCTGAACCGCTTAGTGGAAGGCAAGGTCGCTAATTTTGGTGATAATTTTTCAGTGAGTCAGAGGGACATTTAAGCCCTCCTGTATCACTGCTAACCGCACTCTGTAATGTGGGATGCAGGCTAAGCGTACCTGAGAACCACTTTGCGAGGTCCTAGCATACGGCCTTCAGATATATGATAGGAATGCGTCTCCTTGGTTATTAGTCGAATCACCCCTCCAATCTGACTACACCTGGCCATCACCCGATCTGGAAGAGTCTAAGGATCTCTTGTCAGGTTAGAGTAAACTCACTATAGTGAAACTGGGCAAGGGTTTCAGTGAGATGTATTCAGATGGGGGTTCAGATTAGAGCTGGTGGGGGTTCTGAATTAGAGCTGGTAAGGGCTCTGCATTTGAGTTGGTAGGAGTTCTGGGTTAAAGCTGGTAGGGGTTCTTACTTAAAGCTGATATGGGTTCTGAATTAGAGCTGGTTGGGGTTCAGAATTAGAGCTGGTTGGGGTTCTGAATTAGAACTGGTTGGGCGAATTAGAGCTGGCCACTATACACGTTCTTGTCTTGTTTTACGGCTCCTGAAAAACCAAGGATCCTAGCAACACCACTTTCTTTGATTGGAGAAATGACCCGCCCCCACCCAACCCTTCACGCACGGGTATAGGCTAGGTGTGAAGGGGCATTTGTTTGGAGTGTTACGTGCGAGAAGCCATTGGTGAGAGAGAGAGAGAGAGAGAGAGAGAGAGAGAGAGAGAGAGAGAGAGAGTGTGTGTGTGTGTGTGTGTGTGTGTGTGTGTGTGTGAGAGAGAGAGAGAGAGAGAGAGAGAGAGAGTGTGTGGGGGGGGGGTGTACATGTCTGCGCTTGCCTGTGTATGAATGTATGAATGAATGAATGTGTTTGTGTTCTCAGCTGATTATACCCAAATGAATGGAGATCTTGTCAAATGAGAGGTTTTACGTGGGCTCCTTTGAACCCCCCTCCCAGCTCAAATAGACTCTTCTAAGCTCTATTGAGATGCCTAAGAATAAGAATAAGGTCAAGAGGACATTCTAGAGCTTGTCATCCTTAGGTTCTCTCTTTTTTCTTTAATTGTCTATTGTCGGTAGTCAGACGGTGTTATGCACGTGGGGAAAGCATCACGCGGCGTTATGTGGGGTAGAGAGAGAGAGAGAGAGAGAGAGAGAGAGAGAGAGAGAGAGTCCTTAAATGTGGTGAGATAATGTTTTTTTTCTACCACTGGACTATTTTATTCAGCTCAGGGGAGGCGACTTTTAGTAGTAGTAGTAGCAGTAGTAGTAGTAGTTGAAACAGTAATAATAGTAATAATGGTAGTAGTAGTAGTAGTTCTAGTAGTAGTAGTAGTAGCCTTAGGTTCTTCCGAAATGTGAACCCAGAAAACTGCAGGATGAAGTTGTCCCTCCCCACCCCCCTTCTGCTGCCCACCATCCTCCTTTTGGGGGCAGTAGGGAGGGAATGGGAGACGTTTGTATAACCGGGCAGTGGAGCCGCCCAGTTGTGTCAGTGCCACCACGTGAAGGCCTCTTTCTCTGGCACCACGACATGCAATGAAGGGGGGTAATGAAGCCTCTCTATCCTCTCCAGTTTGAAAAATCCATCATGAAAAAGAAAAGTTTAAAAAAGAATAAAAGAAAAAGAAAATGACACTATTAAGGAGATGTAAGGGAAACTGAAACAAATGAGAAACAGTTATTCTTAAAAATAATCTGTTTCGTAGAAGGCTAAGCTAACACAAGTCCTAGTTACTCCTAATCTAATCCCTCCAGGTTGAAAAATCCCTCCTAAGCTGAAGAAAATCGTCTGGAATTAGCGAGAAATTGAGTAGGAAATTGGATCATCTTACTGCGCCAATTAGATGATAGTTACTTCACTCAGTAGTTAACAGGATCACAGTTCAGAATACTCGTAAATTTTACGTAAGTCTTTCTGTACCGTGGAGTCTTTATTTTTGATTTTATGAGAGTGATGTCTAATATTGAGGGGGATTAAAGAGCTGGGATGATGATGGTGATGATGATGATGATGATGATGAATACGAAGGTGGTGGTGATGATGAATACAAAGGTGGTGATGATGAAGATGATAATGATAATGGTGATGATGATGAATACAAAGGTGGTGATGATGAAGATGATGATGATAATGGTGATGATGATGAATACAATGGTGGTGATGATGATGATGAAGATGATAATGGTGATGATGATGAATACAAAGGTGGTGATGATGATGAAGAATACGAAAGTGGTGATGATGATGATGATGATGATGGTGATGACAAAGGTGATGATAACGGTGGTGATAACAGCAACAGTGAAAGGTTAAAGGAATTTGAAACGCAGGTGCAGAAGCGAGAAATGAAAAGAAATCGATGAATAATAATAATAATGATGATAATAATAATAATAATAATACAGGAGAAATAATTACACCATATAAGAGGAATGCACGTGACCCCTCTGAAAACCATTTCCAACCCCTTCAGTACGAACACCACTAATTTATTCTTTTTCCCTCCTGACGATTTATTTGAACCAGGTATTGACAGGTGAAGGAAAGCCAATTAACCCATCCAGTAAAAAAAAATCGTTGCTGATTTGAATAAAATCGTCTGGTGGCATAAAAAATATACAAAAAGGTGTTATAGTAGTAGCAGTAGTAGTAGCAGCTGTAGTTGTTGTTGCCACAGTTTCATCTGAAACTTAAACCCGGTGAACTGCAGGCTCAAATTACCCTCCATCATCCCACCATCCGCTTGTCGTGGGATAGGGAAGTAGTTGAGGGACGTTTGTATAACCAGGCAGTGGAGTCGCCTGGGTATATCAGTGCCACCAAATGAAGGCGTCCCTCTCCAGCCTCGTCGTAAAGGGGGATAATGAGAGAGCAGTCGTACTCAGAGTGGATGCCTTCACGCAGAATGCCACTCCAGTTAATAGGATCCGACACTCCCACTCGAGAAACCTGCTTTAACGCCTTCAAGAGAGAGAGAGAGAGATTGTTAGTTCTGCTTCACAAGACGATTTTGTTTAACTCGGGAAAGACCTCTAGTGTGGGACAAGTGATTGAAGGCCATATCTAACTCTACCTGTTTGAAATTTCTCCCAGAAACTAAATAAAGTCGCCTGGGATTTGGGGAAAAAAATATATATAAAAAAAGAAAAAACGCATCATCCTATAAGCGAATTCGTGCGAAAGGAGGCATCACTACATTACCATAATGTTTTTAATGCAAAGAAGAACCAAAGGCTAATAGTCTGCAAAAAATATATATATATATAAATAAAAAAGCACCCAAAGTCCAGATATGCTCATTTCCAGATTCTCTACATATTTCGTGTATATCACTAAGGATCATAAATAGGGAAGTACAGACAGAAGAAGACAATTGCAGTGTTGACCTGTTGCATAAGTAAATGTCAAGGAGAATCTGTTAACTCTTGCATTAGAGAGTTGAACAGATTAGTGTTTGAGTGCTCACTTCCAGACGGGTGCTATAAGCCCGCTGTAATGGAGGAGGGATGCAAGCGGATAGTTCATAAGAGAAGTGGCCTTGAAATAGCGGCAGTAAAGAGATACTGATGCAACAGTGCAGCTGCGAGAAAGAGATTGAAAAGAGTAAGAGGAGGGGAGTTAGTAAGTCGAATAGCCTTTGACTCCACCATGGAACTGTGTGTGGGGAGCCCACCCCCCAGGCACACACATGAGTCGTACACTCCACATAGGGCGAATAAAACCTCTGTGCAAAGCAAACAGCTGTGTATGGGTAAAGAAAGCAAGAGTCGGCGTAGCACACTCAGTCTCTTGGAATCAGGTTTTGCACGGAAAGTAGTGTAATATATCCATGATATGTCCGGAGAGAAGGAAACCCACTGATATTAAGAGATGATGAACGATTGAGATGTATATTGCTAAATATTATGATATACTTCTTTGGAAGATCTTGCTGGATTAAAGGATGTAGGAATTGAGTTTTTGATGCTGTAAAAGTTTTTTCTTTATATAGAATCATTTTGCTACTCCAGTTAAGAGGATTGCACTTGGAGCATTTGGGAAGGTGTTGGACAGAAGCACCTTCATGTGGTGGCACCGATATAACCAGGCGAGTCCACTGCCTGGTTATACAAACGTTCCTCAACTACTTCCCTACCCCTCAAAAGGAGAATGGTTATTGCAGGAGGGTAGTTTAAGCCTGCATTCCACTGGGTTCACATTTTAGATGAATCTGGAAGCCACAACAAATATGCAACACATCTGCTTTGCTACTGTATAAATTTCCCACTGCATGACAGTCTTATTCAGTCTGTTTAAGACCTACAGTACGGGACAGGTTAGTGAAGGATATGTGTACCCTCTATAGTTCGAAAAACTCTTCCTTAATATGACAGAATAAAAATAAAAGTACCATGAATAAGCCCATAAGCGAGTATTCACCTCATTATCACACATGTACACATCCACATATACTGATACACACACACACACACACACACACACACACACACACACACACACACACACACACACACACACACACACACACACACACACACACACACACACACACACACACAGCAACGTGACTTTGTTAAGAGATTACCTCTGAGGTAATGATTTTCTGGGTAACATCTTTTTGAGAGAGAGAGAGAGAGAGAGAGAGAGACGTCTGGCAGAAGGTGTAAAATTTCAAGTTAATTTTCCCGACATCAGGCTTTTACAGTACAGGTGATAGGAGACGAAGGGGAAAAAGAACAGGTTAATTAGTCCGTGTGTGTGTGTGTGTGTGTGTGTGTGTGTGTGTGTGTTTTATATAGTTTTTAAAATTTCCAGTCTCCGTTTCCATTTCCAGGAATTGGGAATTGTTGATCTGATTGTGTTGGCTTTTGTACTTATATCTTTTATCGTCAGTGTGGAAATCTGAGGTGTTTGAAAGTGTGTGTGTGTGTGTGTGTGTGTGTGTGTGTGTGTGTGTGTGTGTGTGTGTGTGTGTGTGTGTGTGATTAATTACAGTTGGTCTGACAGGTGATAGTTGAACTCGTGTGCTGAGAGAGAGAGAGAGAGAGAGAGAGAGAGAGAGAGAGAGAGAGAGAGAGAAGGATAGTGCAATCAGGACGACTCGGCAGGAGGGAATAGGTGGTCTGATGAAGGAGCCAATAACAGAAGGAAAGAGAAAAGAAGCGAGAAGGGACGAGGAGAGAGAGAGAGAGAGAGAGAGTAGATTGTAGAGGGAATGAGGACAAGGGTGAAGGAAGTAGAGAGAGAGAGAGAGAGAGAGAGAGAGAGTAGATTGTAGAGGGAATGAGGACAAGGGTGAAGGAAGTAGAGAGAGAGAGAGAGAGAGAAGAGGATATCAGGAAACACTAAGCAGCTCGGAACTGAGGAGGATATAGAGGAAAAGGCAGTAAGAAAAGGGAGAAAAAGTAGTAGTAAAAGTAGTAGTAGTAGTAGTAGTAGGAGGAGGAGGAGGAGGAGGAGGAAGGCATAAGAGAGAGGGAAGAGGTGATAAAGTAAGCGAGGGTCAGGTTGTCATGGATATTGTCTGTTTTCCCAAAGGTAGCGTGTTCGATCTCAAGAAGTAGCTAAGGTTATACGAGTTTGAGGGTAAGTAAGTAGGTAGGGAGGGAGTTAGCTAGATTCAAACGGTATATCATATGGTACATTGGAAGGTAGGTAGGTAGATTGGTAGGTAGGCAGGTAGAATCATAAGGTAGATTGGAAGGTAGGTAGGTAGGTAGGTAGACATGAGAGAGAGAGAGGGGGAGCCCACACCTTGTCATCATGTCGACCTTCCCTCTAATCGTAGGCACAATTAGGACCCGTAATGATGGAGGAGGAGGAGGAGGAGGAGGAGGGGGAGGAAAGGGGAAGAAGAGGAAGAAGAAGAGGGAGGTAGTCTTCCCTTCGCACCCCCGCCTGGAGATGTAGATGCTGCAAGCCTGTAATTTGCGAGATGCTGCTCTATTTTCCCCTCTACCTCACTTTCTTGCTTTTCTGCTCCTCTCTCTCTCTCTCTCTCTCTCTCTCTCTCTCTCTCTCTCTCTCTCTGGGCATAGGCTAGAAACCCGTGCCCCAAGGCCCAGCAGTTCTACATGCCATACACTTTCACATATCACCACTTTAGAGCTAATACCCACCGTCCATATTGAAGACATGCTAGAATTGTTTATTCAGGGCTGGTGTGATGGTATTAGTGGTGCTGTTTTAATCACTTCTCTCTTACACCAGGTTTGACGAATCTTGAGGGACGAAGGGGGTAGTTGGGGAGGTGGAGGGGTAGGTTAGGAGGTAGGTAGTCGTCGAGGGGAGGAAGGCAGGTAGTGGGGAAGGTAGGTGACGAGGTGGGGGGGATAGGAAGGTAGGTGGGTTTTAGGTGTCATATCAGTTGGATTTTTGCTCCACTGGTTACCAAAACTGTTGAGTAATTAAATTTTAACTTCATATTTTCAGTATTTTTAGACTTACATGGTTATGGGGTTTCTGTTTTGCATTTTGTTCTCCTGTTAATGTGATTTTGATCTTATTGACCCTCTCTGTTCTCCTACCCACCTACCTACCATCTTGCCTACCTACCGACCTACAGTACCAACCAGCCAACCAATCTACCCCCTCCTTTCACCGACCGACCAACCTACCACCACTCTTTCTTTACTCGCTGCCCACTTACCAGCCTTCCTTCTTACATCACCCCCTCACAGCCCATTCCAGACACGAGATAGGCATTCCAGACCGCTTCCAGACATCCCTCCCTCCACTCCCCCTCTCTCCCTACTTCCTTTTTTTCCGCCACACAATTTCACACACACGTTTTGCCGTCGAAGCCAGTGAGTTTTTTTTTTTTTTTTTTTTTTTTT
Source organism: Coenobita brevimanus (assembly GCF_032717465.1). Classification (NCBI taxonomy): domain Eukaryota; kingdom Metazoa; phylum Arthropoda; class Malacostraca; order Decapoda; family Coenobitidae; genus Coenobita; species Coenobita brevimanus. Next base: position 57,692,291 of record NC_137046.1, on the reverse strand, counting down.
TTTTTCCGTTGGCTTTTTGGCTGGCGACTACCGGTGTCTGTAATTTAGGGTGTCTAGAGCCCCCCTTTTTTCCAGTTTCTTTTTCTTTTTTTGACCTATTTTCTCCTTTTTTGCCCTAACTTTAATATATATTTTTCATGTTCACTTTTACCCAGTTTAGTTACCTTTTACTCTTTTTAATTTCTACAGCATTTCCAATCTTACCCCGCGCCCCCTGTTCCATAATTTTTTTTTTTTTTTTTTTTTTCATTTTTTTAACGTATTTTCTGCATTCTCGTTGTTATATATATATATATATATATATATATATATATATATATATATATATATATATATATATATATCTTTTTCATATTGATTTTGCGTTTTTCCTCTGTCTAGTTTCCTTCCTCAATCTCTTCCTTCTTCCTCGTCTAAATTCCCAGACATCTTCAAATCATAAAATTGCTAAGACCATGTTCCCGTGAGATGGAGCCTGCTACTTTGAATGGGTGAATGAATGAGTGGAAACCTGAATCCTTTTAGCTGAGTTGTGTTGATAGTTCTGTTCGTAGCTGGGGTTTTATGATTTCTTTTACTGAGATTCTCCTTATGCCATATACAGTGAGAAAAGATTGGTGATGATGATGAGGTGGAGGGGTGGAAGTGTTGGTACGAGGATTATTGATGTTGTTGTTGTTGTTGTTATTAATGATGGTGATAAAGATGAAAGTTATGGCAGTGATGTTCCTTCGTTGCACTTACTGATTCTTCTTATTTCCCTCGTCTCTTCTCCCCTCTCTTATTTTCGTTTTCGCAGCCATCCATTTCTTACAAAGTCTATCTTACGCACGTTTTTCCATCTTAAGATTTTTTTTTCGCGTCTTTAGGTTTCAGTTTTTTTTGTGTCAATTTTTTTTCCTTATCTCCATGGAGGATTTTTTTTTTTTCGTAGTCGTAGGCACCGTGGATGAGATTTGGACTGAGAGTGTGGCAGTAAGATAGACAGACAGACAGATAGATAGATAGGTAGATAGATAGATAGATGGACAGATAGATATCAGATAGATAGATGGATGGATAGATAGATAGATTAAAAGAGATAGATATATAGATAGATGAAAGAGACATTAATATAGTCAGATACTTAGACCTTCTGAGAAGTTATGTGTGTGTGTGTGTGTGTGTGTGTGTTTTGCTCGCACGTGTGTTGCTTGAGCGTGGCCTCCCTGCTTAATAAACTTTCTGTATTATCCTCTTCTTCATCTTCCTCTGTTCTTCTTCCTCCTCATTTTCCTGTCTTCTCCCGCTTCCTTATTTTTCATCCTCATCATATTTCCTGTTTCTCATCATCCTCTTTTCATCTTCCTTTTCATTTCCTCTTCATCATCTTTCCCTCATACTTTGTTCCCCTTTTACTACTTTCCATCTTCTCTCCTTCTCCCCCTATCCCCCCCTCCCTCTCCCTCTTTCTCTCCCCTCTCACCCTTCCTCCCCCCATCACAGCCTCTTTGCTAGATCGCAGTGAGCCTGGGAATGCATGCTTAGAGGTCTGTGTCTGGGGAGGCTTTGGATGTCTTTGGCTTTTGAGAGAGAGAGAGAGAGACAGAGAGAGAGAGAGAGTGTGTGTGTGTGTGTGTGTGTGTGTGTGTGTGTGTGTGTGTGTGTGTGTGTGTGTGTGTGTGTCAACCAAGACCTTCACTTTCGCTAACACTTCCCTCTCAGGCCAAACAGATCCGCTTCCCCCCCCCCACCATGCCTCACCCCTGCCTCATCCCTTTCACTCTGCCTCACACCTTTCACCCTGCCTCACCCCTCTCCCTCTGCCTCACTCCCTTCACCCCTTTCACCCTGCATCACCCTTTTCACTCTGCCTCACCCTGTTCACTTTGCTTCACCCCTTTCACCCTGCCTCACCCCTTTCACCCTGCCTCACCCCCTTCATCCTGCCTCACTCCTTTCATGCTGCCTCACCTCTTTCACCTGGACTCACCCCTGCCCAGCTTCTTTCTCTCCCTGCTCCAATTCTCACTTTCGTGTCTCACCTGCATCTTGCCTCACTTTTCACCCTACCTCCCCCTACCATCCACTTCACCCTACAGTACTTCTGCCTTACCTCTTTCACCCTGTCTCCCATTATACCCTAAGTCCACCTTCACCCTGTCTCACCCTGCACACTACCTCACTCCTGCTATCCCTTACTCCCTACCTCGCCCTAACTCCTTCTGTCACAGCCCCCTTCCTCCCCTTACTTTCAGCCCCTGCCTTTCTCTGCCTCAACACCTGTCTCACATTACACCCTGCTTCATCTCTGCTTCACAATACACCCTGCCAAACCTTGCCTCACCTTACACTTTACTTCACCCTTGCCTCATGCCTACACCCTGCATCACCTCTGCTTCATTCCTACACCCTGCCTCCCCCTGCCGCCTCCCCTACACCGTGCCTCACCTCTACACCCTGCCAACCCCCCCTGCCACCCCCCCCCTGCCGCCAACAGAGGTCAAGGACAGGCTGGGCTATTGGGAGTCTTAGGGGCGTGACTTAATGTGGGGGTGGGCGGGTCACTGACTCTTATTACTATACTGTGTGTGTGTGTGTGTGTGTGTGTGTGAGAGAGAGAGAGAGAGAGAGAGAGAGAGAGAGAGTACTAATATTAACAAGCATAAAATCAAGAAAGAAAAAAGAGAGAGAAAATAAGAGAAAAACAATAAACACAATAATCAAACTTCTCTCACTGAAAAACTTGAAAACAACCCAATCTCACAATTTTCGTCTATTGCATTCTTTTATTAATCGTTTTCTTATACCGAAGATTTATTTGCTATATTTTACATTGAATAGGAGTGTGAGAAAGCTATACATGAAAGTGTAATGAGGCAAAGAAACTGACTAGGGGATCAGGTTCCTAGAATGAATTATGGAAAGTGGAATATATGATAAGATTTTTGCTCTCACTCACTTATAGTCATTTGATTTACTCTGTCTATAATTAATGATACTTAAAATATATATGTGTAGATAGTTAGGGCTTTAAATTGGAGCCAGGATTCCAAGTGCTTGAAGAGTGAGTGAATGTGTGCCTGGTGATGGTGTTGACTCTCTCTCTCTCTCTCTCTCTCTCTCTCTCTCTCTCTCTCGTACCCTGGCGACTAAACTAATTATTATACACACTTCTGGGATGACGTCCTTCAGGTAAGAGGTTAACCCTTTGATTCCGACAACCCATTTCTCTATTATCTTCTTGTTCTTTATAGACAATTTGATTCAGTTTAAGACAGATCTCTAGTTGTGAAGAAGTTAATGTAGCCTATATCTAACCTCTCCAATTCGAAATCTGTAAGACTACGAAAAAATGATGATGGGGAAAAAATGTCACAGAACTGAAGAGGTTAATTAGTTCAGAAAGTCTCTCCAAACGTTCGAGAAATCCCTCCAAGTTTCGAAGTCTCTCCGAAGTTCGAAAAATCCCTCCAAAGTTCGAAAAGTCTCTCCAAAGTTCGAAAAATCCCCCCAAAGGTCGAAAAATCCCTCCAGTTTTCGATAAGTCTCTCCAAAGCGTCATAAACTCGTCAGAAAGTAGTTGAAAAATCACTTAGAGTTCTTGTACCCTAACTTGGTCCAGATTTTCGTCCTTGTGTAGTTTATTTTACGTACCTCAGGGGCATGAAAACAATACTATGGCCTTTCATACTTTCCAGTGCTCTTCTTCGTGATCAGCATCGTATTCTGATTTTATATTTATTGTTGCAGTGTTGATTTATTATTTATTTATGACTGACTTTCTTATTCTAGTGTTAGTCTCTTCTTGCAACTCGGTGTTCAAGATGGAGAGATGGCAGCTTTAGGCCAGGTTAGAATGAAAAGAGTATAGTATGGTAATCCAGTGGCGTTCTTATGAGACGGTGTTGCCTGGCGTCTTGATGTTGCTATTATTACCCCTCTCTTGTTTATCTGCCGCGGGGTCAACATCGATCAAGGCCGACCTCTCCTCCCGGATGTGCCCCCCTGGTCTCTCATCTCCCCCTCAACAGACCCTCTCATCATCCCTCTTCCCTCTCCCTCACAACACCCCTCCTTCATCCCCCTCCCCTTCTCTCTTTCTCCCTTCCACTCCTCCCTCATCCCCCCCCCCTCTCTTCCAACAAATCCCTCTCCTCCCCCTCTCAAACTATTTCATCTTTCTCCACCTTCTCATATCATCCCATCTCTTGCTCTCCCTACCCTTTCTCACATATCCCACTCTTCTTTTTCCCCGCCCTCTCTCTCATCCCTCTACTCCCCGTCCCACCCTCCCACTTCCTTCCTCTCCTCATCCCCCTCTCCCTCTCCCCATCACTGTTCACCCCTATTCTCCTGCCACTCATAACCCACTCCCTTCCCTCCATCTCATCATCCCCTCCTCCTGTCTCCCCCATTTCCCATTACTCCTTCCTCATCTCTCCTTTCATTCTCTTAATTTCCCCATTTCTTCCACTACCAAGCCTTTCATCACCCCATCCCTCCTCTTCCGTCTTCTTCCCCCTAACATGTCACTCTCTTTTCCCTCCACTTTCTCTCATCTTTCCTTCCTTCACCCTCCCTCATCTCTCATATCTCCCATCCATCACCCTCTTCTCCCTCCGTCCCCCTTCTCTCATTTAACCCATCTTCGCCCTGTCCTCTCTCTCTCTCTCTCTCTCTCTCTCTCTCTCTCTCTCTCCTCCTCCTCCTCCTCCTCCTCCTCCTCCTCCTCCTCCTCCTCCTCCTCCTCCTCTCTTTATCCCCCTTCTCTCATTTAACCCTCCTTCACCCTCTCCCCTCTCCCTCTCCCTCCCCACATCTCCCACCCCCTCCTCTCATCTCTCCCTCCTTCACCCCCTCCTTGGCCCTCCCCCTTCTCTCACCTCCCCTCTCCTTCATCCTCACTCCCTCCTCTCACCTTTCCCTCCTTTCTCCTTTCATCACCCTTTCCTTCCCCCTCTGATCTTCGCCCCAGCCTCTCATCACCACTCTCCCTGTCATCACCTAGGCGTCATTTCCATGCCTTGAGTCAGAAGTCAGTGGGTCCCCCTTTCTCTCATCACCGTCACGAGGAAAATGACAGACCAGCTTTTTATTTCCTGTCTTTTTAATTTCCCCTCTTTTTATTTCCGTTGTCCCCTTTCACCCATGCAGCTGTCACCCTCTCGCCCCTGCCGTGCATTCATACACTTACGCTTCCTGTCAATATTTCTTCTACACGTCACCGGCTTAAAACCTAGATTTTTTTGCCGGACTCTCTAAAATACTCGACTAAATTACGTAGACACATTTATTTCGTATAGTTGTGTCATTAATTAGGTGGGATTGGGGGAAGGAGAGAGGGAGCACGAGGAGCAGTTAATGTCTCTCCACTCGCTTGTAAAACCGCACTAAGAGAGAGAGAGAGAGAGAGAGGGAGGGAGAGGAGTGGCCTGCTGTCGGAAGCCAGAGGTCTGCATGTTGAAAAATTGTTTGCTTTTATTTGTGTTCATTTACCGGTGTCTTTTAAGTCGTTGCGATATGTATACAATGTAGTATATATATTTTGATATAATTGGAGGCTCTAAACACGATATTCATATAACTGATCGAGTATTACAGTACGAGAGTGTAGATTGCATTGGTGGTGCGACACGGGGCTGGCGACCCGACCCCAAGTAAAAACGAGTGACACGTCCCCGGGTCAGGAATTTGAGTGACTTAGAGACAAAGCCATTTATAGGCCAGCCCTGGGAAGGTCCGGCAAAAATTGGTATTCTAACCCTCTTGTGTCTTACTGGTTAGTTTATCACAAATTAAGTACATCTTGAAGCGGCTTCAAGACAGCCCGGGGGTCAGTGCCAGGAGAAGGTCGAGATTCGCTGTTCACGTGATACTGTCCACGGGTGAGAGTTGAAGAAAATCAAAATTAAGATCTATTCACCTTGAGAAGCCTCCATACGTTGTCTGTGAAAACCGGGAGGTCGTTGGAAGTGGCAAGGCCAACTGAGAAAGACTTTGAACAGCTACGGCGGGGTCTGGAGGTCCGAGGTTCAGCCAGACAGACCCCTGCCTCCCCCACTGCCCTCCTCTCCATTTGAAATTCAGATTATTTAATGTATGAACAAGACTGAAAA
>NC_137046.1:57653693-57683693 GCF_032717465.1 Coenobita brevimanus | reverse complement strand
GTGGGGAGGGGGAGGATGGGGAGGGAGAGGAGGGAATGGAGAGGGGGAGGATGGGGAGGGGGGGGAAGGGGGAGAGGGAGGGGGGAATGGGGAGGAGGAGGGGGAGAAAACGTCAGCTGGCAATTGTGCGTCTCAGCCGGCCAAGGTTACATTAAGGGAGTGGAGGGAAGAAGGGGGGGAGGGGGAGGGAAGGAAGAGTAAGGAGAGGAAGATGGAGAGAAGAGGAGGTAACCTGGGTGGAGGGAAAAGGGGGAGGAAAGTAAGAGTAAGGAGAGGAAGATGGAGAGAAGAAAAGGTGACCAGGCAGGAGGGTGGAGAGATAGATGATGGAGAGGGTGGAGAAAGGATGGACGCGGTGGAGGGAGATTTCGGAGAGGAGAGATGGAGGGAGAAAGTGGGGGTAGAGGAAAAGAGAGATTTCGAGCTAGAGAAAGTTAGAAATGGCCTAAACCCTTCCACTTCAGGGGGTCTTTCCCAGTCTGAATATAGTCGTGCATTGAGAGCAAGAAAAATTAAAAATGAATTCCTTGGCCTAGAGATGTTAAAACTGAGCCCGCGTAAGTCTAGACCAGGCCTTCCACTACGCTCAGTATCATATTACCTATTGGGATGGTAGTTGGTTAGCCTGCATGCCACTTCCTACTCTGCCATCAGCAACGGGTTAAGGAAAAGACATTTTTTTTTTTCCATCAGGTGTTTTACCGGTCGAGAGGTTAATTATAAAGTAAGACAGGTAGAAGGAGGAGGTGGCAGCCAGGTGATGAGAGCAATAGTATGGTGTCTGAGCGGTCGCTAGTTCAACCTTAGGCGTAATCAGAGAACAATAGGATGATTTATATGTCGCTCAGCAGACTTTATTGATAGTACACAACACCCTTCGGTATATCATAAAGAAAACTCCCCCAGCCAATACCATTACACCATTCCTGAGTGAACTCAATATGGACGGTGGGTGTTAGCGTTGGTGTGGTGATATATGAGAGTTTGTAACACACAGGAAAACGACTGGGAATTCAGGGAAGAGATTGTCAGGTACTGGGAAGGAAGAGAGAAGAAAATGGAGAGAGGGGTGGAGGGGAGGAAAGAGAAAGAACTGGATAAATTGAAGGTTGAGGGAGGAGATGGAGAGGAGGAATGAGAGGGGAGAGGGGAAAAAAGGAAGAGAGGATGGAGGTAGGAGGAAGTGGGGAGAGGGGGAGGAAGAGTAGAGTGGAATGGAGGGATGAGGGGTATGGGAGGTGACGAGAGGGAAAAAGGGAGAAAAGGTAGAGTGGATGGAGGGAGAGGGGAGGAAGGGTAGGGTGGATGGAAGGAGGAGGGGGATGGGAGAGTAGGGGAGAGAGGGGGAGGAAAAGTAAAGGGGAATGGAGGGAGGAGGGGGTATGGGAGGGGAGGGGAGGGAAAAAGGGAGAAAAGGTAGATTGGATGGAGGGAGAGGAGAGGAAGGGTAGGGTGGATGGAAGGAGGAGGAGGAAGGGAGGGTAGGGTAGAGAGGAGGACAGGGAGAGGAGGTGGAGGAGGGATACGGGAGAAAGATAAAAATAAAATCATATTCAGGCAACAAGAACAAAACATAAGATAAAACAGTGATAAAACAAAACCTTCAAGGGATCGCTAAGATGCCGTCCAGCCAGCAGACACAGCCATTGCCCTCAGCTCGTAAAATGTAAAGGTGTAATAAAAAGAGTAATAAGGAGGAATATTTGCTTACGTGATACCCACATTCTCTCTCTCTCTCTCTCTCTCTCTCTCTCTCTCTCTCTCTCTCTCTCTCTCTCTCTCTCTCTCTCTCTCTCTCTCTCTCTCAATCACTAGCTTAGGGAAAATAACACCAGAAAACCAAGGAAGAAACAAAACAAAAAATATAAAACTCAGTAAATAAATAAATAAATTGTATATTGAGCTAAAATCTAGAAACCCAACATTTACAAGTTCCACAAATTTAGTCATCGGTTTCAAAATATATGGTCCCGAGGGCGTGATAAATAGACGTACTAAATCACCGAGGCCGACCGATTTATACTGAAAAATGAGCGAAGAGTTTTGCAGTGAGTTGGGTTTTTATGTTTAATTTTTTGGTTTCACTTCTTCAGCCTTAGCGGGAGGGAGATTGGTGGTGATATTGGTGATGATGATGATGATGATGATGATGATGATGAGAGCAGTATTGATGATGATGATGATGATGATGATGTTGATTTTTTCTTTTTTACTTCTCTTTTCTCTAATAATGTGTTCCTGTCTCTATATTTCTTTATTTGCTTTTATTTGGCTTCTTATCTCTATATGTCATTTGTGTTTGAGTGGTAGCTTTCGTTTGTTAGTGTGTCAGTGTCTGTGTATAATGTGTATTGTGGGAAGGAGTTGGGTATGGGGAGGTAGAGCTGGAATTATCTTCCATCCAGATAGATACATTGATAGATAGATTGATAGACTGATAGACAGATTGGTACACAAACAGAAGACATATAGATAGATAGGTAAATAGACTGATAGATAAATAGGTAGATGAATATATATATAGATAGACAGATAGATATATAGACCTTCATTAGGCAATGGTGTAGTAGAAACCAAACATATTTAACTAGTATTTTTGTATGTTCCAGAAAGCCAGAGCTACACACACACACACACACACACACACACACACACACACACACACACACACACACACACACACACACAGAAGATAGATAAAATAGATAAATTGTGATATCCAGAGAGTTCGATTAAAGATAGATAGTCCAATAAATAAAATATGTCCAAAGCAAAAAGGAATAGAAAAATCAGGGCAGGTAATATTATGATCTTCTTTTCTTGCTTCCGGACAGGTGTGTTATTGAGCGGATCCCTAATATTAATGAAGAATTAGGGAAGATGATATTACTAAGGTGCATGACCTGGGATATTACCTTCATGAGGACCAGGAAGTTCAATATGGGCTTATTAGAGAGAGAGAGGGGGGGGGGAGAGAGAGATGCAGAAGACGACGCACAAAGACAGGGAAATCGACTTAGAAGAAGACGAAGAAGAACAACAAGAACAAGAAAAACTCATTAATGGATATATATACAAGACCCGTAATGAAGGAAATGATGATGATGATGATGGTGATACGTGATAGACTGATAGCAGAAGGTGATGCGATGTGGTGAGGTAGATGAAAGGGCTCAGACGGTGAAACAGAAGAAAGTGTTCGTAGACATAGGTATGGTGTAAAACCGTAGTGCCAGAAAGCGTATACATCTGTCTGTATATCTATCTATCTATCTACCTGCCTGTCTACCTATCTTTCTTTTTATATATCTATATGCCTATCTATTTATTGCCAGACACCTTAATCCCGTGAAAGGTGGCCAAAAAGTAATCGCCTCCATGTCGTTCCGTCCCCTGCCATTGAGCTGGCCCCCCTCCAGCTCACACCCCCTTCTCTCATATATCTGTCCATTCCTCCATTTCATCCTTGATCTCTTCTTCCCCCTATCCTCCTCCTCCACCTTACTCAGATACACTCCTAGTCAGTCTATCATTTTCCATCCCCTCCACATAGCCAAACCATCTCGGGAACATTTAACTTTCAATCACACCCACATCAATACCACAGCGCTTCTTTATTGGTGTGGTGTAATTCCACTAATCATACCACACACTGTTGTTCAGTCTCTGGTATATATATTATTACCTTTATTTTCCTCTCTCTCTCTCTCTCTCTCTCTGCCACGTTATGTGCATCAGGTCACCCTCTCATTCACCTTGCTCCCCTTCCCTCATTTTTCACCTACCTCCCCTCTCTTTCTCCCCTCGTCACCTGCTCATAATTCCAGGTGAACTTAATAGGCGGTATTATATCAGGTGGCAAATCAAGAGGGAATACTGGTTATGTTTTGCTGGAAGGTACAATACGCTTTTCACTCCAACCTGGCCTACCATCTCGGCATTTTGAATACTGAGTTGTAGCAAGAGATTAACACTAATCACGAAGAAGTGCTGTTGCGTTTTGTTGGATGTTGCTATGCCGTTTTCACTCTGACTTGGCTTAAAATTGCCATCACTCCATCTTGATTATTGAGTCGTAACAAGAAATTTAACGCTAGGATATGATGCTAGTCACGAAGAAGTGCTCAGATTTTTGTTGGAATGTGCTTTTGTTTTTTTTCACTCTAACTTGGCCTAAAATTGCCATCCCTCCATTCTGAACACTGAGTTGCAGCAAGACCTTAGCGCTAGAATATGCTACTAGTCATGAAGAAGTGCTATAGAATGGATGTAGAACCGTCTTATTCAACCAATGAGCTGCTTGAAATAAGCTGCAAAAATAAAAAAGCTGAGCCAAGTTAAGGTGAAAGGAGTACATCATGCAAAGCAACACGGTCGTCTAAAAGGTTGCATCTGACGGAAGTGGGCCACTCTCATTACTTTAATACTAAGTCATGGGTGTATGAAATTTGATGAGCCGTGGTTGTGAGCTGCGAATGAGTCTCCTTGGTTACTACAGCCTGGCAAAGCTCTACAACCGACCTGAGCTCAGTTGATGGCCAGGTGTAGTCAGACCGGAGGACGGATATGACTAGTAACCATGGAGATTTGGTCTTTGTTCAGATCTAAGCCTCGCCGAATTTATGTAACCACGACTTTATATGTGGGTTGCTGGAGTGGCCCAATTCTATCAGGTGAAAACAGACGAATCATACCTAGCCATTTTACCTACTCTCCCCACTAACTAAACTAGCCATCATTAACTCCCTCTTCCCTCCCTCTCATCCCTCCCTTTCTTCCCCTTCCTAACCCAACGCTATCCCCTCCCTCAACCTCTCCCTCTCTTCCTCCCTTCCCCTCTTATTCCGGACAGAGTTACGTATTTTAGAAATTACACCAAATTAATATTTTTTAGCATTTTAAGTGACATTATTAGTGCATTAATTATGTATAAAGAATATTTTAATGGAATAAATGCTTATGATTCTGATTCCGATTTTGATTTTGTTGTTGATTTTGATAATGATTTTGATTTTCCCATATACCTTGTAAGCCACATTATTCCCCTCGCCACCACTGCCTCTCCTTCCTCTCTCTCATGCCATTTCCCCTCCTTTCCCTTGCTTCCCCCCCCCCATTTCCCAACTTTCCTCTTCACCTGCCCTTTCCTCATTTCCCTCATACCTCCTCTTTTTTCCCCTTCAGTTGCCCACCTTCTCTCCTTTTCTTCCCCTTCGCGTAACCCCTTTCCCTCTTCCCTCTACCCCTCCCCTTCTTCCCCCTCACTTACCTGCCTACTCCCCCCTCCTTCCCCTTCTCTAGCCTCATCCCCCCTTCCTTCAAATCATTTCCTTTACGTTCTCCCCTCTTCCCCCCTTTCCATCATCCCCCTTCCACCTCATTCCCCATCTCCTTTCTCCTCCTCCAACCAATTTTCTCCCCTCTCCCTCCCTTTTTCACTTCCCTTCTTCTCCTTCCGTTCTTCCCCCTCACTTTTTTCTCCCTTCCTCCCCCTCCCCTCCTTATTTTCTCCTCTCCTTCCCCCCTCTCCTTTCCCTACCCTCCCCTTCCCCTTCTTCTCCTCCCCTCCCCTTCCCCCTCTTCTCCTCTCCCTCCCCTCCCCTCCCTCTCCCCCCTCTCATATGACACTTGGCTTCAGTATCGAACCATTTTGCGTCATTCACCTGCATAAGAGAGACAGAGACAGAGACAGACAGACGGACAGACAGACAGACGATAGACACGGGCGGACAGACATACAAACAGGCAGACAGTGAAGAAAGGAACGGGAGGGAAGCAGAAAAGAGGCAGCGGGAGGGGAGGGGAGGGGAGAGGAGGGAAGGAAGAGGAGAGAGGAATGGGGGAGGTGGGAAGGGTCTGAGGAGGTGAAAGGGGGGACATAGCATAAATGCTTGGCGTGACTGAAATGGATGAGTAAATTTATCTCCTTTTGGTTAGCCTTTCCACACACAACGGCCTCCTTTATTTTATATTCCTGCTACTGTCAGACGATTTTATTCAGCTGAGGAGAGCCCCCTAGTATCCTGTTCTTCGCACTGGCGGACGATTACAAGTAGACGATTTTTTCATCTCTGGTACTTAGTGGTTTAATGAAGCTCTGTTAAGTTCCTGTTGGTCGAGAAATCCCTCCTGAGCTGAGGAAAATCGTCTGGAGATAGCAAGAATAAAATTAAAGGAGCCCTTAGACTGGAGAGATTATTGTTATTATTATTATTATTATTATTATTATTATTATAGGTATTATTATTGTTGTTGCTGTTATTCTTGCCTTCTTGATAATAAGTAACATATATTTTCAAGTACCCAGTAACTTATTTCCACGTAACAAGTAATTTTCCTTAAAGTAATTAGTAATTTCTCAACATACATGAAAGAAGTAATTTTTTCTCCTTCCAGGTAAGCGCCTACGATCTTGCGTGAAGACCTACATGCATTTGGCTGAGGTAAGATTCAGGGCATTTGTTATTATTATTATTATCATTATTATTTGAAGGTATTTAGAGAAGAGTTTGTATAGATGAAAAAGTCTCGTAATGTGGGGAACTCCTTGTATCAGTGGGAAATCTATGTATGTTTTTTTTTTTATGTATCGTATTTTGAGTCTTTTTCTTTGTAACTTTTTTTTTTTTGTTCGTGGATGTATCTTTCACCAATCATATCAGTTCGAACGTACCCACAAAGTTTGATCAGTTCCATTAGTTGAGAGAGAGAGAGAGAGAGAGAGAGAGAGGCTGTGGTGTGTGTGTGTGTGTGTGTGTGTGTGTGTGTGTGTACTGGCTCCTTAAGTGGGTCAAGCAGAGTATCAGCTCTCCTGTCAGTCTGTTTATCTATCTGTCTACTCATCCACCCACTCATTCAGTACCCCTCACTCACCCACTCACTCGCTCGCTCACTCACTCACTCACTCATTCATTCACTCACACACACACACACACACACACACACACACACACACACACACACACACACACACACACACACACACACACACACACACACACACACACCTTCCTTCTATCACTCACCCACTCTCTCTCACTCACTCCCTCGCTCACCCACTCCATCACACCCACTCCTTCACTCACTCACTCAGTCACTCACTCACTCACCCAGTCACTCACTCTCGCACTCACATGTTGGGTCCTCTGGGTCCGTTTTGGGTACGCCTGATCGTACCTGAACAATTACCTTGCCATCATCCTTACTGTTTCCCCCTCGTCTCACTCTTACCCATTCCGTCTCTCTCCCCATCATCTTCTTGTCCTTCCCTTTCGTTTTCTCCTTTCCCTCCCTCCCTCTCTCGCTTTCTCCCTCCCTACCTGCCTCGCTTCTCCCTCCCTCCCTACCATCCAGTGCAGTTTGGGTGTCCTTGATTGTACCTAAAAATGTCTGACCACATTTCATATTAAAAAAAAAAATGAGCATATATTTACAGGAGGCAATAGCGAACCAGCAGTATTTTAGAGCAATTTCTTACGGTTATATAGGTATCCAATAGGTATCCAAGATTTATGTGTTTGGCCAGATTCTTAAGCATACAGTTAGATGGAAATGATTGCTCTCTCACTGCTAACGGGCGTGGTGTCGGTGAATGAAGAGAGTTACGTGACAGTCCTGCCATACGCTTATAAAATTCATGTGCTGGAATGAATAAATAAATCAGGGAATGTATACAGTCTCTCCCTCCCCTCAGTAAAGAAAAAATAATGTTCGTCGCAATAAAGAAAGGTGACTAATGTGACTAATGTGAATCTCTTTGAAACATTAATCTACTGGTGCCTCAAAAACCATAACACAAAATTGCTGAGCCATATTTAGCCTGAAGGTGATTACTGGGTGGATGTCTGACGTGGTTTAAATTGAGCTCATGTAAAAATCTAAAACTTGCCAAAAAGCACACTGAGAGCTCATACCCCCGTCAGCGTTAATATTAATCAGTTATGTATAAAATTGCCTCCGTTTAACATAATCGGCTGAGGTAATTGTAATTAATCCTACGGTCTTAGTCTGCCTCGTTTCACAGCCTCTGAGAAGGCATACCTCAAAATACGCCAATAAAATATATGATCTACCACGACATCCGGATCTGGGTCCACCTCAGAATTTAATAAACTCGTCTTTGATCCAGCGCCCACCTGTCCCCAAGATTTCATTAAAATTCAATAACAACCATTTGAGGGCTTTATAAACACACACACACACACACACACACACACACACACACACACACACACACACACACACACACACACACGTTCTACCTTTCGTTACGGAGATAAAGGATTGTCGATTCAAATTATACGAGCAGGGCGAGGTGACTTCATGAATTACCCCTCACTCACCTGACTCCGCACGTGACTGTCATGACTTTCACCCTTCCGTGATGAATTAATATGCAGACTTGACCCACGTACCGAGGCATCTCATGATTGCTTGGGGTTCAGAGAGAGAGAGAGAGGGAGGGGGATATTTGTGTGTGTGTGTGTGTGTGTGTGTGTGTGTGTGTGTGTACTCTACGTTCACCTGAGTCTCCCAAATCATTACCCAGGTGAGGATATTGGGTACGTGATCAATTGTATTTGCCTAAGAGAGAGAGAGAGAGAGAGAGAGAGAGAGAGAGAGAGAGAGAGAATTACAAGTTATCTCAAGTTAATTGGGATTTAGTCAGAGTTTCCCCTATTTCCTTGTAGCTTAATAATACTTTCCAATTTTTTCTCGTAATCCTACTCTGCTATCCTTGTCTTTGACGGATAGAATAGATATTTTGTATACATCCTTCCAATGGCAAAGGACTTCGAAAGGGTCAGTAGATGTATATTTCTTTGGATTTCTTTGTACTCTTTTGTATTCCATTACCTTGAACTCGTTTGTACTCAAGCGCAATTTATATCAAGAGAAGCATGCCCAAAAATTATTCATGATTTTCCTTTCCATTTTTTCTTGTAGCGGACACACACACATACACACACACACACACACACACACACACACACACACACACACACACACACACACACACACACACACACACACACACACACACACACACACACACACGTTCTACCTTTCGTTACGGAGATTAAAAAAAACTTTCATGAAAACACGAGAGCCAGCATGCGAGAGTATATCCAAGAGTATAATCGAGGGTATATCTGTGAGAGTATATGCAGGAGTATAAAATCAAATATATATCCAGAAATATATATGAGAGTATATCCAAGAATATATCCGAGAGTATATCCAAGACTATATTTGCCAGAGTATATCGGAGAGTATATCCCGAGTCTGTCCTAGAGTATATTCAAGTGTAAATCCGCGAGTATAGCTTAGAGTACATTCACGAGTAAACCCGGGAGTATATCCGAAAGTATGTTCAAGAGTAGATCCGCGAGTATGTCGCAAGTGTTTCCTAGCCTAAGGTATATTCAAATGTAAATCCATGAGTATAGCCTAGAGTATATCCACGAGTATAACCTACAGTATATTCGCGAGTGTAACCTAGAGTATATCCGCGAGTATAACCTACAGTATATCCGCGAGTATAACCTACAGTATATCCACGAGTATAACCTAGACTATATCCGCGAGTATAACCCACAGTATGTCCGTAAATGTGTTCGAGAGCATATTAAAAAGTAAATCAGCGAGTATAACCGAGAGTATAACCGAGAGAGTATATCCATTCTTCAAAAACGCACTGCAGGCTTATTCCGTTCTTAGAAATACAGAAGAAAGCTAAATTAAAATCGAGATGGATGCAATTTATCGAAAGCGTTCAGACCAATTTTATTTTGGTTTTGAAAAATTCTCTAGAAAATGATTGAAAAAGAATTAAACGCCATTGCCAGACACATTGTATACACACACACACACACACACACACACACACACACACACACACACACACACACATACACACACACACACACACACACACACACATTCGACCTAAGAAATTACCACCACCACCACCATCACCGGCATCATCATCATCATCATCATCATCATCATCATCATCATCATCGTCATCAATATCTCAACTTAATTTCCTCATAAAAACTTAAGATTAGGATCCAGAAACATTGATAGACACAAAAATAAAAGAAATTAGATAAAAAAAGCCTTAGCAAAGAGCACTAAAGCTTAATCTAATTTATGTGATGAACAAGAGGTTGGAAGGCCTATAATCCCGTGTTAATCCCTTCTAACTCCCTGTAATCCAGTGTTAATCCCTTGTAACTGGATTACGGAGGGGCATGTCGGTGTTCCTGTGTTGTGTGCTACGGGGGGAAAACTGCTGTGTATCTATCTGGCTGTCTGGCTGTCTATCTGTCTGTCTGGCTGTCTGTCTGGCTGGCTGTCTCTGTCTACCTTCGTTTCTTCATTTGTCTTATCTGTCTGTCTGTATATCAAGCATTGTATCTCTCTCTCTCTCTCTCTCTCTCTCTCTCTCTCTCTCTCTCTCTCTCTCTCTCTCTCTCTCTCTCTCTCTCTCTCTATTATCTGTGTGTGTGTGTGTGTGTGTGTGTGTGTGTGTGTGTGTGTGTGTACGTATCCCTCTTTGTCACTATCTGCAGTATAGGTAAATTTTTCTCTTTGTATGTCTGTCTCTTCATCTCACCCCGTTTGAGTTCCTTCGTTCCTTCTCTCTCTCTCTCTCTCTCTCTCTCTCTCTCTCTCTCTCTCTCTCTCAGTTCCTCTCCCAATCCATCTACCTGTCTTCCTGTCATCTTCATCCCACACAAGTGCCAATACAGTACCAGTAGAACAGTGACACAGAAACCAAGAGGCCCACTTAAACGGAAAAAAAGAAAATGAGAAAAGTGAAAAAAAAAGAAAAATACGAGAAAATGAAAGTCGAAAAAAAGAAAACAAAAAAATAGAAAAAAAATCAACTAAAAAAGAAAAAATTAGAAAAAGAAAAAGAACAGGAAAACGGAAAATCAAAGAGTAAACAATAAATTAATAATACACGAATGAAAACACGTATATTTGCCAATTTTCCATCCAGTAAAAATGCCTATGTATAAAAAGGAGGTTAAAAAAACACATAGTTAACCTTTTCAACGCAGTTACGCATTTTTTTTCACATAATATAGTATTCGTGAAACCACCATGCGTGTGTGTGTGTTTGTGTGTGTGTGTGTGTGTGTGTGTGTGTGTGTGTGTGTGTGTGTGTGTGTGTGTGTGTGTTTGTTTTATGGAGGTGTAACAGCCTTCATTAACCCTTTCACTTCAAGAGGTTCCCCCCTCAGCTGAATAAAATCGTCTGGAGGTAGCAAGAATAAAGGAAAGACGTCCTCAGGCTGAAGCTGAGAGAGAGAGAGGGAGAGAGAGAGAGAGAGAGAGAGAGAGTTATCCGAAACCAATTTCCCTGAGAGCAAATATTTGGAAAGCCTTTTATTCAGGTATACCACGTGACTACAACCACGTGATTGAAAAAAATGACGGGGAGGGGGAGGGGTGACGGGAGGGGGAGGGGAAAGGAGGAGGGAGGAGGAATTATGAGGAGGAGGAGAAGAAAGGGAGGGAGGGAATGTGACTGAGGAAGAAGGAAGGGTATTTGGAGGAGGAAAAGGAAGAGGAGGACGGGAGGAGGAAGAGGAGAGAGTGGTGATAATATTAAATAGGAGGAGAGGTAGAGGTGACGGTGGCGTAAGATGGATAGGGAAGGAGGTGATGGAAATGAACTTTTGATTTTGACCCCTTGCTTCCGGTGACCTTTCTTATTTTATTTTTGCTGCCTTAATACGATGTTATTGACTCCTTTAAGATGCAAGTAGTAGATTTCGTCTTCATGAACTACTTTTCCACTTGCGGTTCCTTGCTAGTCGAAAAAACATTTGTCTGACAGTAAAGAGAACAAAAGAGATGACGTATCATTCTCTGCAGACAAAAGCTGAATATGTGAAATAAATAAGATGGAGAGACTAACGAGGAGAGTGTATGTGAGTGCGGTGGAGGGGGGAGAGGGAAGGGGAGGCCAAGGATGAGGTGGAGGATGTCGTGGTGAGGTGTATGAGAGAGGAGGGGTATGAGCTGGAGTAAGGCAGTGAAATGGCGAGGGACTATCATGGAGGCGATTTGTTTGTGGCCATCCCTTACAAGATTAAGGCGTCTGGCAATAGATAGATAGATAGAAAAAATAAGTTTGAGATGCCTGGACTCTCTCTCTCTCTCTCTCTCTCTCTCTCTCTCTCTCTCTCTCTGATTGTATGTTTACCCACATGGATACATAACTTCGAAATTGCAAATGCCTTTGGCACTCGAATTAATATAATTTCTGTACCCCTGCACTTCGTATGATATTCACACACACACACACACACACACACACACACACACACACACACACACACACACACACACACACACACTTCTGACAGCAGGTGCAGTTGAGTATTTGCAGTGCCTGTGTATCCAGGTTGTGCGCCCGCGCGCATGTGTGTGTGTGTGTGTGTGTGTGTGTGTGTGTGTGTGTGTGTGTGTTCGAGCTCTTCCATATATTTGGCAACAGAAAGGAAATCACCAAAACAAAATAGAATAATAGTTAAATAAGAAAGAAAGTGAAAGGAAAGATGAAAGGCAAACGAAATATAGAACAAGAGTATTTTGGTACACTGAAAGCAGTGATGAGAAATAGGGAGGTGAGTATGGAAGTTAAGAAGTCACTGCATGATGGTATTGTGATCCCTACCCTGACGTATGGAAGCGAGGCGTGGACCTTGCAAGAAGGGAACAAGTCAAGAGTGAGAGCAGTGGAAATGAATTACTTGAGAGGAGCATGTGGAGTGACGTGGAGGGACAGGTTGACGAATGAAGAAGTGAAGGAACGTTGTGGGGTAGATGTGGATGTGGTTGAAAAGATTAGGAGAAATACACTGAGGTGGTTTGGACATGTGGAGAGGATGGAGAATGAAAGACTGACTAAGAGGGTGTATGTAGGTGAGGTGGAGGGAGGGAGAGGGAGGGGTAGACCGAGGATGAGGTGGAGGGATGGAGTTGAGAGGTATATGAGGGAGGGGGGGGTGAGTTGGGGGGAGGGGAGTCAAATGGTGGGTGACAGAGTTACTTGGAGGCGTTTTGTCTGCGGCCACCCTTTGCGGGATTAGGGCGTCGGGCTATAGATAGATAGATAGATAGATTTCACTACCTATATAATATCCAAAGAAATTATATCCCTACCTTGACCTTAAAAAATAATTTGATGGAGAATATTCAAAACCCAGCTTAGAATAAAATTGGAGATCGCACGGATTGATAGTAGAGGGTCGTGTCAATACGTGGCTTTGGAATTCGTAACACCTCTTCCATAGCGATTTATTCTGTCGATGGTATGGGGATATTAAAAATAAAATTCAATGCTGATGTGTAATATGCTTAATAAATCGCTAGAGAGGAGGTGTTACGGAACCTTCCACATAAAGACCAGGATGCCCAAGGGGAAGAGGTGTCTGAAGGGGGTCTGAGTCCTCACGTGTTGCTAAGGGAAGTCAAGGACGCCTCCATCCTGACGGGGCAGGTGTCTGGAGGCCCCCCCCCATTGGTCCTCCCTCCTTGTCCTTCTCAGCCTCCCCTCTCTCCCCTATCTTTGCCCACTTCCTTCCCCCCCCCCCTTTGGAAGGCCCCTACCCACTCCCATTTAAATCTCCTTTGTCCCTTCTTTCCCCCCCTGTTTGCCCCCTCCTCCCCTTGCCTCGCTAGCTGGGGCCCCTGTCAATAGAAGAGTGCCGCAGGGGAGACTTGTTCAATATTGTGAAGAACTCTTTGTGTGTGTCTGGGATTTGATAGAAAGATAGATACATAGATAGATAGATAGAAATGCGAATGAATGGGTGGAGGGATAGCTAGATAAATAGATAGATAGACAGACAGACAGACATACAGGCAGGCAGATGGATGGATGGCAAAATTCAAAGATAAATCAGTGAATGGATAGGTGGATGGCTGGAAAGACTGGCTGACTGACTGACTGATTGATTGACTGACTGATTGATTGGCTGATTAATAACGAAACAGATAAATATAATAAATTTAAAGTGTTCGTCCTTTTTTCATTTTATTTTCATTCATTACCTTGTTGTTTAAGTTTAAGTTTTGTTTCCTCCTCACCTATCATTTATTCTGTGTTTGGCCACTTCACTACAACACACACACACACACACACACACACACACACACACACACACACACACACACACACACACACGTGAATATGCAGACATGGGCAGATACTCAAACACGGGCGCTGTCAGAAGTGTGTGTGTGTGTGTGTGTGTGCAAGGATACAGAATTGATTAGAGAACCAATGTTACTAAAAAGCCTTTGCCATTTGAGTGTGTGAAAACCCTTGGGTTATTAGACGATGAGAGAGAGAGAGAGAGAGAGAGAGAGAGAGAGAGAGAGAGAGAGAGTGAGAGAGAGAGAGAGAGAGAGAGTGAGAGAGAGAGAGAGAGAGAGAGAAGACCAGCATACCCATATTAAGTGATTCCCGTCAAAGGCTTCGGGTACACAGAATAAATTAGACAAGGATAGTAACCTTAATCCATTCAGGTCAAAGACTTATTTTATGTTCCGGCCAGTGTTAGACGATTTCAGTCAGCTGAGGAAAGGCCAGTCGGGGTGAAGGGGTTAGGTTTCTCGACCAACAATACGACATGGAGAGAGAGAGAGAGAGAGAGCGCAAAAGTGGGGAGTGGAGTGGAGAGGAAAGCAAGGGGACGATAAGGTGAGACGAATGCAGGGCGGATGGTATGAGAGAGAGAGAGAGAGAGAGATCAGAAAGCGATGATGCCAGAGGGAGAATGGGGTACAGAGAGAGCCTGAGGGAGCACTCATAAAAAATCTTAAGAAGTCCTTATGATACAAAGACTCTTCGAAAATTATATTAAGAAAGAATTTTTCCTCCTGTTTATTGCATGGTTTTTATTTTTCACTTTGATCCTGTGTTGGTTAGGGATCTCTCTCTCTCTCTCTCTCTCTCTCTCTCTCTCTCTCTCTCTCTCTCTCTCTCGTAAATAAAATCGTCTGGGGTTAGAATACAATATCCAAGTGATGATGATGATGATGATGATGATGATGATGATGATGATGGTTATGTAACTGTGATGATGAAATGTATCAGGTTTATAATGAATGAATGAATGATGATGATGGTGGATTATGAAGTTTTTATATAGCTGTACAGTAAAGACAAACATATAGCTCTAAACCACAACTCATGCCCCCCCCCCAAAAAAAAAAAATCTTAGCATACAACCCCCCCCCCCGGCATAGTATGGAGGGGTTGGAAGGGGTTGTGAGCCGTCATAACCCCCCCCTGCCAACCTCCCTGCCGACCCCCTCTCCCCCGAGATGACCGGTACCCCAGAAAAAGTGACAGGGAGAGAGAGAGAGAGAGAGAGAGAGAGAGAAGGGGGAAGTGGGAGGAAGATAGTGTGTATGGGGTTACCTTTCAGATTCTCTCTCTCTCTCTCTCTCTCTCTCTCTACCCCATCACCCCGAGTGGCCTTTCCTCAGCTAAATAAAATAGTCTGAAGTTAGCCGGAATAAAGTACAAATTATATCCAGGAACTGAAGGGATTAAGGTTGCTATCCATGTCTCCTTTTTTGACCGTGTACCTGTATCCTTTAATGGAAATCACTTACTATGGGTCACCTGGGCTGGTTTAGTGAGCGTTCTCTCTCTCTCTCTCTCTCTCTCTCTCTCTCTCTCTCTCTCTCTCTCTCTCTCTCTCTCTCTCTCTCACACACACACACACACACACACACACACACACACACACACACACACACACACTAAATCACCCTTCCTTCTTTGACAGTCTCCTTCCTTTCCCTCCCCTCCCCTCTTCATGTCACCTGCCCTACTGACGTCATCACCCTAATTGGCCAGCCTCACCTGAGCACCACACCTGTACTGAAGTCAGGTATGTCTGGATGGTGTTGAAATGGGCCCTACCTTATGTTAGGGTTGCTAATTGGATGACTGATGTAAGGTGTCGCTCATTGCATTGTATTTTGTCACTCTTGGCTTTATACGTCTGTCTCCTAAGTATTTTTAGCTTGTCTCTTTAGTGCTTTATACCTTTTCCTCAGCACTGTGACGGTGAAATTTGAGTATTTTATTTAGGGTAACACCAGGTAACTATTTTTTCTGCTTAGAGTAATTATTATCTTATTTCTGCGCTATCCTCAGACAAGTGCTTATTGTTTTATTTTCATTCTTTACCACTGGATGACTTTATAAAGCTTTGGAGAGACGAATAAGTGACTACCATTGACTACAACCATTTACCACCTAACATGTAAGTATATATATATAAAAGAAAAACCATTTGCCACCCACTTAGGTAAATATCTCACCCATTTAGACTACATTCATCCCTTCTGCTCGAGGGAAGCCATTTTTACCTGTACCTTAAGACGTCAGGCGAGACGGGGAAACGTGAGCTTATATTGCGGGAGAAAATCTTTATATATACCTTCACAGCACTCAGACCATTAATATTACAGCATCCATCTTGCCCAGGGTAGACACTTATGGTCCCTCCTTGCCCTCAGTTCCAGCCCCTCTCTCTCTCTCTCTTCCGGGTTGCATACCAGGAACGTAGAAAACAGAATGCATTTACACACAATTTTTCATCCACTTTATAACATCTAGGTCAAAAGAATATTAACTCGGATTTCCAGTATCGACAGAGTGAGACAAAAGTTCGTTTACAATTCCACTGCGACTACTGTACTTCACACTTGAGCGTCCACTTCACACTTTCACTCTTAGTCCGTCACTCTCACTCTCAGGGCATTTCCGTCACTCACACTAGGGCATGTCCGTCACTATATCTATCTAATCATCTGTTGGAAGAGGAGTATACCAAGCTTCTGTCAGCTTAGGAATATCAGCCAGCAGAGGAAAGTGACTAGTAGAAGAGAAATATTAGTCGAAGTTTTTGTCCGCATCTCTCTCTCTCTCTCTCTCTCTCTCTCTCTCTCTCTCTCTCTGACTTCACGAGAGCATGAAGCGCTGAATGTGTATGTATAATTCTGTATATCTGTAGCCTGACGCCTTAATCCTGTAAGGGGTCGCCACAAGCAGATTTAATAACCTCCATTTGACTGCCTTCCCTGCAACTCGACCCTCCCATTCTCTCATATATCACTCCACCTCATCCTTAGTCTCCCCCTCCCCTTCTTCCCCCTCCACCTCGTTCACATACACTCTCCTAGTCAGTGTCATTCTCCATCCTCTCGACACGGAACAACCATCTCACGAGGATTTTTCGTAACACTTTCAATCACATCCACATCAGTAAATATCGATTCACTTCCTGGCGATAAATAATGAAACGCTGAACAATAACTTTTAGACGTGAGCACAGACATGAGCACAGACATGAGCACAGACATACTTTTCAGCCCTAGTAGGAATTGTGGTGGCAGGTCTTGTAGCCCCGTGCTGATCTGAATGGGAACCCAGTGGACTGCAGGCTTAAGTTGTCCCTCTCCTACAGCCCACCACCCTCCTCTTGGGGGGATCAGGAGGGAGGTGAGGGACGTTTGATATACCGGGCAGCTCCACTTCCCAGGTATATCGGTGCCACCACGTGAAGGCGTCCGTCTTCAGCACAATACCTCAGCTGTAGTTGATAAATGCATGTCTTTCATGCACGTCACGAGAGCATACAGCACAACTCACCATGTCCGGGAGAGGCGGGCGAGGTCAGGCAAGCGAGAGATCAAAGGTCAGAGGCCACTGTTGGTAGAGGTGCTTGGTAGAGGCTCTTACTGTTGGGATAGCAGAGCCTCCTAGCGAAAGTGGAGGGAGGGAGGGAGGAGTGGAGAGAATGGTGAGACTTTTGAGGGGAAAGTTGGGTGTTTTGATAGTGCAAAAAAATATACTGATACACAAAAGTTAAAGTGTACGTGTAAGAGTGACCGTCTGAAAGAGAGTGTGAGGGAAGAATGAGGACAAGAAGCTGGTGGGGCACTAGTTAGGCGGGGAGTGAGAGGCAGAGAGAGTGTCAGGCAGAGAGGAGGAGGAGGAGGTAGAGGTGGTGGTCAGTCTGCCTTACCCCCCCTTCTGTCATTACCCCCTTCCCCTCCTACCCCTCTTACCCTTCCCCATTTGTATGGTCACTTGCTTTGCTCCAGCCTCCCTCCTCCTCTTCATTCTTATTTTATGTATTGTATCTCTCATTTTCCTTTTTATGATACACTTGGCATTTTTCCTTCCCTCTCCTGTCTTTTTAACGTCTCTTTCCAAAATTCGTCCGTCTCTGTAACCCTTTCGCCTCTGCTTCCGATCTTTTTAAAACTCTGCCTATCCTCTCTTTCGCTAATATATATATATATATATATATATATATATATATATATATATATATATATATGTGTGTGTGTGTGTGTGTGTGTGTGTGTGTGTGTGTGTGTTACACCCATCACATCATATCAAAATTTTTATCTCATCCTCCTTGTGGTTCACATTTCCACTCACCTCTTCTCCATATATTCAGAGTTTTACTTCTCCTCCTCGTCCCATCTCTTCAACTCTCCCTAACCCTTTCTCCCCGTGTCTTTCTCTCATCGTACTCTCTTCTCTTCATCTCCTCAGTTTCTTCTCTCCTCCATATCTTATACATATTCCTTTTTCTTTCCTCGGTCTCCTCCCCCCGCCCTTATTTCATTCCCTCCCCCTCCCTCCGCCCCCCATGTCGTGTGGTGTGGTCAGTGGGAGGGCAGGGCGGGGCGGGGCTGGTCTGGCTCTCATAACACCTGCCTCTTGCCAAACGTATTCGGTTCACTTGCCATTCCGTCACAGTGATATTCGTGGACATATACCCTCACTCCCCTCAGCCCAACCCCCCCCTTCCTTGATTTCTAGCTCCTCTCCTCTTCTCACTCCTCCTTGATTTCTGGCTTCCCCCTCTTCTGCCCTCTTTGCGATTTTTCTCCCCTCCCTCTCCCTCCGTCCCTGACCTCCTCACCCTCCCTTGATTTCTAGCCCGTCCCCATCTTCTGTTACGATCTCCCCCCCCCCCTCACCGTCCGACAGTCTCACACCCCCGCGATCAGTCCTTAAAGGGATAAAAATCGTTTGACAATAGTAAGAATAGGATTACCGAAGTGGCACATTGTCCTCTGATGCAAGGGATATCAATTATGTCATCCCTCGACCCTCTTATTGATTTCCCATAATTTAACCACCAACCATCTCTGTGTACTTAATAATAAACTCCCCTAAGATTCCTTTCGGAGCTCTTCTGTCGAGTAATTCATCATGCGATAGTATGTTTTATACGAGTTCACCTTATATTTCTAATCGCCATCTGTACCTTCGCCAGCGGAGTTATACTAGGTTATACAGAATATTCACCCGTGTCTGTCTAGTGGATAGGTGTCAGTGGGTCAGGGAAGAGTTGTTTAGAGTTTGAGGTGGATCTGCACCCGGATGCAGGATTGTATTATAAATTTTTCGGCGTTAGCGGAGATAATCATGCAATCTCTGAAACTACGTAACAAGGCAGACCAAGACTGTAGAATTAATTATGTGAGACCGTAAAAGTATTCGTCCGTTATAACAGAGGAATTACAGCAGTAAGTCATAAATTTAACGGCATAGTGGAGGTTTGCACTCTCAGGATGCTTTCTAGTTTTATCTGAAACGGACCGTACAACGTACACAGCCATCCACGAAAAGGATTGTCAAAACATCATGCTCGTTAGGTTCAGGGACTGGGAGGAAAAAGGCCTACCCACGTTTTCCCTGAGTCGTAACTGACGATTGAAAATGGAGGAAGTGACAAGCTAGAGGTTGTTTCTCGTTGTACCAGTGGCATGGACATGATGCGGTGACCCTGCCGCCCAGCACTTGCACTAGAGATAGAGGAAAAGAAGAAAGAAGGAAGGGGGGAAGGGGAGAAAGAGGGGGTAAGCGGAGAGGAGGGAAGATGGGAAGGAAAGGGAGGAGAGAGGAAGCAAGTGGGGGAGGGGGGAGGGAGATGATACTGGGAAGAAAGGGACGGGGAAGGGAGGGATAAGTAAAGGACGAGGGGGGAGAGATGGGTAGAGGGGAAAGGGAAGGGAGAAGAGAGAAGGAAAGAGAGGAAGGAAAGAGTAAGGAAGAAGGGAGGGGAGAGAAGAGAAAAGAAGTGGGGAATAGAAGAGAAGAGAAGAAAAATGAAGAGAGAGGAGGAGACGACGAGACAAGAGGAGGGGAGAGGAGAGAGGTAGAGGGGTGGACGGGATAGGTGAGGAAAGGAGGGGAGACAGGAGGGGAAGAGAGAGGAGAAGAAAAGGGGGTAAGGGTTGGGTTATATCAACTCTCAGTGGGTAAGAGATCAAAGGGGTGAGTGTGACCCCGACTGTATTAACGATGAGAGAGAGAGAGAGAGAGAGAGAGAGAATATCACAGCAAGCTAGCACACCCAACACCACTGCACACCAAGGCCAGCTGTGTGTGATCGTGGAGTCTCAACCAAGGCCAAAACTTTCTCATTAATCCTCATAATTGCTTCGTGTCTGTTTACTTTGCGGTGACGGAAGGAGGGGGGAGAGGGAAATGAAGGGAGAGGGGAGGGAAGGGAGGGAGATGGGGAAGGGGCAAGATGCATAAAAGGCGGGGAGGAAGAGTATGTGGGGAAGGGGGATGTAAGGAAACAGGGAAGAAGAGTATGTGGGGGGAGAAAGGGGATGGGTGAGGGGGAAGAATGCCGAGGGGAAGGGTGCAGAGATGTATAGAAGACATGGAGGAAAGGTATGTTGGGGAAGAAGGGGGATGGGGAGGAGGTGGGGAAGGGGGAAGAGAAGGGAAGAGGAGAGGGGGGGTGTATAGAGAGTAAGGAGAGAATCTAGGGAGAGATGAGGGATGCAAAGGGGAGGGAGAGGAAAAGGAAGGGGGAGGGGGTAGACATGCTTAGAGGAGGAAGAGTATAGGGGAAGAGAAGGGGGGTGGGGAGGGAGGAAAGGGGAAGGGAGAGGAGAGAGAAAGGGAAGAGGGAAGATGCATCGAAGTGTTGGTGGAAGGGTATATAAGGATAAATTGCACAGGGAACAGCCAAGGAAGGACAGAGGTTAGAGGTATGGGTAGATGGGGAGAACAGGGAAGGGAAGAGAGTTGAGGGGGAGGGAAAAAGGCTGGGGGTAGGGTTAGTAGTTACGAAAAGAAGAAAGAGACAGGGAGAATAGGTGGACTGGAAAACAGAAGAGAGAAGCGATGGAAAGAGTGAGTGAGGGGGACAGGAAGGAGAGGGAGATGAAGAATATGGAGGTAGAAGGGAAGGAGGGACAAGGATAGGGCAGAGAGAGGGAAGGGGTTAGAAGAAAAATGCAGGGGAGGGAGGGGGAGGAAGGGAAAGGAATGATTAGAGGAAGGTAGGGGAGGACAGGTAAGGGGCAGGTAGGGGGCGCAGGGGTTAGGGTAAAACTCATTATGTCTTGACTTATTAATCGTGGTTCAGTAAGTTCTTCATTGGGTCCTGCGTTGAACACTGGGTGGAAAAATGTGTATATTGCCTTGGAAACAGCTTCATTATTGGAGAGAGAGAGAGAGAGAGAGTGAAGGCAAGGAAGAGAGGGGAAGTTGGGAAGGAGTAGAGAGCCAGGGGTTCGGCAGAGAGGCAGGACACGGCAGAGGTGGTATGAAGGAGGAAGGAAATTGAGAGGGGAGGCCGGGGTACAACAGGGGAGGTAGAGGTGCGACAGAGGATAGCAAGGACGCGGCAGGGGAGGCAGTAGTATGACAGGGGATACAGAGACACGGCAGGGGTGGGACATCGGGGTGGGACAGGGAATTTAGGGATCTGGTACGGCAGGTAGGGTGGGGTACAAAAGGTAGGGAAGGCGGCAGGGGAAGCAGGGAGGAAACAAGACACGACAGAGGTAGGGTAGGGACACAGTAGATGAAGCAGGGATGTAGCAGGAAACTAACAGGCATAGAAAAATTAAAGGAAGTAAAGTAGTAGACGAGGCAGGAGCAAACGGGGAAGGCAGGGGCACGGCAGGGGAGGCAGGGACACGGCAGGGGAGGCAGGGGCATGGCAGGGGAGGCAGGGACACGGCAGGGGAGGCAGGGACACGGCAGGGACATGACAGGGGACAACCAGAGCCCCCGTAAAAGCAACGCCGTGGTCTGTGATGGCGGCCGACATTTCAATTACGGCGAGACTGACGTTCCTGAAGGAGTGCTGTGTGTGTGTGTGTGTGTGTGTGTGTGTGTGTGTGTGTGTGTGTGTGTGTGTGTGTGTGTGTGAGAGAGAGAGAGAGAGAGAGAGAAACGAACAAAGAGAGCAAACAGGAAAGAAACAATAAATACGGAAAGGGATACAGTCACACACACATAGATAGACTGCTTGCTTGATTGATAGGTGAATATGTAGGTAGATAGAGAGAGAGAGAGAGAGAGAGAGAGAGAGAGAGAGAAGACAAAAATATAGGAGGGTAAACTCTGGGAATGGCCATCAGGGAGAATGCATGACCAAGGGGAATTTGCATTACAGGAGAAAAGTTACATCTTAAAAGTGAGTGCATGACGTAGGAGGCACTGCATGGCGCCGGAGATATTGCATGACAGAGTGTGGCTGACGTAAGAAAGCAAATGTAGCAGAATATGCATGGCGGAAGTTAATATTATGAGAGTGCCTGACGTTTGACGAAATGCATGACGTAAGGTGTCGTAAGAGAGAATGCACGACGGAGACAACGCGTGACGTAGGAAGTACTTGGTGTATGGGACGGAGTAGGCGACAGTGCATGACATGGGCGACAGTGCATAACCAAGGAGACAGTGCATGACCTAGGGGACAATGTTCGATGTAGGAGACATGCATGACGTAGAAAACAGTGCATAGCTTAAGGGACAGTTCATGACGTTGTAAGGCATTCGTGACGTACAGGACTGTGCATGACGTAGGCTGTGCATGACGCAGGAATGTGCATGACGCTGGGGGCAATGAATAAGATAAGAATGCATAATGTAGCGACAGTGCATCACGTAGTGAAGCATGCATGGCGTAAGAACCAGTGCATGTCTGACATGAAGGAGGGAAGCAAGTTGTGAGATGGTCGTAGGAGGCAGTGCATGACTTGGAAGGAAATACATGATGTGGGCATCGCGTGACCTATTCATGACGTAAGAGATACTGCATGACGTAGGAATGAATGCATGAGAGAGAGAGAGAGAGAGAGAGAGAGAGAGAGAGAGAGAGAGAGAGAGAGAGAGAGAGAGATGAAATAAAATAGGTAATGCATGGTGTGGACGACGATAATGACGTAGGAGCAAGTGCATGACGTAAGATAAAATTGCATGACGTAGAGTAAATTGCATGACGCAGAGTAGATTGCACGACGTGGGAGAAGAGAGAAAGGAGAGGGTAGGTGTGGAAAGCCAAGGCCATATAACACATGCACATAGAGGTGTGTGTGTGTGTGTGTGTGTGTGTGTGTGTGAATCAGGAGATATTTTAGTGAATCAGGTGATATTTTGGTTCGTATTCTCGATGATTAACGAAGCTCCCAAACACTTTTTCCTAAGCGATTTATTTTGCTTATTACACCTCTTTGCCCTATTCTATGTTCCATAAATCCTTCCAATATCATCACACTGCATAAATAACGTACCAAAGGATATTAATCAGCCATATCCGAAATAAATCGCCAAGGAGGAGATGCTAGGGACCCTCCTGTCCAGACGAGAATACGGGTCACAGTATTCAAGCTGAGTGGCCCAGTTCCGTCAGATGAAAATAACCCACTTACTGAGAGGAGTTAATGAAGGCAATATCTAACATCTCCAGTCTGAAAAGTGTCTCCAAAGCTGAATAAAATCGTCTGGAGGAGGAGGAAGAGGAGGAGGATAATGTGAAGAAGAGGAGGAGATAAATGTGTGTTTAAGAGGAGGGCAAAAGAGCCTGTAAAAGAAGAAATAAGAATGGTGATGGGAGCATTATACCGCATGAAGAGGAGCTGCGAAATGAGAAACAGGAGGCACGGTATTAGGAGAGAGAGAGAGAGAGAGAGAGAGAGAGAGAGAGAGCAGATCCACACCACCCAGCAGCATCCGTCGGTCCAAATCATGGCATCCTTCACTTCTGACCTTGTGTGTGTGTGTGTGTGTGTGTGTGTGTGTGTGTGTGTGTGTGTGTGTGTGTGTGTGTGTGTGTGTGAGCGTCCTTGAGAAGACGAGTTCAGCCGAGAAGAATACGGGACGAAATGTTGTGATGTATCCAGCCGGGTGGAAAGGGCCGAGTGCAGAAATAGTATGAAGAAAATTATGTTTAACTTTTGCGTATTTCGTCTCTCTCTCTCTCTCTCTCTCTCTCTCTCTCTCTCTCTCTCTCTCTCACACACACACACACACACACACACACACACACACACACACACCACTTCAATTATCCCATTTAAGTTTACCCGCCAGAGCTCCATCATCATTAGCAAAAAAAAAAAAAAAAAAAAAAAAAAAAAAGGAAGCTTTTTTGAAACACTAATTGGGCTTGTTCAGGGAATTTTTTTTTTTTTTTTTTTTTTTTTTTTTTTTTTTTTTTTAGTGTGGCACATCAGTAAATATGGATAACCTAGTGCGTAGATTAGGGAACTGTGTGTGTGTGTGTGTGTGTGTCTGTGTGTGAACTGGAAGAACCCGTGTGCATGTTAGGGAATTTGTTTGTGTGTGTGTGTGTGTGTGTGTGTGTGTGTGTGTGTGTGCGCGCGCGTGTACGACAATATATGCGAGGAGTGTGTCAATCTAACTCTCATACCCCGGTGCCCCTTATTCCCCCCACCACATCCACACCCATCCTCCCCCCCCCTTCACCACTTCATCCCCCACTCACTAAACCATTCCCCCCTCACTATATCCACCCCCCTCCCCCCTCACCCAATCCTTCCCCCTCTTCAATATACCCCCCTCACTATTCCTGTTGACCCCCCCACCCCCCCACCATTGGCCAACAATACCCAGTTCTCCTCAGTCATCATGTTCAAAACACACACACACACACACACACACACACTCACACACACACACGTACGTTCCCCGTCATACTCTGGCCCTATGCTGTGTACGGATTGGCAGCTGTGTGTGTGTGTGTGTGTGTGTGTGTGTGTGTGTGTGTGTGTTGCTGATGTGCAGTTGCGGTCACTTATTCTCTTACCTATCCACAATTTTATAGCCGAACACCAGAATCCTGATGTAATGTGACCTCGAACGGGGATCTCCACGACCCTTATTTTCGTGTTTTAAGGCGATTCCGTACCACCTTCTTCTTAGCGATTTATTTTTTATGCTGCTGGTTGATCTAATTTTATACGCTACTTTTTGCACAGTATGATTTGAGTAATGAAAAGGATATTAAGGTGTAATAAGCAAAATAAATCGCATAGGTAGAGGTGCTTAGGAATATTGGTACGTGACGCTGAGGAACGTTTTTTAAGTGGCGTTGGTGGCCTCGTAACAACGTTCCCGTGATTATTTATTTTGTGATGATATTAAATTGATATTAATTGGGTACAGGAGAATCTTAAATCTAATAAGCAAAATAAATCGCTTAGTAATAGATGTTGCCCATTTATACCACTTGGAATACGACTTAACTCAGACTTGTGTCAGAACTTTAACATCTTCAACCCGTGGACGTTATTTTTTTTTATCTTTTTCTAGTGCTTACACACACACACACACACACACACACACACACACACACACACACACACACACACACACACAACAAACGGCAATTACTGATGTCAGTTCCACAACAACATGACAGCAAATGCCATCATGCCATCATCAACCACCCTAATGCACTACTGACCTCTCTCTCTCTCTCTCTCTCTCTCTCTCTCTCTCTCTCTCTCTCTCTCTCTCTCTCTCTCTCTCTCACACAGATCTTCGTGCGCGTCTCTATGTATGTTTGTGTTTTATATATATATATATATATATATATATATATATATATATATATATATATATATATATATATATATATATATATATACTGTATATATCAGCGCCCAGGTGTGTATTCTAGCCTTTATTTGTTATTTATTGGTTGATTTATTTATTTGTTGCACTTTATTCCTTATTATTCTTATTTGTTGCTTTTTTTGTTTATGAATCCTTATTTTCTGTATTCGGGTGACCTTTTTTTTTTCCTTCCTTTCTACCGTCAGACGATTTTACTCATCTTTTGTTAGACATTTCAGAGTGATGGGGCAAATGAAAGTTATATATTAACAACCTCCTTCAATTTGTAAAGTCTCCCTTAAAAGAAAAGAAAGAAATCGGGACTAGTCTACTCAGTCCCTACATTTAAGGCAAGCTTGAGCATCCTCCCTCGTCCCTGAGTAGCATTATGTGAGAAATAAACCTCAACAGCCCTCGGATATAAACCCTTAGTCTCAATCCGGATGGAGAGCCGTAACCCACTAAACCACCAGGTGTCATGATTGGTCTGACACATTAAGAAGAATAGCCCTCACATTTTCATAACTTTTTTTTTTTATGTATTATTATTACCAAAAATTTAAATTCTCTTTACGCCAAACCAGTCGTAGTGAAGAGGCAGAATGTAAACCCAATACCCCTTCAGTACGATGACGTCTTTTGTTCCTATTCCTGCCAGATTATTATTATTATTATTATTATTATTATTATTATTATTATTATTATTTGACTTAAGACAGCTCTGTCAATAAATGGGGATCAAGGTGTTTCAGCTCATCATCATCATCATCATCATCATAATTATTTCAAGGATTATTTTTTCTGACTTTAATCATTTTCCTTCCTCCTTTCCTTTCCTTCTTCTTCCCTTGTTTCCTTCCTTCTTTCCTTCCCCTGGGCTTCAAAGACAAGAGAAGGAGGGGGGGAGGGACAGATGGAGGGAGGCTGGCGATTCTACGATACCAGAGAGAGAATGAGAGAGAGAGAGAGAGAGAGAGAGAGAGACGGAGCTTTTTGATGTTGGCTTGAGCAATGTCGTGGGTTGTGTGGTGTGGCCCAGGTGATGGTGGAGATAGGGCATGACTCTCTCTCTCTCTCTCTCTCTCTCTCTCTCTCTCTCTCTCTCTCTCTCTCTCAAGGCCGCATTTTTCACTGTTCGCGAGATTTCCTTTTTAACGCTTAGTTTTCTTTCACACACACACACACACACACACACACACACACACACACACACACACACACACACACACACACACACACACACACACACACACACACACACACACACACACACACACAGACCCAGACGATGACCCTGTCCTTCGAAGTTTACAATGGATGTTGATTAAAGAAGTTGACTGAGCAAATGAACGGCTTGATCGGAATTTGTAGCAAAAGAAAAGGCTTCTTCAAGGCTTTTTCGCGTCTTTTTTTTTTATGTTACAGAGTAATTGCATTTGCTTCAGACCTTTAGATCAGGCATGTGTAACTCGCGGGAGAGAGAGAGAGAGAAACAGTATATATATATATATATATATATATATATATATATATATATATATATATATATATATATATATATATATACTCTCTCTCTCTCTCTCTCTCTCTCTCTCTCTCTCTCTATATATATATATATATATATATGAGCGCGAGAGAGCGTGTGTGTGTGTGTGTGTGTGTGTGTGTGTGTGTGTGTGTGTGTGTGTGTGTGTACCGGGTATATACAGTATTTATGTATATATTATGTTCATAAGCTGATCAATGTGTGTTTGTGTGTATGATCTATTTTTGTACTTAAATGTATGCATATATGTATATATGTATATCCGGTTATGTACGTATGTATGTATGTTATGTATATCTGTTGTGTATGACCATGTAAGTATGTACGGTAATGATGTACGTATGTATGCATGCTTATGACCATGTAAGTATTTACGATATGTGTGTATGACCTGACTGACCTCATGACCTATTACCACAAGCCCCTATAATAACATTAAGAAATAATACACAGATATAACGAGAAAAACACAATTCAATTAAATATATTACAAAATCCTCAAAGTACAGTTACATTCTCTCTCTCTCTCTCTCTCTCTCTCTCTCTCTCTCTCTCTCTCTCTCTCTCTCGGTCAGGTAGGTATTTTCTAGTATTGCGCTTCGCCTCACGTCAGACGATTTTATTCAGCTGAGAGTGAGTCATAGATAATTATTCTCTTGTATCTTTATTCCTGCTTATGCCAGACGATTTTCTGTTCAGGTGAAATGAAATAGAATCGTCCGGAACTATAATAAGATCGTCCGGGAACATAATAAAATAATCCGGAAATAGAATAAAATCGTCCGGAAATAAAATAAAATAGAATCAAATCGCTCGGAAATAGAAAGAGAATACAATCGTCCAAAAATAAAAAAATAAAATCGACCAGAAGTTTAATGAAATCGTCCGGGAATTGAATATAATCGTCCTGAAAGAGTAAAGTAGAATTAAATGGTCCGAAAGTAAAAAAAAAATTTCTGAAAATAGAATGAGATTTTATAAGATCGTCCGAAAGTAGAGTAAAATCGTCCAAAAATAAAATTGTCGGGAAATTTAAAAAATCTCACGGAAATAAAAAATCGTCTGATAAAAAAAATCGTCCGGAAATAAAATAAAGAATAAAATCGTCGGGGGGGGGGGGGAATCCTACATCGCAGCCAGAGAGATTAATAAAACTCTCACCTGACGTCCTTGACACTGAAGTAGGTTAGGTAAGAGAGACCATGGAAAAGAGTGCGTTAAAAAGAGCTGCCGGGGGTCATTCACAGGTGCATTGTGACGCTTGCATTTTACACCTGGGAAGTGTTTTCGCCTGACCTCCGACCTCTCTTAGCGACACGTGTAGTCAGGTCACGTTTTCATTTGGGTCAGGGATAAGAGTTAGGTAAGGTTAGGTTAGGTCAGGGAACGGTAGGATAAGGCAGATTGGTTTAGGTTAGATGAAAGGAAGTTAGGATAGGGTGGGTTAGGTTAAGTTAGGTTCAGGTAAGGTGGGTGAGGTTAGGCTAGATTAGGTTAGGTTGGACTAGGTTAGGTTAAGCTAGGGTAGACTGAACTAGATTAAAAGGCAAAGGAGATGTACCAGGGAGCCTCCTAGGTCCACGAGATTACGGACCCAAGTGTTTTATAGCGAATGGCAGTGGGAGGTGGGGGTCGGGATGAAGGTTGCTAATGTGAGGCGGTGGGGGAAGAGATTGAGGATAGGAGGGAGGGAGGAGAAGTTGAAGGTGAGGAGATGAGGGGAAGAGGTTGAGAGTGAGGGAGGGTTAGGGAAGGGTCTGAGAGTGGAAGGTGAGGGTAAGAAGTTGAGGGTGGGAATGGGGGAAGAGGTTAATGGTGGGGAGGTAGGGAGGAAGGAGGGGTTTGGTAGGGATACTCGTGCTCCTAGCCAAGTAGTCTTCATTCCTAAGGCGTTTCGAGAGTCACAAAAAAGAAAATGGGACACTTACACGGTGAGGAAAATATTGTCCTTACAGTTATTTCCTGAATGACACGTTGAGTACAAGAAGTTACAGAAATATTACAGGAATACAGAGGGTTGCAGTCATGATTCCTGAGTGTTACAGATAGTTTACAGTAACATTTTTTATTTCTTATGATTTTCTGGGTTACAGGATTACAGAGCTCAGTTGTGTTTCTTGTTATTTATTTTTTATGCTTTGCCGCGTTACAGGAGTACAGAGAGCTTCAGTTATATGTTCTGAGTGTTACAAAAGGTTACAGGAACATTTATTTCCTTTAAGTTACGGGAAATGCAACATGTCTAAGGAATGTACTGTATATTATGTTTCTCTAGGCACTGCTCAGAATACAACAGGTAACAGCAGTATTAATTGCGCTTATTTCTTGCTTCGTAATTCCGGGTTGATGTAATTCCTTCAGGTCGATGACGCATTTTCTTTATTTCGTTCTTCCTTGCCTGCTTGCATTTTCTCCTGTTCTTATTTTCATTCTTTCATTTATTCACTGTTTTTTTTTTCAACTTTCTTTTTCCCTCTCCTTGGTTCCCTTC
>NC_137046.1:57633693-57646193 GCF_032717465.1 Coenobita brevimanus | reverse complement strand
GGGATCACTGATAATGACCTCGTTAGTTACACAGGAATGGACGAATCTATGCCTTTTTTTATACTAGAGATTATCGCTAGGTGGCAGTTCAGCAACAGGAAATTATTGCCAGCTAGAGAGATAAGTCCCCCGTTTCCTGTTTTTGCCTCTTCAGTCTGGTTACGTATTTTTTTTTAGTCTTGCTCTTACGGGAAGGTTTAATTAAGTTTTGGGAGTCCTTTTGATCTGGAGAAATTATATTGTTTGGCAAATAACGCTTTTGTAGTTGATGGGGGTATACTCTACCTCACACACCCTAACCTACCCTAACACCACCACTACCACAACACACTACAACACACCAACACTACCACAGCACACCAACACTACCACAACACACCACAGCACACCAACACTACCACAACACACCACAGCACACCAACACTACCACAACACACCGCAGCACACAGACTCAGCAACGCATCACAACACATCACCATACACACCACACCTCACCACACACCCTAACACACCACCACGCGCTCCAACACACCCTCTCTGGAGTAATAATTAGCCTTGTCAGTGATCGTGCCCAGAATAGACTTGTGTTTATCCCCAACTAATTAGAGAGAGAGAGAGAGAGAGAGAGAGAGAGAGAGAGAGAGAGAGAGAGAGAGGGTAGAAAACGGGTGTCACTGAGGGGGGACTCCAGGATATTGTCATTTTTCCATTTAGGTAATAACAACCCAGTAATTTTTCACATATCGTAATTTTTGGTTGCGTAGGATTCTCTTTTTTTATTTTTTTTTTTTGGGGGTGAAGGTAATTTATAGGTTTATTGATTATGTTTTTTGGGGTAGGTAATATAATTGTAACATTCACCCAACCTCTCTCTCTCTCTCTCTCTCTCTCTCTCTCTCTCTCTCAAACAAGAATTCATTTACAGAGAGAGAGAGAGAGAGAGAGAAAACTCATCCTCTTTACAGTGAGGGTCAAAAGTGGTGTTTGTCGCGTGGGAGAACAGTTGGGCCTCAGGAAACGGACTATGAATAAGACATAAAGGACCTCGTTAGATGATTCCCAGGGACCTTATGCATATTCCAAAATCGTCTTGATAAATGAGGATTTTTATTCATACCTAAAGATCCTTTATAATTATGAAATCGAATTTATAAATTGATCTTTTTAGACTCGATTTAGGTTCTTTAGGGGCCAACAGCCACCTGGGTCCTGCTGTAAAGTAAACAGTTTGGCTGTTCTGATTTTCTTATTTGTTAGACCTTCCTTCAGGCCTGTATCTGGTTCGCCTCAGATACAGTACAAATTTTTCCCTGTCCAGATATGCATTTTTAAGTAATAACTATGGGATTTTTTTTTCTTTTTGTAGTTACACCTTATCTGAGACTTGTATTGCTCGTTGTACCTGCACCTTCTCTCGGACGTATTTCTTTCCGTATCTGCACTTTCTCTCAGACTTGTTTCCATACTCCATTCCCCTCTCCCTGCATTTGACTCAGCTGCAGCAGCGTCGGGGGATAAACGAAGCGAGGAACAGGATGTAGGTCACCGAAAAATGTCTTAAGGGTGATGGAAGGAAGTGAGGCCTTTGATGCTTCTCACGCCCTCCAGCCTTCAAAGAGGACCAGGAACCTATACCCTTTTCATATTAACCTGTTCACTACGATGATCTTTTCTCCTCCTCCTCTTTCACCACCACCACCACCTCTTCCTCCTCCTCTTCCTCCTCCTTCTCTTCCTCCTCCTCCTCCTGTAGTTCGAGAAATCTCCTTTGAGCTGAATAAAATTGTCTGGAGATAAGAATAACAAAATATAAATACATGATCATTAACCTCACTTAAAATTACCATCACTCCATCGAGTATTGAACAGAAGATTAACAGTACGGCATGATGCTAGTCACGAAGAAGTGCTGTGGAAAGGATGCACAGTGGAGTCGCAAATTGTCCTTTTCTGCCACTGAGCTATGTGAAATAAACTGCAAGAGGACGAAAATCTGGGCCAGGTGGAGATGAAAGGCGTATATAAACATTTTCGTATAGGTGAGTGAAAGGAGGAAAATAGTCCAGCGTACTAGAAGTGTTATTTAATGAGAGGATTGAACAGTTTTTGCCCCTCTTGGATCCTCTTTAGTTAATGTAGCATCTTAGTATACAATATTTCCCTATGGAGGTTTAAGGCCGCGTTGAAGGTGTCGTTGTGGGTTTTGTTGCACCTTTTTTCCTAGCGATTTAGTTTAGTTTTTCGTATACCTGAATAGTTTATGTTACTTCGTTCTTTTGCAGTTCGTTTCCAAAAGCTCAGTGGTAGAATAAGACATTACTACGGCCATGCATCCTTACTACAGCACGTCGTCGTGACTAGCACCATATTCTGTTGATTACTTGTAACAGCTTAGCATTCAAGAGAGAGAGGTGCCAATTTAATCCTAGTTATAATGAACAGAGTATACGACGGACATAAAGTATAATATCCATAATAAATCACTAAAGAAAAAGTGTTACGAAATCTCTTGTGCCACTTAGAACTCGACCTTCATTACCCACATAAACAAATATCACAGCAATATTAAAGCAAGACATAGCTCACTCTGGTATTTTTCTCTCTTGGTTCTGTAATGAATTATGTAGGTCAGTGGGAGGTAAATATGATGCGGTATTCTTGGAAGGATCTAGAGGTAATTACCTGGCTGTTATACTATTAATTAAAGTGCTGGAGAACTTAATAGAAGGTGTATGTAAGGGTACGACGTAGGAATATTTTAAGTATCGTACATAATAATTTATAATAAATAATAATAATGATAATAATAATAATAATAATAATAATAATAATATATAATGATGATGATGATGATGATGATGATGATGATGATACTAAGTACAGTACAGTGAAACTGTAATTTATGATATATGGGGAAAGAGGGAGGGGGAGGCCGAGGATGAGATGGAGAGATGGGGTGGAGAGGTATATGAGAGAGGGGGGTGTGAGTTGGGAGCAGGGGAGTGAAATGGCGGGGGACAGGGCGACGTGGAGGCGATTTGTTTGTGGCCACCCCAAACGGGATTGAGGCGTCTGGCAATGGATGGATGGATGGACTTATAACAACAAAAATAACAAGAAGGAACAATCAAAGAGTGCAACACATTTGAGCTGTGACCTTCCCAATTGAACGATTGCTCTGCAAATCGCATTACTTCCGTCTTGCCTGACCCTTAACATTTCTACTATGATTAGTCCAGATAAGCTCAAAACTGTTTGAGTTGACATTGTTTTGTCCCTGACCTTTGACCTTTCCCTGTGACCATATACTTTGATTATTCCAAAAATTTAATCCCTGTACCCTTGCCCATAAGACTGCTACAAAGCTTGGTGCAAATCGGATAAAAACTGTTTAAGCTGACTGTGCTGTGTGACCTTATCTTTGGACCTGCTGTTCTCAGAAACAGCAGGTTAGTCCCTTAACTGATCTTCAACCTATCCATCAAGTATGGTTTAAATCTGATCAAAATAATATATATATATATATATATATATATATATATATATATATATATATATATATATATATATATATATATACACACACACACACACACACACACAGGGTTATATAAATTGCTCTAAAAGCCAGTAAGTTTTCAGACTCCAGCCTTCCGCTTCTGGTAAAATGATATTATTTTCGTTATTATATAACTTGGGGACAGTGTACACATGTTTTCCTTCCAAACGAAAGGTTAACCAGCGACATGATCCCACTCTGACCGCCACCACTACCTGTTCTTTCCCTTGTTTGTCCTCCCTCCCTGCCTCAACACAGCCTCCTTAACCCCATTTCCCCCAGCGTTTCCCTAACAACGCTCCCCTCCTCTCAGAAGTTTCCACAGTGTCCTTACTTGGGTCGTGTCCTTGCCAAGTGCTCTCCAGGCCTTCAGATATACCCACACGGGGAAGTTCTGCTTGTTGTTCTTTCAGTACGATGGTCCGTTGGTTTGTATTGATGGCGGTGGAGATTTCGTAACAACTCCTCCATAGCTGTTTATTTTGCTCATTATGGCTCGACATCCTCCTGTAGGCTAGTAATACAAACTGTGCCCATATTTAACCAATGTAAATGTTATGCAATCGAATATATAGGGGCAATATTGTACGAGAGAATGCTTGGATGTAATATGTTGCAAAAGTCGTCAAGCATGAGGTGTTACGAAGCCTTTGGTACACACACACACACACACACACACACACACACACACACACACACACACACACACACACACACACACACACACACACACAACTCGACTTGACTCGCCTGAAACCCAACTCTCCCAATACCCAACTTCCCATTAGCCGACTGACCCAATATGCGACTCACCCGATTCCCAACTCATCCAATTGCCGACTTACCTTATTCCCGACTCACCCGATACCCGACTTACCTGATACCGAAATTAACCGATATACGACGTACAACTTACCCGATACCCGACTCCCCCGATACTGAACTCACCCGATACCCGAGTTACACGATACCCGCCTAACCCGATTCCGGACTCATCGGAAACCGTAAAACCCGAGACGCCAGCACCCAACCTGATTTGTCGGTTCTACGATATGCCTGGAGAGAGAGAGAGAGAGAGAGAGGGGGGGGACTCCTTGTTCTGCGCCTCACACACAGCTGACGTGTGCCCGAAGCAGCGACCAGTTTTATTGAGTTAGGGCTTAAATTTAAAGTGTTATCTTTCACCGTTTTCTGTTCTGTGTCCCTCTTTATTATTTATGAATTTATTTGTTGTGTGTATTTTTCTTTTCTCATTTTTTGTTACTATTTCGTCTTCCAGTTTTCTCTTTTCCTCATTGCGTACCTCTCTTATTTCTCTTACTATCTTACATCCTCTCTCTCTCTCTCTCTCTCTCTCTCTCTCTCTCTCTCTCTCTCTCTCTCTCTCTCTCTCTCTCTCTCTCTCTCACCCTTGTTTCTTCCTTTATTCTCATTTTATTGTTGCGTCTTCATAATTTTTCCTTATTTTTATTTCCGTATTTTTCTTCGTCTTCGTTTCCCTCTCTCTCTCTCTCTCTCTCTCTCTCTCTCTCTCTCTCTCTCTCTCTCTCTCTCTCTCTCTCTCTCTCTCTCTCTCTCTCTCTCTCTCTCATTCTCTTACTATTGTTCTTTTACCTCCTTTATTGCCTCGTACTATTCTTCCACTTCCTTTATTTCCTCCTACTATTGTGTCGCCCATCTCCTTATTTCCTCTTACTATTGTTTCTCCACTTCCTTTATTTCCTCCCTTACTTTTGTTTTACTTCCTTTATTTCCTCTCTATTATTTTTCCATCTACCCGTATATATTTTCGTAAACCTTCTTTGTATGTTCCTTCTTACCTCTTTCCTGCTGTTTTTCTTCCTGTTTTCTTTCTCTTGTACATCATCTTTATTCCATGGCATCTTCTTTATTTTCACTTTCATGTGTCCCTCCTCTTCAAATTTATTGTTTCCTTTTACCAGGACTTCTCTTTCATTCACATCCGTTATTTCAGCTTCCTTATTCCCTGTCTCCAAACTTTATTTTTTCTTCATCTTAATTCATCTGCCTCTTCGTTCTAATTTTCTTCCACCTCAGTTATTTTCTTTTCTTATATCTTCTCACTCATTTTTAGCTTCCCCTTACTCTACTTTTTCTTCCCCTACTTGTCACTTTCTTTCTCATCTTTCAACCTGTACATTTTTCATCTCCCGCATTTCCATTTTTCTTCCTCCTTTTCCATAGACAATATAAGAGTAAGTGAAACATGGCAAGCCGACACCGTAGATTTTTTTCAGGTTTCGACGCAGGTGTTGCACGAAGTCAATTATTTGTTTTGTTCTCCTTCTGCTTTTCTTCACTTTCTCAGCTGTTTCAGTGTTCTCTACCCCTTCTTCTTCTCACGTAACTCTCCGTTTCTTTGTTCTTCTCCCATCTTCTCTTTCCCCTCTTTCACTTCGCTGTTAAAACTTTTCCCTTTCCTTCCTTCCATCCTCTTGCAATATTCATGATTTCCCAGACCCTTCCTTTCACGCCTGGGGCTTCGGGGATACGTCTGTCTCACACACACACACACACACACACACACACTCTCTCTCTCTCTCTCTCTCTCTCTCACTGTATTTCTGTGTAATCGGTCTATCTACCTGTATCCATCTAATCTGTTTGTCTGTCTGTCTGTCGGTCTATCAGTCTATCTATCTATCCATTTACCTATCTACCTACTTACCTACCTATCTATGTCTTTCTGTCTGTCTGCTATCCTAATTTCCATTCCATTCACATACTTCACATGTTCCTCGTTCATCCTCATTTTTTCTTATCCACCCAGATTTATGTCACAGATTGAGAGAGAGAGAGAGAGAGAGAGAGAGAGAGAGAGAGGACTGAATGACTGACGTTAAAGAAAAGTGGGAATTAGAATTAGCATGAAACTGGTCGTTCCCGGAGAGAGAGAGAGAGAGAGAGAGAGAGAGAGAGAGAGAGAGAGAGAGAGAGAAGATGACGTGCAGAGAGATGTTTGGCAGGAGAACAGGACAAGATGAAGAGGGATGCTTGGGGAAGATGATAGTGATGCATAGGTGAGATGAGCCAAGAGAGAGAGAGAGAGAGAGAACCCGTTGACAGTGATATTCTCTTTTCCATCACTTCCTCACATGATTCGCCTCAACTTTCACTCCGACATCAGTTACCTCCAACTTCACGAGAGAGAGAGAGAGAGAGAGAGAGAGAGAGATCAGGTGCAGAGAGAAGAGGGCTATTTTATGTGTCTGGAAACGGAATAAGATGTCGATTCAGGTGTGTGTGTGTGTGTGTGTGTGTGTGTGTGTGTGTGTGTGTGTGTGTGTGTGAGAGAGAGAGAGAGAGAGAGAGAAATATCAGTCTTAACACTTACACCCGTCTAAGGAAACAAGCAGCGGCACTTAGGAAAATGCAAGAAAAGCACTTAACTCCTTCTAAATGAAAGTGAGTCGATCTTAGCCTCTGAAAACAACCTACAAGCATAAGTGAAAGTGTCTGGGGAATTCTGAAGCCAGGTAAGTTCAAGGCTGAATGAGGAAGAGGGAAAAGGAAGGAAGGAAGCAAGAAGGAGGAGGAGCAGGAGGACGATAAAGCGAAGGAGGAGGAAGAGGAGGAGGACAGATGGGATGCATAATTATCGGAAAGGAGGAAATGGAAAGAGTTTTTGCCAGTGGTTGAGTGAGGCATAGAGAGAGAGAGAGAGAGCGAGAGATCAGGTGCAGAGAGGAGAGGGCTATTTTATGTGTCTGGAAACGGAATTAGATGGCGATTCAGAGGGATTATGTGTGTGTGTGTGTGTGTGTGTGTGTGTGTGTGTGAGAGAGAGAGAGAGAGAGAGAGAGAGAGAGAGAGAGAGAGAGAGAGAGAGAATCTTTGATATATGCAGGCTTCTGTTTAGGTATGATTAAGTGAGGTTTGGTTGGGCTAGGTTAGGGTAGGTTAAATCAGGTTACGTCAGGTCAGCGTAGATAACGTGAACCTGTGCAGGGTTAGGTTAGGCTAGGTTAGGTTAGGTTAGGTTAGGATAGGTTAGGTTAGGCTAGGTTAGGTTAGGTTAGGTTAGGTTA
Organism: Coenobita brevimanus; assembly: GCF_032717465.1. Taxonomy (NCBI): domain Eukaryota; kingdom Metazoa; phylum Arthropoda; class Malacostraca; order Decapoda; family Coenobitidae; genus Coenobita; species Coenobita brevimanus. The sequence goes on along the minus strand of NC_137046.1, from coordinate 57,638,585 downwards.
GGCTAGGTTAGGATAGGTTAGGTTAGGTTGAGAGACTGGAGAGAGACTTGTAATGTTCTGCTTAAAGGATGAACATTTTCTTAATCCGCTTATTCTTTCTATGTCCAGAAGAATACGAGATTTCTTAATGAACTGGAAGGGTTAGATACAACCTTCATCAACCCCTTCACTACCAGAGGCTCTCCTAATCAGAATATAAATCGTCTGCAAATAAGGAATTAAGCAAGACAAAAGAGAAATCAAGCCGTGAACCTCTTGAATTAGGTGGCATATTCTCTTAGCTTATTCCTGTTGCCTCCAGACGATTCTATTCATCTTAAGGAAAGCCTCAGGGGAGACCAGTGTAGGGGCTGGTGATGGCAATATCAAACCCTCCAGTAAGAAAACCTAGTCTGTATAATTTGTATAAAATCGTCTTTGATTCGGGTTTGTTGGGATTACATTTGTTGCCTTTTCCTCTCCGTCATAGGGTTGGGATAATGATGATGATGATGATGATGATATTGGTGAGAATGATGATGATGATGATGATGGTGGTGATGATGATGGTAATGATGACGAAGATGATGATGATGAGGATGAGGATGATTTTATATACTTGCCTGTTTTTATTTATTTATTTATATTTGTTTTTGTCTCTACTCATTGTTCTTGTCCACACAAAATTAGAAGAGATAAGGGTACTTACAAGGAGTGATTAGCAGCATTGAGAGGCCCACTGAACGATTCATGCAGGTATTGAGGTTGATTTGGCCAGGTAATGAGGTAGATTTGACCACGTACTGAGGTAGATTTGACCAGGCAGTGAGGTAGATATGGCCAGGTAAAGAGGTAGATTTGACCAGGTAATGAGGTAAATTTGGCCAGGTAATGAGGTAAATTTGGCCAGGTAATGAGGTAGATTTTTTCAGGTAATGAGAGAGATTTCGCCATTATGCTAGTCAGAGCCGTTCGTGGAAATTGATACCTCACCTTGACCGCAGGTGTGTGGTAATTAGGCCCGGCAGGTGTGTGGGCTGCGTTGGAGAGGGAAAAATGGAGAGAGAGAGAGAGAAAGAAAGAGAGAGAGAGAGCACAGTATGGCCTTGAAATAGCTGTCTAATTGCCCGCCTGTCTGAATCTGCCCTTTCATTTAGTTTGCTTATCTGTCTACATCTACCTGTACATCTATATCTTTATATGTGTATATTATTCTCTCTCTTTTAGATAGATAGATAGACATAGATAAATAGATAGATATGCCAGTCTACCACATCAACACCACGTCTGTCTAGTTATCCTGTCTTCGTAAACATTAACTCTGTAAAACACCATCACCATCATCATCATCATCATCATCATCATCATCACCATCATCATCATCATCACCATCATCATCATCATCATCATCATCATCATCATCACCATCATCATCATCATCATCATCACCATCATCATCATCATCATCATCATCATCATCATCATTATCATCATCATCATCACCATCGTCGTCCTCTTCATTTTCACAGACAGAATTTTTGAGAGGCTGGATCCATAACCCAGGAGTGGCTCGGTTGCTTTGGCTTCCCTGATTGTTTTTCAGTGCGTAGTAAAGTTAGGGTTTTGCCAGTAATGAGGGATAGAATAAAAAATTGCCAGAAGTTTTGGCTGGAAGTTAACTGGGGTGAGGAGAGAGAGAGAGGTAAGGCATAAGGAAGAAGCACTAAAGAAGAAGGAAGTGAGGAAGAAGCAAGGAGAGTTAAGAAGAAGAAAGAAGAGGAGGAAAAGGAGGAGGAGGAGGAAAAGATGAGGAGGAGGAGTTGGGAGGGGGAGGAAGGGAGTAAGAAGCTTTGCCTGGCTGCATGAGAAAGGAAAAACTTGATGATTAATGAATAATGAAAAGCTTTAAGCAGAGACTAACATTGTTCTGAAGAAACAAAATGAGGGAGATGTGATAAAAGACGACAGTTATTAGAAAGGATGAGGCAAATGAGAAGAGGTTTATAAAGAAGGAAAATATTGGAGGAAAAGAGGAAAACAAAAAAGAAAAGATGGATGAAAGATGATGATGATGATGATGATGAGGTGGAGGAGGAGGAGGAGGAGGAGAAAAGAAGACAATGTAGAAAGAGGAGGAGTAGAAAGGAAGGAAGAAGACATTTTTAGAGGGGATAATTCATAAGAGAAGAGGGTAATAATGGAAAGAGGAATAAAAGAGGAAGAAGAAGAAGAGGAGGAGGGGAGGTGGAGCAAGAAGAAGGTACATTATTAAAGGGGATGATGTATATACCAGGGCACTAATGAACAAGAGGAATATAAGAGGAAGAGGAAAAAGAAGACGAAGAGACGAGAGAAAGGTGGAGGAGAAGAGGAAGAAGAAGAAAGAAATATTAGGGAGATTGATACATAGCCGGAGGGGTGAATAATGGCGGAAGGGAGAGAGAGAGGGAGAGAGAGAGAGAGAGAGAGAGGATGGAGGAAAAAAAATATTAGAGAGGATTATTGCATTAGAGGAGAGGGTAATCATGAAGAACGGGAGGAAGAGAGAGAGAGAGAGAGAGGAGGGGGGAGGGAGAATAATGGCCACACCCCTCGCTGTCACTGTTCGTGTTAGCATTCGTCATTGTCACTTACCAGATGTATCAGGTACTGTTACACGTGTGTGTGTGTGTGTGTGTGTGTGTGTGTGTGTGTGTGTGTGTGTGTGTGTGTGTGTGTGTGTGTGTGTGTGGTTGGTCGTCTGTAAAGAATTCTGAGAGTGAGAGAGAGAGAGATTCTTTATTATGAGAGAAGCTTTTCGAAATGGAGGGGTTAGATACAGCCTTCATCAACCCCTTTTTCCCACCATACCTCTTCCACCTTAACCTGGCTCAAATTTTCATCCTTTTGCAGCTAATTCACGGTGTTCATTGGCAGAAAAAGGTAATGTACAGCTATTCTTGCCATACCACTTCTTCGTGACTAGCATCGGATACTGATATTGATTTACCGTTACAGCTAAGCATTTAAGATGGAGAGATGGCAATTTTATTTCCAGATAGAGAGATGGCAATTGTATTTCTAGATAGAGAGATGGCAATTTTAGGCCAAGTTAGAGTAAAAGTAGTATAGGAATCTCTCTTGAGCTGAGTAAAATCGTCTGGTGACAGCGAGACTAGAAGTGAAATGGAGTCCTCGGGGTGAATGGATCGGAATGGGCCGTAAGGATGAAATGTGGGTGCCATAGAGGGTGATGGAGTTGACATGGCACCCGTGCTGTTGAGAGAGAGAGAGAGAGAGAGAGAGAGAGAGAGTGAGTGAGTGAGTGAGAGAGTCAATTTCCCCCTTTGTTGATACTCTGAGCGAAGTGGAAGTGAGTGAAGTGTGAAGGCTTTTGTATGTGTAAAAGTGAATGGTTTGACAGGTGTGTGTGTGTGTGTGTGTGTGTGTGTGTGTGTGTGTGTGTGTTGAGAGTGAGTGGTGAGTATGGATGAGTAAAATATGGTAGGATACGGAGCGATAGTGTGAAAAATATTAGAAGTGATTATTGAACGAGTGAGTGTGGATAGCATGTGGATGGGTGAGGATGGGTAGCTAGCTGAATCGTAAAGTTGTTCATGAGTAAGTGTGGGTAGTGTATGTGGATAGTACTATAGATGTGGATAGAAATTTATCGATGGGTAGGTTGTTCATGAGTAAAGATCGACCTCTCTTCCTCTTGCCACAGCACTGCACTTTCGTCACCTTTGTCTTACTCATTACTCACATTCCCACACATTTACCTCTTTCACTCAACCTGTTACGCATTTTCACGTACTCATTCACTCATTTATTTATTCTTCTCAGTCTTTACTTTTATAATTAAGGCCTTAACCTACATCACCCACACATTCACCTCTTCACTCACATACTCACTCATTCACATCAGTCGTTACTCCCTCACGCACTCACCTTCCCCAGGCACTCACTCAGTTCACTCATCACTCAGTTCATTCATCTGCTCACCTTTCGACTCACTTGATCACCATCATTCAGTCATTCATTTTTTTCTTTCACTGACTTCCTCTGCATACTCACTCACTCACTCACTTCCTCTACTCACTCACTCACTCACTCGCGCAACAAGGAAGTCAGGCTGATTTTTGTGGGAATTTTTCAGCAAACTTTTTTCTGTGTCTGCAGGAGTTTTGATTGCGATTTTTTTTGCCCATTATTGAGGTTCGATGATGCACACACATTAATATACAAGGACACACACACACACACACACACACACACACACACACACACACACACACACACACACACACACACACACACACACACACAGAAAGAGAGAGAGAGAGAGCGTGGGCAGCGTATGTTAGGTTTCATCGTGTACAATTTTTCTCACCTGACTTTTGTTTTCCGCTCCAGTTGTGGCCGGGCTTCGTGAGAGAGAGAGAGAGAGAGAGAGAGAGAGAGAGAGAGAGAGAGGCATCCTCTATGTGATCATGCCATAACTTTAGTGGAATAATTACTGTTTTTCTTTGTATGCTTAAGAACAGCATAGCAGAGAGAGAGAGAGAGAGAGAGAGAGAGAGAGAGGATAAATGGAAATATATTTGGAGAAAATCCTTGCGTGGGAGGTTGTGTGTTTGCGATAAGATTGCTGCATGTGTGTGTGTGTGTGTGTGTGTGTGTGTGTGTGTGTGTGTGTGTGTGTGTGTGCGTGCGCGTGTGTGCGCGCGCGGGCGCGCGTTTTATGCTATTATTGAACATTTTAAAACCCGTTCAGCTTCTTTCTTTACCTTTATCCTTCTTTTATTCTGTCTGCGCAACTGCACTTTTATTTCCCCTATCCATCCTTTCACCTTTTATTACTCTTCTTTCTGCTCAACACCGACAAGCCTAGACAGTTGTAAATTTTTTCCACTTTCTCGTTAATACCATGT
>NC_137046.1:57526193-57631193 GCF_032717465.1 Coenobita brevimanus | reverse complement strand
ATTTTTGGTGTTAGTAGTGATAGTAGTAGTAGACGTAGTAGTAGTAGTAGTAACCCCAGGCTCATCTGAACGTAAACCCAGTGGACTTCAGGCCAAAGCGTGCCGTTCCTCCACTGTGCATCATCCTTCTGTCGGGGGTTAGGGTTAGGAGTGAGGGACGTGTGTATAACCTGTCAGCTCCACCACCCGGCCATATCGGTGCCACCACGTGAAGGCGTCGCTCTCCAGACCATAGAAGGCATATACCGAAATAAGAAAATGAGTAAAAAAAAAAAATGGTTTAATATCAGATTGACCTTTGTGCCTTTTACGATATATTTTCTGATGGCGGGATTTAAGGCGTGTAAATAGGATCGCTTATCGTTTTATTTATTTATTTACGAGTTATGTTATTGGTTTTATTATTTTCTCTCTCTCTCTCTCTCTCTCTCTCTCTCTCTCTCTCTCTCTCTCTCTCTCTCTCTCTCTCTCTCTCTCTCTCTCTCGTACGCAAAACCTATATTTAATCAGTGTCTGTGCTTGTGTATATATGAGTGCGTTTTTGTATTTGTGTGTGTGTGTGTGTGTGTGTGTGTGTGTGTGTGTGTGTGTGTGTGTGTGTGTGTGTGTGTGTGTGTGTGCGTGCACGCGCGCGCAAGTAATTCCAAGTTTTGAATAGTTTACCCATCATCTCTCCATTTTCTGCACAATTACCGAACAGAAAACGTTTGCCATAATTCTGGAGTAACTGTACAAATCAGCCATTACAAGACCGAAGTTTATTTTTTTACGAGGCTCTTTAGCGTTTTCTTATTATTCTCTTGATAAATTTTTTCTTTCGTACAACCGCAGAGTTCTGGAATTTTTTATTTTAATTGCCGATCGACATATTTCCCGTTTTACTAAGTATTTTCTCTATGAAGTACAGTATACCCACAAATTCATATCCGGTCATTACCTAGGGCAGTAAAAGGTTTATTTGGGTTCGAGTAATGTAGGGCTCCTTAAATTTCCCCATATGGCGAAGTAGTGCTGTCTGTACTAAGCAGTTACGTTCTAATTTCTCTCGGTTCCATTTAAGTTGATTTAGGTATTACTGTCACCTAACTTAGCCAATTTTCAAGCCAACTTAAAGAATTGGAGGTTTTTCTGCCTTGTAAAAATGCTGCAAAGGGCGTATGTCTCCTACCCTTAAATGCACTGGACCACGGTATCAAAGCCTAACCTCGGCCCCCTTACGTTCTGAAGGAGTAAATATAGGACTGTATATGAGTGAGGTGGTTCGGAGGAGGAGGAGAGTTAGACAGAGAACGAGGTGGAGAGAGAGGGTGCCCGTGTATGAAAAGGATAGTAAGTTTTGGGAAGAGCAGTCGTTGCTGAGTAGGGATGTAAAATATAGGGGCTGTATTATATAGATTGCCCCTCACAGGATTCGGCGCCAGGCAATAGGTAGACGAATGATTTTATATATTTACAGAGAGAGAGAGAGAGAGAGAGAGATTTTCCATGTCTACCAAAATTCTCTCGATTTTTCTTCTGTCTCTTACCTCGTCCCCCAAAAATTTCAAAAGAATATTAAAACTCCATTGATACAAGTCAGTTCTGTAAAATATCCACATAATAACATCAAGCCTCAATTACACAGGATTACACAGAGGAAAAACATTACATAATTGACTCTAAAAATTACAAAGGAGGTATAGAGTTAATTACAATCCGCCATTACGCCTCTGATTGGCTTAATTGGGCATTTAGAGGAGAATGAGCGATCACAGAGGAACGATTAATTAGCCTGTTAATTGACCCACCCACGCTCACAATAATCTCCTACACAATTATTGAAGACCAAGGGTGATAGCGACAGCATCATTTCACTTTTATAGGGAACAGAATACATAATACAGTTTTAATACACAAATCACAGTCGTACATGTATAACTCATCTTTTTCATTTATTCGGGTGATTATTTTGTGTGTTGCGAGGACGGGCATGTTACCTTTATCACCGTCTATCATGCATCGTTTATTCCTTTCTCACCCCCTTTGCCGCCCACACCAGCAGCTTGAGCCGTCCCAACAACACGAAAGAAACAGCCAGGTGAGTGTCTAGTGTAGCGCAATTTCCGGACCACCCTGTGCATTTGATTTACAAGACACAATTCCCATTTCTCTTTCTAAATTGACACTGAAATGGATATACAACAAATAGATAGATTTTATTTTGAGACTTACCGTACACAGTCACAACCTACAACACACACACACACACACACACACACACACACACACACACACACACACACACACACACACACACTACAGGAAAGATAAACCAGCTAATCAGCCTCTCTCATGCAGATATATAAATAACAAATGCCATCTTCTTCATCTTCACCGCCATCATCACCATTTTCTTCCCCCAGTCTTCATCTTTATTCTCCCGTCATCATCTCCATAAATTCTGCAAGAGTAAAGGAAGGTTAAGGTCCCGAAATAAAAAAAAAAAAGGTGCAAAATTGTAACCTGTTCAAAAATGTTCTCAGAGTTTGTTCATTTTTGTCCCGTTATGTTCATGTTGTTTAATAAAGATTGAGGAAGGTTAGTGAATTATAATGAGTATGTTATTTTATGCATTTGTATATGGATAGATTGATAGATAGATAGATAGATGGACACATAGCATACATAGGCTACATACATACATATATACATAGGCTACATACGAATACATACATACGTACGTACATACATAGGCTACATACATACATACAAATAGATCTATAGCTAGATAGGTGGAAATATAAATTTTTTCATCATCATCATCATCATCATCATCATCCAAACTCCATTCCCGTTATTTTGAATGAAGTGTGAGTAGGATGCAGAAACATAATGAAATAATTGAAATCCTACCATGAGAGAACCCAGGAATTTGACTCACCCTCACTCACCCACCGTTCATTCGTTAGAGAAGCCTTATTAATGAAGTATACAGGGTGATACGTGGGTCTATGATGGGCGACGGAGAAAGAAAGGGGAAAATATCGAAAAAAAAAAAAAAATCGTCATATATACTGTAGAGAAGGGAGGAAAGGTAAGACTGATTGATTTAGAAGGGAAAATAAGTAACCTTAGTATCCATCCCGTCTCATTTATGCATCTGTTACTCCAGCGATGAGAGAGAGAGAGAGAGGACAGTATTTTTTGTGGGATAGGAGGCCTCTGTTGCACCTGCTTTCAAGCTATTTATTTTCCACATTACACCTTAACAGCCTCCTGTGTGCTGTTTACATTGCTACAGTATCGATATGGGTGACATTAAATAAGATGTTGAAGTGTAGCCTGCAGAATAAATCGCCAAGGAAGAGGTGTAACGAAGGAAAACCACTCATAGTACGATCCAAAAACAAGAGAGGAGAGACCAGACTTTTGCCCTTGATTGTACGTCGAATCGTGACCTACCATCGAAGTCGACCGTGCCTGATCCGTCCTCGTCGATCTCCTCTATGATGCCGTCCAGGTCCTCGTCGGTCAGCTTGTTATCCAGCTCCTTCAGGATCTCCTTCAGGGTCTGTGTTGTTATGTACCCGTTGCCTGAAGGAGAGGAAGAAGGTGGAGAATTGTGAGGGGAAGAATTGAACGAGGAGAAGGAAGGGGGAGATTGGTGGAAAGAAAGAAAGAAAGAATTGACTGAGGAAGAATTGCAAAGAAAAAAAAAGGGAAGAATTGACTATGGAGGAGAAGGAAGAAGAGGAATTGTGAGAGGAAATGAAGAATTGAACGAGGAGGAGCAAGGAGGAGAATGGTGGAAAGAAAGGAAGAATTGACTGGGGAAGAAGAGGAAGAATTGCGAAGAAAAATAATGAATGTGGAGGAGAGGGAAGGAGATGAATAACGAGAGTAAACGAAGGATTGAACGAGGAGCAGGAAGAAGGAGAATCGTGAAAGAAAAGGAAGAACTAAACGAGGAGGAGTAGCAAGATATGTGAAAGAAAAAGAAGAAATTAACGAGGATGTGGAAGAAGGAGATTTGTGAAAGAAAAAGAAGAAATGAACGATGAGGAGGAGGACTGATAATTGCGAAAATAAAAGGAGGAATTGAAAGAGGAGAAGGAAATATGGCAGAACATGAGGGTGGTGTTATGGATGGTTCGACTTTTCAGAGATGCAGCTCAATTTAGGAAGATATAAAAATAACTAATTCCCTTGCTGCATAGTCAGGAAAATTTTACCTTCTTGATAATATACGACTAGTTGATAGATATGGGATTTCCGTCTCTCTCGTCCCTAGTTCCTTCCCTCAAAAAGATTAATTATTGGGGAGAGGAACCTACCAAGCCTCTTAGCCTTCAAGTATTAGCTGGCAGAAGGAAGAGGGAAGTAGGAAAATTGAAACATTGGGCGAACTTTTGTCCTTCTTTTGAAGTACTCGTAAGATAGAGGAAAGGTGAAATATTTGACGACATTTGATCTTATTCTGAGGCGAATAGAAGAGGTGAAATATTAGAAGTACTATCCCTTTTGAAGTGAGAAATGGAAAAGGTAAAAATGAGGCAAAAATAGGTGAACTTTTGTCCCATACTGTGCCGATTCCCGCAATTCACTGCACAGAAATAATTGCCAGCATAATGAGGTGAGAAGTAGTAAAGGTGAAAAATATTGGGAAAACTTTTGGCACCTTTTTAAAAAGGTGAAAAATATTGGGAAAACTTTTGGCACCTTTTTAGAAAAGGTAAAATTTTTAAGCAAATGTTTCTCTCTTTTGAAGATAGAAGTAAAAAGGATGAAAATTTTAGACAAACTTTTGACCCTTTTTGAAGTAATAAAGTAGAAGATGAAGTTTTAGGCAAACTTTTGAAGTTAGAAGTTGAAAAGTGAAAATTTTAGACAAACTTTTCTCCCCTTTAAAGTGAGAAAGAGTAGAAAAGGTGATATATTTTTAGGCAAACTTCCGTCCCGTAATTTACAATTTCCCGCCTTCCCCCACTCACCCTCCTTGTCGTACATCCTAAACGCCTCCCTCAGTTCCTCCGCCATGGCCTCGTCGTCCTCGTCCTGCATGAAGCAACTCACCACGCTCACGAACTGATCGAAGTTGATCTTGCCCTCTGACTCGGCCTTACCTGAGATGGGGCACAGGTGAGAGGGTTAATTAAGGCAGGTTAATTAGGGGTAGGTTTAATCGAGAGGCCATTTAATCATCATCATCATCGTTATCATTTTCATTATCATCATCATCATCATCATCATTACCGTCATCAGCATCACCATTACTCTCATCATCATCATCATCATCATCATCATCATCATGCCACTGTCACCATCATCACCACCACCATCACCATCGTCGTCATCATCACCATTACGTTTGTCATCATCATAGTATGAGTATCAATGGACCGGTTAATCTGAGAAAATTATCTCTTCTGTCAACTCTTGAAACTCTGCCTCACCAGCCATCTTCCTTATACCTTAGTCTCTCCTCTCCCTCCCTATAAAGTTACTCTAATCTTTCTTCCCATGTCATCCTTTCCCTTCTTCTTTTTCCTCCCTTTTCCTTTCTCCCTCCATCATTCCCCTCCCTTTTAACCTGTTCTGTCCCTAATATCTCCGTCTCAGTCCTCTCCCTTCCTCTTAAGTCTCCCTTTGCATGCCTCCCTCTTCACACTTTCTCTCTCACACTTTCCTTCTCTGTGTCTCTCCTCTCCTTCCTCCTGTACTTCATCTTATCTTCACTTTCGGGCCTCTTCATTCCATACCTCCCTCACTTTCCTCACCTTTTAAACATCTTCCTTCGCTTTCCTTACGTCGCACCCCTTCACTTCTTCCTCCGTACCCTTCTCTCCCCAATCTCTCCATTTCATTCCTCTGCCTCATCTGTCATACCATCCCTCATTCACTCAACACTCACTCTCTCTCACTCACTTTGTGCCTGCCAAATCACATGTCACCCTTCCCATCATCATTCTCACTGACCCCAATCTGATGTAACCCATTCACTCTCAGGACGTATCTTTTGTTTTTATTCATTTTGGTATCACTGGACGATTTTTACTTCTTATTCTTGCTACCACCAGACGATTTTCTTCAGCTTAGGGGGATATTTAGATTTAAAAGGGATCAGTGGGAGCTACGTCTAACCCCTCCAGTTTGAATTTTTAGCCTAATGTAAATAAAATTGTTTAGAGATAGGAAGAATAAACTAGAAGGTACGTCGCCTGACAGAAGGGGTTAATGCATACCTTTTCTCTTTCTTTTTACAGTACTCTCTTTTCCTCCTCCTCCTCCTCCTCCTGCTCTTCTTGTTTTCTCCTGTCTTTCCCCTTACTGTCTGTTTTTCCTTCTTTCCTTCTTTTCTCTCTTCCTTTCTTGCTTCATTTCTTACTCCTCCTAACCCTAACTTGGCTTAATAATCTTTCTCTTCCTTTCATCGTGCTCTCGCTGCTTCCCCCCCTCCCCTAGATAATCAGGTCAATTCCATAGGAGTAGAAGGCAAATGGGAGCACATAAAAAATCCGGTAGGCAGAGCTTTCGAAATATGACTTTGGTATAAACACAGTGATTTTAAAAACAATTTCATTACAAGATTTTTCTCTCCACTCTTTCCTCGTTTCTTTTCTGTGTGAAGCCTAATTTGTTAAGATCACAATTAGCTGCATTAAGTGTGTTGTTTTTGCATAAGAGGCACAAGAAGTTTAATTTCAATAAGACATTTTTGCCTGCGGATTCTTTTCCTCAAAACGTTCTTCAAGATATTGCTTTTAAGTTTAAAGACGTTGGATAGTTTTCTCCGATTTTCGTGTATGTCGAAATGGTATAGTGCCTTTTTTTGGTTTGAGTGATATAGTTACTTTATTGCGTGAGTGATATAGTGACTATTATTTGAGTTAAAAGTTTAATATATTGGATTCTGACACCATAAGTTTCTTGGTATAGACTAAGTACGTAAAACAATTAGAAAGGCACTTTAATGAGGCTTCTGTTTCAGCTCGAACCAGCCCCCACGTTCCAACCTCCATGGTGGACCGTTTTAATCCCTTTAACTCAAGAATGGCTCCTTGTCCTCTATAGTTAAGCTTTTTCTTCTTTCTCAGACCTCTCTCCCCTTTCCTCCCTTGTCCCCTTCCTCGGCTGTCCCACTTTCTTCCCCTTTTTCCCATCCTCCTCCCTCTCCTTTTCCAAAACTCTTCCCTCATGTTTCTCACCTTTTTTCTCTCTTTCCTTCCCTCTCTCATTTTTTCCTCACCCCTCACAGTCCCCCTTCTTCCCCTCTCCTTTTCCCCTCCTCTTCCCCTTTCTTCCCCTTTTTCCCATCCTCTCCCTTCTCCGTTATTCATCTTTTAATCCTCTTTCCCACCTGTCCCCCTCCCCATTCCTAATCTCTCCCCTCCTGCTACCGCCCCTTTCCTCACCCCACTCCCCCTTTCTCCCCACCTTCTTCCCACCTACCGTCGACGTCGATCTCCTTAATGGCGCTGCGGAGTTCATCAGGATCGACGTTCTGGCCAAGGTCCCCAAGTATTCCCAGCAGCTTGTCGGTCTGGATGAAGCCCGTTTTGTTCTCGTCAAACATCGCGAAGGCCTTACGGAGCACTGTGGAGGAGGGGGGGGGGGATTGAGAGAGAGAGAGAGAGAGAGAGAAATATTCCAGCATAAAACCTTCGATGACTTACAAGTTTTTGAAAATATGAAATAAACAGTATCACAAATATTACGTAGGAAGAAGTGAGAAAATGAAAATATCTCTTAACTTCTAAAATTTCGTAATGCAAAATCGTCTGCCATTAGCCAAAATCTTATATGTGGCAATATCTGTGAAAGTAGCTTTGTTTTTATTTTAATCCATATGAAGAAGGTTTAATAAAGGGTGTGAGAAAAGGCAGTATGTGATGATTGTGTGTGTGTGTGTGTGTGTGTGTGTGTGTGTGTGTGTGTGTGTGTGTGTGTGTGTGTGTGTGTGTGTGTAAAGATAGAAAGCATGAACTGTGGGTTAAAATAAAGCAAAGGAGGATTAGTGAGATAAAGGAAATAATAAAGATAATAAAGGATAACAGAATAAAGAATGAAGATAAAAAGGAATGAGGAATAAAGACGGACATGACAGATAGGCGGTCAGGAAGACATATGGCCGCCGGAGAGAGACGTTACAGAGGCACTAATAAAAACACTTGTGACAGGGAAGGAGGGGGAGACCGGGGACGAGATGGAGAGGGGATGGGGGTTGGGGAGTATGTGAGGGAGGGAGGGAGGGAGGCTTGGAGTGGTAGGAGGGGGATAGAAATAATAGCTTTAGTAGTAGTCGATGTTGTTGTTGTTGTTGTAGGAGTAATAGTTATTGTTTTAGTTGTAGTAGTAGTTCTTAAATACAGGAGGGTAGGCTTATACTTACTCAATTTCGTCTCCTCATTCATAGAGTCCGCCTGTGGAAAAAAAAAAATAATTAATAATAAATCAGTTAAAGATACCCATGAATATTTAACGCCCTCTCATGACATTTTTTTTTTATCATAATCACCCTACATGTCAGTAAAATTAACTCCATAAAAAGAAAATGAATTAATAGCTCTTCTTTAACTCTTCTTTTAACGTTACTGAACATCTCTGCTATTTTGACCCTGGCACATTTTTGTTTAATTTCTACTCTTCCACCCACAGACGATTTCATGGGTAATTTAGGTGAGATATATTCCACTTCATACCGAGTGGGATGGAGACAGTCTGCAGTTAAATCAGTCTGTTATTTTGTTCAGTAGATTGACTTTAATTGTATTTCGTTTCTGCTACTGTTAGAGGAGTCTGTGTGTGTGTGTGTGTGTGTGTGTGTGTGTGTGTGTGTGTGTGTGTGTAAATATTTGTAATTTTGTTTGTTTTTTTGTTTGTGTTTTGCCTTCGTTTTGTTTTATCCTCTGTCTGATTTTCCACCTAATGTGTATATTTTTTAAACTTTTTCCATGTTATCCATTTTCATATATTTGTTGTTTGTATTCTTTCTTATATATTCCGTCTCAAAACCCCTCCTCCCACTACAAGCCATTATCCCTTCCATACTCCTTCGTTCTTTGACTCTGTTTTGCTCTCGGTCCCCCTCTCCTCCTCCAGTCATTCCAGGTCTCGCTTTCCTCCTCATCCTCATCCTCCTCCTCCTCCAGTCATGTCATTCCCATATAGTGAAGGAATATTTAAGTCTGTCACTCTCCCTTACCCTTCCATCTCTCCTTGCTCATTTTTCTTTATATTTTTCCATTTCACTCTCCTTTTGTACATTTTCTTAAATTGATCTGGGACACTATTTTCTTCCTGTACACCACAACCACTTCAACCACCAGCTCTCATGTTTTTTTTTCTTCTTGCTTTTCGAAAATAAATAGGTGAATAAATAGATAAATAAGATAAATAATAGTAGAAGAATCCAGTCCCATTAACGGCTATAATTTCGTAGTCATTAAAGGAATCATAATTACCTGTATAATCATGACAGTACATCCCTAGAAAAAAAAAAAAATTGAGATTAAATGAAAAGTATAACGCCCTTCGCCGGATTAAACACTGACGAAACATTCTGATATATTACCCGCTCAGTAATGTAAATACAAATACTACCCTTGATATCGATCAGGTCTCAGAATTGGAAACAACTACACGATTCATGATATTATGTAGTCTGCGATACGTAACTCCATCAGTCTCATTTTTATATCTGTCGCACCCCAGGATCAGGCTACTATTTTTTCGCGGTCTTTTTTTTTTGTACTGGTAACATAGCATCTTTTTTATTTATTCTTCATGACTGTATTCTCAGAGATGGTAATCAATGTAATCACCGAATCTTGGCACTACGTAGGCTAATGTTAAAGATTATATTGTATCATTTCTCTCATTTTTCTCTTTTTTTTTTCTCGTGACGTATCTCAGGGCCGTCTAAAAAGATAATCGTCGTTAAAATCGTGACAGTAGATAATTTTTAGAGCACACAGTATGGCTTATTTCATTTTTTTTTTGTACTTTTTCCTTTTCCCCCTTTTTTTTTTTAGCCTTCGTCTCGGCAGCTCACATACCTTGCTGAGAATGACGCAACGACGAATTCCCCCCTCCCCCTGTAGGTATTCGTCAACCCCCCCCCACCCCTCCTCCCACCCCCCACCTCACCATCTTTTCGCTCCCCCTCACTCTCACTCTCCACTCTCTGTCACCCTCTACCTCACCCCTCCTCTTCTCCCCTCCTACCACCCCTACCTCCACCACTTCTTCCCCTCCCTCAGTCCACCCCACCCCCCTTTTCTCTCCCCCTCACCCTACTCCCACCCTCACCCCTGCCCTCTCTCAACCTGCATATACTGCATTTAATCTGCCACATGGCCAAGCAAGGTATTCGTTGACCTGCCTTCCCCCTCACCCTCCTTACCTCCACACCCTCACCCTCTACCCTCACCTTCACCCATACTTTCATCCCACACCCTACACCCATACCCTCACCCTGACCCTGACCCCAATCTCACACCTTCACCTTCGCCCTCATCCCATACCCTAACCCCCTCTCACCCTCGCCCACTCCCTCACCTATTCTCCCTCACCCACTCCCTCACCTATTCTCCCTCACCCACACCCTCACTCCACTTGCATGTGCATAGACTACCACGTAGGTAAATCAGTAGCTCAGTTGATGGACAGGTGGAGCCAGATTGGATGGTTGATTTGACTAGAAACCATGGAGACTCATTCCAACCTCAAATTAAAACCCATCAAATTTCGCACAACCACGACATGGGACTTCATATGTTTTTAGTATTTGTTATCTGAGAGTTGTCCAGTTCCTTCAGGTGAAATGAAACCGAGAATTGTTATCTTTTATCTTTCTCTTATCGGGTCACACAAGGTCAACGGCGAATTGAGGTCATGTCAGGATGAATCAGGATTGGTTGAAGTGAAGAGGGATACAGCTGAAGTGAGGAAAGGCTGAGATGGAAGTGAAGTGAGGAAGGGCTGAGATGGAAGTGAAGTGAGGAAGGACTGAGATGAAAGTGAAGTGAGGAAGGACCGAGATTGGGATGAAGTGAGGAAGGGTTAAGATGTGGCTGAACTGAGGTTGACGTGAGATTAGACTGAAATGAGAAAGGGTTATAAAATGAATCTGTTGTGAGAAGGGGTTAAGGTGGAGTTAAAATGAGGTTGATTTAAAGAACTGAGGTTGCAGTGAGGAAGGGTTGAGGTTAAAATGAGGGGTAACAAAATGAGGTGAATTTGCAATGAGGAAGGGTTAAAATAAGACTGATAAAATGAGATAAGGATGCTGTTAGGTTGAAATGAGGTTGACAAGATGAGATGAGGTTGCAGTGAGAGAGGCTTCATGTGAGGCTGAAATGAGGTTGACAAGATGAGATGAGGTTGCAGTGAGAGAGGGTTAATGTGAGGTTGAAATGAGGTTGACATGAGACTGCCTAGTGAGGTTATTAATAGAGGCGGAGGTGACAGTACTGAATTGCCTCGTCTCGCCCTGTGACCGTATTATGTGTATGTGTGTGTGTGTGTGTGTGTGTGTGTGTGTGTGTGTGTGTGTGTGTGTGTGTGTGTGTGTGTGTACTATTACTCAAGACACTGACACGGCTGCTACAGGCTTCATGGCGGCCGGTTGTGAGAGAGAGAGAGAGAGAGAGAATCACAAAATTGTCACTATTTTCCTTTTCACCTGCCTATAGTTTACTCACTTTAAATTGGCAGAGATTTTCGTCCTATTGCAACTTATTTCCCGGAGCTCAGTGTCAGAATAAGACAAATACTACTGTTCCGCATCCTCATCACGGCACCTCTTCGTGACTAGCATCACATTCTAGTGTTAATTCCTTGCTATAACTCAGTATTCAAGATGGAAAAATAAAGAGGTGGCAGTTTTTCATTCATGCTGTTGCCCTTTAAAGTCAAGCATGATTCTCTCTCTCTCTCTCTCTCTCTCTCTCTCTCTCTCTCTCTCTCTCTCTCTCTCTTTCCTTGTATAACTTTCAGGAGCATTGACAGATAGTGAGGGCAGTGGAGATGATGATAGTGATGATGGAGATAGTGATGACAGATGAAATGGCTCGAAGAGAGTAGATGGAGAGATGAGAAAGAGAGTGGGGAGAGAGGAGAGCGAGACAGTAATTGAAGAGGGAGGAGTAGAAAAGAGACAAGAGGAAAGAAGAAGGGGGGAAGAGAGGAAAGAGAGAAGAATGCAGTGATTGGGGAAAAGAGCTGGTAAGAGAAAATAGTAGACACAAGGGTGAATAAAGATGAGAGAGAGAGAGAGAGAGAGAGAGAGAGAGAGAGAGAGAGAGAGAGAGAGAGAGACTAGCCACAGCATAGCATTCGAGGTATCAAATGTCATCGAGAAAACACATCCCTCAGTGTCTCTTACACACACACACACACACCACATACACACACACACACACACACACACACACACACACACACACACACACACACACACACACACACACACACCCTATTTCCCGTTGCTCAGTAAGACAATGTCGTGGTTGCGCGGCTTCCTCTTTGCACTTCTTCGTGACGAGCACCATATTCCAGGGTTAACCACTAGTTCAAGCTTAGCACTCAAGATAGGATGGCAATTTTTAGGCCTAGTATGGGTAGCGAAGGGGTTAATGAAGACTTTGATCATCCTACCCCTTCAGACCTAATACTTTCCCCGCACCTTAAGGAAATCGTCAGGTGAGAGGAAGGTGGTGGTATCAAAGAGGCTGCTTCAAAGGGTTTAGGACTTGTTTGGCTGGGTGTCTTACGGTGCAGGCTTATGTGTGAGGTGTACTTGACTGGATTTCTTTCATCATTATCATCATCATCATCATCATCATCATCATCATTGCCGTACACGTAACTCCATCATCATCATCATCATCATCATCATCAGCAGCAGCAGCAGCAGCAGCAGCAGCAGCAGCAGCAGCAGCATCCCTGTACACGTAGCTGTCACATCATCATCATCATCATCATCATCATCATTATCCTCATCCCTGTACAGCTAGATGTATCATCATCATCATCATCATCATCACCATCATCATCATCCACGTAGTCATCCTCATCCTCATCATCTTCCACGTAGCTGTTTCATCATCATTTCCTCTGTCATTACCAGAGTGGGCTGCATAAAAAAAAACAGGAAAAACGTAAAACAAAAATAGGAAAACCATCATCAAAGTGGCCAGCTGCTGTAAAATGCATCACACCTCGTAGCCCTTCACACTTGGAAATCCTCTGTTCTTTCACATACAGATTCATTCCACTGTTCGGCCGTCACTGTCATTCTACTTATCATTAATATTTCACCATTATATTCAATTTATTTTCATCTGACGGAACTGGGCCACTCACACAGCTCGAATACAAAGTCGTGGTTGCATGATATGCAATAATTCTTAGTTACGGTGTCAAGTCAAATCAGCCATCCATTCTGACTTCACGGAGCCATCAACTGAGCTGAAAGGGGTTAGGGATTTTGTGAGGTTAGAATAAACGAGCTATATCATCACACATTCGTTGCTGTTTCTTCCTTGTTAATAATTCGCTCCTTCGTTATTAGAGGCTTCAGCTTAACAGAATAAAAATGCTTGACGGACGCAAGAATATTCTGTACATATTCGTCGTAAAAGATTAATGGAGGCTTTTCTTACAACGTGATAATGAGAACTCTTCTTTAATCTTATAGAGACTTTTTTAATGGTGACAGGAAGTGGTTTGAAGTAATTGTACGATAATGGTAAAGGATAGCACCACTGCCGGCCATCACAGTGCCTTCTCATACAGCAGTTGCATCACACACACACACACACACACACACACACACACACACACACACACACACACACACACACACACACAAGATGGGTAGCCTTCAAGATGTCTTAAAAACCCATCCCACTACCTGAATCCCTTGTAGTTTTTTCTGTTCCTCTCACTCTTCTTTGTACCGGTGAATAGGGGAGCAGTTACCATCAGTATTTCCACAGCAGCATATGAATATTGGAGTTTTTGCTATCATACACGCAGCCACAACCTCTCCACACCGCATATACACAATCCACACAACCCCAGGCACACAATCACCATTCCAACTCCCTCATTTTATACTAGTACGAATCCTTTCAACTTCCTAACAATCCTTCCAGCATCAACACACACGATTCACGGCATACATCAGTCCACCACAACCCGCACACAAACGCGCGCACACCTTCACCACTCCCCTCCTCCCACCCTCATATCCGCACACATCCCAGCAGTTTCCTGACAATCCTAACAACATCAATACACACGATATACAGAACACAGCAGTCCATCTAAGCCCACGCACAGTCACACAATCAGCATCATCACTTCTTCGCCTTACAAAATTACACATCCTAACAATTCTGCCAACGTCAGCACACGCGATCTACATCATTCATAAATCCACCTCCATTACACAACTCTTACCATGATGTCAGTGAGTCTGCCAGCCTCTCACGAACACTTCACCTCCCTGTCTGAACCCCGCTCGCCCTTGCGCTCCTCTTTTATGCAAAAATAGTGACGTCACCTTCGGGGCATCATCCGTGACGTCAGCGAAGGAGGGAGACCCATGAACTTAAGGACCGTACATGTGTGGGACACCTTTAATTAATTAATCCCATGTGCTACTTGCTTATACTTCTTTCCCCCAAACCTGGCCAAATTTTTTTCGTTTTTTTGCATGTTCTTTCACATAGTACAGTTTCAAAAAAAGAAAATGCAACGACTCAACATCCTTTCCCTAGCACTTCTTTATGACTAGCAGCATATTATAGTGTCAATCTATAGATACAAGACAAGAATCATAATAGAGATACGGCAGTTTTATGCCAAAACAGTGTTAAAAAGGCATAGTTTCGTTATACGCTGTCAAATTTGTTACCTCATTCGTCAGGGAAATTAAGACATAATGAACACGATCTCACCATTGTACTTCTCCCATTGATTGCTAGAATGTCTCAGAATATAATATCGATTGGTGTAAACTTGAGCGAATGCTTGAGATGGCACACAACTGAGCAAGGGTTGATTATTAATCGTTGACCCTTTGCCCGGTAAACCATCTCTTGGCTGACTATTCTCACCTGATGGTCACCCCAGTCCAGTGCTCAGTTGCATCCGCTTGCCACATGGCTGGTTTAGTCACATAGAAACAGATTCGTCGCCTCATCTGTGACAGGAAAGAAAAGCTCACGAATTAAAAGACATTACCCATCCAGTACCCCAGTACCTGCCCATGATACCCCTCTTAATTACCTGCGTCGCTTGATTGATGTGTTTTGAGATTGTCAAATTCGCCATGTTATACTTAAGTGCTTGGGTAACACTTAGGGAGGTAGCTGTAGTAACCTGGAAGATGCATTGGCCTTATATTTCAGCATGGTGGGTGAAGGACACGGCACAGGCTCAAAGGCTTAAGTTACGGAGATGATCATGGCGTCCAAGCCTTTGCCCACATCTTTCCTTTACAGTTAACACGAACGAAACCATACGAATCGAACATCACCCTTGCTATACCTTCCATGGCACCTGTAGTACACCTGCCCTACCTTATTATAATCACTTTATTTTCACCTGAGGGAGCTCTCTGTGTCAGGTTAGAGTAAACGCACTATAGCCATGACAGTAAATTCGTTCCCTCATGCGTGACCCGAGAGTACTTACGAACGGAAGGGATCTCACCTTTGCACTACCAGCTCGTGATACCTGTCTTGACTCACCTGTCTCGCCTAATTAACTTGATCAAACGGCGTCACCTGGTCGTGGACACACCTGGGCAATATGAGTCGCCTGATCGCCCCCCTTCTCCTTCTCCTCCCCTCCTTGGCACTCGGAAATGCGTATAGCGTCATTCATATGAGTGCTTGAGAGAGAGAGAGAGAGGGAGGGAGAGAGAGAGAGAGAGAGAGAGAGAGTGTGTGTGTGTGTGTGTGTGTGTGTGTGTGTAAAGGGAGGGTTAGCATGAGGTATGAGGATGTGGGGAGATGAAAGGAGATGTAAAGAGAAACTGCCATGACGGGTTGGGAAGTGAGGAGAGAAGAAGAGAGAGGTGGAGCCTAAGAAGTAAATATGGAAAGGGAGATGAGTGAAAAGATGAGCATTGATGATTGGATTCTGGAAGGAAAATGTGTTTAAGGAATGGAGATTTGGAGAGATGAACAGAGAGGATGTCGTGAGGACTGGGAAAGAGAAGAGAGGAGAGAAGGTGAGAGAGGTAGACTGTGAGGAGTAGACTTGTGAAGGAAGATGAGTAGGTAGGACAGGTAAGAGACTTGTAAATGAGGAAGGAGAGGATTGAAGAGGATTGCTGGAGGCTGAGGAAGTGAAGACAGTAGCAGCCAGTTGGAGGGGGGGGGGACACACACACACACACACACACACACACACACACACACACACACACACACACACACACACACACATATTCCCTCTTACAGTCCATTACAGTCACGCCAGCCAGTCGATTACACACACATATGGATTACAGCCGAGGTCGCGTTTCTTTGGTATAGTCGCTTACAAACATACCGATCTGAATATATCACATATACCACTCTGAAATATACCATACCCCTGACCACGAGAATGCAGCTCCTGTCAGGCTGAAGAGTACGTGTTGTATAACGGAGGCTGAGAAAGATGTCTTTATCTGCCTTTTTATCTATACCTCTTCGTCCACCTACCTATCTATATTTATCTATCTATCTGTTTCTACTTAATAAATACTGTTAACAATGGACACTGGAGATAAAGGGAAAACAAACTCTTGTGAAAATTGGGGCATGCGGAAAAATGCAGCTGAGGAGGAAGAGGAGGAAAGTTGACAGGGAATTCCGAGTGAAGATGAAAGACATTTGGACAAGAATATACTGGCGTAGATGATAATGAAGACCATAGATGAAGGGAAAAGTGAAGCTCTTCTGATCAAGGTATTCAGAAAATCGGGATTCCAGGCGCTCAAATAGTGAGTGAATGTCTGTGTGGCCTATTTAGGTGACAGATGTTATTCAGTTTCTCGTAACACACACACACACACACACACACACACACACACACACACACACACACACACACAGATCTTCAGGCCCAGTATTCCTCTAAACTTAAGATTCTCACATTTATTCTCAATTTTTTCTTCCTTCTTTCCACCCTGTTCTCATTTTCCCCTGTCCATCCACTTCTTGTTTTATTGTAGTTATTCTTCCATGTCCACTTGTTCAGTGTCTCTCTCATCTCTCCCTCTCTCCTTCTAATTCTTACCCATTTCATTCGTATCAAATGCTTTCTGTTTGGAGAAAATAATAATGTTTAAGCGTCCTGTTTCTTTTCTGTCGACCATTTTAAGGTGAAACTACAGTAACTAGAATATAAACACCTGGCTTCTCACCCTTCATCCTTAGTAACATGCTTTCCTTCCACCACGATTCTTTCCCATCATAGCAGGTACTGGTAATACATTCAGTACTCCTTTCTTCTTCTTGGGTTCTGTGTTGCCAAAACGTTAGAGAAGTTAAAGCATTCAAGCTGTGCCCTTTGTATCTCTTCCATCCAGCGTCTTTAGATTGAGGTGACGTGATGATGTTTAGGTGCGCTGGGCCTCAGGAAATGAACTATCTAGTGAATATAGAGAATCATCATACACTGTCCTGCCTTGTCTTGTCTAGTGTCATGCCGTGTCCTCCTGTCCTATCCGTCCTCTTGTCCTGTCCAGTCCTGTTCTCTCATGTCCTACCTTGTACTGCTCTGATTTTCCTTCCCATTGCCTGCAGCTGCCTTGCCCTGCTCTGCTCTGATTTTCCTTCCCACTGCCTGCAGCTGCCTTGCCCTGCCCTGCCCTGCCCTGCCCTGCCCCGCACTGCCCTTTCCTGCCCTATCCTGCCCTATCGTACCTTATCCTGGTTTATTCCACCAAACCCTATCCTCTACCTTGCCCTACCCTATCCAACCCTTTCCTGCTCTTCCCTGCCTTACCCTGGCTTACCCTACTTTACCCTCCAGTCACCCTGTCCCGACCATGTCCCCCTTGAGTGATGATCCTTGTGTCTGGCCCAGGACAGCCTGCCTCGGGTGTCCTAGTAAATGATGCCCTGCACGTCACATCAAGGGCTCATCTCCAATCTCACCCAGCCCTGCCCAGTGCCACCCAGTCTCGCCCAGCCCCTCCAACCCCACCCAGTCCCACCCAACTCCACCAACACCACCCAGTCCCGCCCATCCCCTCTGAACCCGCCCAGGCCTACTCAGTAACTTGATCTAGGACTCTCCCACCCTTGCCCAGCCCCTCCTAGACACACCTGTAAGTTCCACCTTATCTAGTCCAATTCCGCCCACAAACCCCGCCCAACTTTGCTCATCCCTCAGCTCACTTTCGTATCTCCCAGTTTCTCATCTTCCTCTCGCGTCTTCTTCCCTCTGTTCCTCTTTTTTATCTATTTCTTTTCCCTGACATTAGCATTCAGTCACTTTGTTTTTTTCCTCTTATCTAGTTTACTTCTTTACACACACACACACACACACACACACAAAATTTGTCATTAATTCATTGTTCCATGTCCTCTTTCCTAGTCATTTTCCATTTTTAATTACCTATTCATTATAACTTGTCCGCTTTTTTTTCCAGTTCCTTTGGTGTGTAATGCAAAGTAATTTCTTGTAATACTGTGTATGTTTTTTCCTTCTGATTTATTACTGTTTATTATGTTACCTTTATTTTGTGTTTTGTTACTGTTAACTGTTTATTTACCTGTTATTTTAGTTTTTTCCTTTATTATTTGCCACCGTTTATCTCTTATTAATGTTGTTTTTGTATTTATTTATGGTAACAATTATTGTTTACGTTACGGCTTATTTATTATCGTAGCCAAACTTACCTTCACATACCCTACCCACCTCCCCATATCTGTCACATCTGTCATTGGTCACACTTCTCACCCCACCACACCTGACTCATCTCCCTCATTACATACCTGACTACAACTGAGGTTCTTGCCTGTCTATCTGGCTATCGAACTATCTATCTATCCATCTCTCTGTCCGTCTGTCTATCTGTGTTTATCTTTTTCTGTCTATCTGTCTGTTTATCTCTGGTCATACGCCTTAATCCCGGAAAGACTGACCACAAACGAATCACCTCCAGGTCATTCTGTCCTTCGCCATCAGGTACCTTTTATCTCACACACACGCATATACCTCTCCACCTTATCCCTCCATCTCAGCCGCGGTCTTCCCTTTCCCCTCCCATTTTTCATCTCACTCGTATGCATTCTCATAGTCAGTCTCTCGTTCTCTATTCTCTCCACATAATCATTTGTCCAGTATATAGCTAACTTCCCATAATTAGTTCACTTTGTACACCTGTTACACCTGATACCTCGAATCACCTCTGCACATATAACTCACCTCCTCCATCTCATTCCTCGTGTATATACTTGACTGCCTTTAATTATTCCACACCCGTCCCTCACACCTGGCTACACCTGTCTCTCATACCTTATAATACACCTGACTTCTTGAACTTCTGGCTGCGTATATGCACCAATTCTCACACTTCTCATACTTGGCTCTACTTACCATCTTCCGCTTCACACAACTGACTCCACACTCCTCATTAAACACCTGCCTCAAAATATGATCAAGTTTACAGACTTGACTACACATGCTCGCCTAATTCTGCATATGTGGCATGAACACCTGACTTCACTCTTGTAACACCTACCTGTATTAATTAGTTATCCTACCTGTAATACGCCTGTCTCTTGAAATATCTACGGTATCCACAGTGCTTTGATATTGAATTTACTGAACCTGAGAGAGAGAGAGAGAGAGAGAGAGAGAGAGAGAGAGAGAGAGAGAGAAGTGACCCGCGTATAGGCATCATCTAGAAGTGGACAGTCGCCTTCTGCCAAACTATCTTGGCAGGTGTACTGGAGGTTGACAGGTGAGTACTGGGGGCTCCTCACCTCACCTCAACCCCCACCTCCCTTCTCACCTCAACCCCCGCCTCCCCTGTCACCTCTACTTCCCTTCCCCCCTTCTCACCTCAAGCCCCCTTTCCCCTCTTCTCACCTCAAGCCCCCTTTCCCCTCAACCCCCTCCCCCTACATCTCAACCCCCCGCCCCCCCTCTCACCTCAGCCCCCTTCCAAATCTGAATAAAAATTATCTGGTAGCTTCAAGAATGAATGAATAAATAAATAAATAAGTAAATAGATAAATAAGTAAATAAATGAATAATAATAAACGATCAGTGGCTAAATTAATCTAACGCTTTGTCACCATCACAACCACTGCTGTTCATGGTAGTGGTTGTGGTTGTGGTGGTAGTGGTGGTGGTGATTGTGATTGTGGTGGTGATTGTGGTTGTGGTTGTGGTAGTGGCGGTGGTTGTTGTGGTGTTGGTAGTGGAGATGCTTGAGGTAGTAGTTTTGGCCGAGGTGGCGGTGGTTGTACTGGAGGTGGTAAGACTGTATATAACCAGTCCAGTTAGCAAAATCAGTCCCATGCTGAATCAGATCGTCTGGAGGTAGCAAGAAACATGCATGATATTTTTATGTATTGTATGTAGCCTAATTACTTTGATGAATTAATCCTTTTTCCCTTGAGGCTGACTGCAGTGGTGATGATGAGGAATACAAAGGAAAGGAAAACAGACATTATGGTCCTTTCGAGGCTGCTTGTTACAGTGCAGACAATGACTACGAGATCTAATTCTACATGCTGAAGGCAAAGGATAGTAAAGCAAGAAGGCTCCCCCCGGCTTCAAACCCTTAAGTTAAAATAGGCAGGAAAAAGTGAGAAGTACCACCATACAGCATGGAAAACCTGACGTGGAAATTTCATTGGAAAGACTGAAATGGAACTGTTACATTCATTAATACTTTATATATAAGATACCAGTTTGAATAACCTGAAAAAGAAAGGACGAGGAGGAGGAGGAGGAGAGAGAAGTGGAACAGGAGAACCTTTTCCTTGTTCTGTTCTTGTGTTCATGCATCCTACTTTTTTTTCTCTCTCTCTAGCTTCTTTGGCACGTTTTTTTTTTTTCTTTACTAAATATCATCCAGCCATCTAATTCATCCCATAAAACAGTCGTATAAAATGGGTTAATGAAAGCTATATCTAACCCCTCTAGTTCGAAGGGTGTGTCATAAGCTGAATAAAATCGTCAGGAAACAGTAGAATGCATATAACGTCTACGAGTTAAAGGTGCTCTCTCTCTCTCTCTCTCTCTCTCTCTCTCTCTCTCTCTCTCTCTCTCTCAACCCACTTGGCAAACACTTCCCGTTTCTTCATCTGGGATTTGAAATGGGACGAAGTATTTTATATAGTTTGCCCTTTTAAATTTCTTACGTTTTCTTTAGATTGCTAGTTAGAGAAAATGGATTTTCTTAGGGTAACTATGTTGTACCTGTTTTTACGTGTGGTCAAGATTTTTTTATTTTTTTTCTTAATTGTTTGATCGGTTAACCCCTTCAGATATGTGGCACCAGCACCAGACGAGTATGGGGATTTGCAGGGTGTGTTCTTTTGCTATGTTTGGCGCAGTAATGCAACCACAGGCCTGTATCTTGGTGTCTGAGATAAATTCTGGCATTTAAGTTGATGATGTTCCTTGTAGCCTACTATTAGAGAATTTATGATACTAAAACTGCGCTTAGACAAGTAATGAGAGTACACTTAGTGGTGATGGTGAATGCCACCGAGGGAAGCAGGCTGGTCAGCTACCCTTAAATGTACTGGACCACAGTATCCTAGACGAGCCTTAGGCTTCTACATTTCGTAAAGATGGTAATCAGTAGCAATCTTAAGCTGTTCCCCACTATCTGTCAACCTGCCTACCTGCCAACTGTATTGACCACTGATATTCGACTCTGGCCACCTACCTATCTACCACAGTGCCCACCTAGCTACCTACCCACCTGCCACAGTGCCCACGTATCTGCCTACCCACCTACCTGTTTACGTGCCTACCGCAGTGCATAACCTACCTACCCGCCAGTCTCTCAGAGTGCTTACCTACCTACGTGCCAAAATACCTAACTACTTCCCTCCCTTCCACAGTCCCTACCTAACCTATCCATCTCCCACAGTGCCTACCCACTTATCTCCCGAAATGCCTAGCTACTTACTACAGTGTCTGCTTACCTTACCTACCTACCTGCCTATCTACTCGTACCTACCTATCTTCCCACTGTGCTTAACTGCCCACCTGTCACAGTGCCTACCTACCTACCTATCTACCTTAGTGTTATACCAGCCTACCCTCCAACCAGTGCTATACCTATCAACCTTCCTACCACAGTGTTACACCTACCAACCTTCGTACCACAGTGTTATACCTGCCTACCGTCCTACTACAGTGTTATACCAACCTATTTTCCTACCTACCTAGCTGCTACATGAGTACTTACTTGCCTTCATAGCTACATAGCTGCCACATTGCTTACCTGCCTGCTTGCCTACCAACTTCCCTACCTACCTGCCTGGCAAAATTAATACTGTTACAACTCTGGTATTCAGTTTATTAAAGTCTATCTATCTATTGCCAGACGCCTCAATCCCGTTTGGGGTGGCCACAAACAAATCGCCTCCAAGTCTCCCTGTCCCCCGCCATTTCACTGCCCTGCTCCCAACTCACACCCCCCTCTCTCATATACCTCTCCACCCCATCCCTCCATCTCATCCTCGGCCTCCCCCTCCCTCTTCCCCCCTCCATCTCACTCACATACACTCTCTTCGTCAGTCTTTCACCCTCCATCCTCTCCAAATGGCCAAACCACCTCAGTGTGTTCCTCATAACGCTTCCTATCGCATCCACATCCACACCACAACGCTTCTTTATATCCTCATTCGTCAGCCTGTCTCTCCACGTGACTCCACAGGCTCCTCTTAAATAACTCATTTCCACTGCTCTCACTCTTGACTTGTGTCCTTCCAACAATGTCCAAGCTTCACTTCCGTACGTTAGAGTTGGTATCACAATACTGTCATGTAGTAACTTTTTCACTTCCATGCTCACTTCCCTGTTTCTTATCACTGCTTTCAAAGAACCACCAACCATTCTTCCCTGCTGTACCCTTTCAAGCACTTCACCCTCCAAACCTCCATCCTTACTCATCACACTACCCAAATACTTAAACGTACTCACATTTTCCAATTCCTCACCATCCAACCTCGCTGTACATTCACTAACTTCACCTCTCTCAAAGACCATCACTTTACTCTTCCCTACATTCACCTTTAGGTTCCGTTTCTTACACACTCTCTCAAACTCATCATTAAAGTCAAATGCTTTTATTGAGCTATAAGTGAGACATGGGTAACACTTTGAAAGAGATGTACAGTAGATAGCGCTTGAACATTAGTACATTATAGCGTTGTAAATTGGACTTATACAGTTATACAGTAACTTCCTTTCACTTTTTTAATAATTATATATGACAGTGAACCGTAACGGAACGCAAAAAAATGGAGAAGGACTCTATGGTGAGACGGGTCAAATAATTCCTTCAAGTTCCAATGCTTTCTGCTACTACTCAAAGGAAGAATGTTTCGTTTGAGCACCTCACGAAGGGAAAGAATTTTTTAAGGAATACTAGTTCATCTTAGGCTGTCCTTCCTATGGCTCTACAAGGGAAGGAAATGTTTAGGAATATGCCCGTTATGAACGTTGTGTGTGTGTGTGTTAATATAAAAGAAACTTACCCAGCACTTACTGGAGTTGGTGGTGGTGGTGGTGGTAATGTTGGTAGTTCGTTGTTCTGGTGGTGGGAATGGTGGTAGTTGTTGGTGTTGGTGGTGGTAATGGTAGTTGGTGATGGTACTGGTGGTAGTTGGTGGTGGTACTGGTGGTAGTTGGTGGTGGTGGTAATGGTGGTAGTTGGTTGTGGTGGTGGTGGTAATGGTGGTATTTGTGTTTGGTGGTGGTGGTGGGAATGGTGGTTGTTGGTTGTTGTGGTGATAATAGTGGTAGTTGGTGGTGGTGGTAATGGTGGTAGTTGGTGGTGGTGGTGATGGTAATTGTGGTGGTTAATAGTGATACTGCTGGCGGTTGATGGTGATAATTGAGGTGGTGATAATCCTGTTTGAGAGCATACAACCATTAATAATCGTGTAATCATCCTATAGATAATCTGTGTGTGTAATTCACCGGTTCGGTCAGGATCACTTGATGGTCGTGATCGTCAGCTTTTACCCTCCCGGAAGGGAGCTGAGAGCTCATATAGTCCGATCTAAGGGCAAGGCTGTGACCTTCACACACGCACACACCCGTCCCCTTGCTCAAGGGGGACAGTAACCACCCACTTCGTCAGTGAAACTTTTCGCAACCTGAGTGAGGCGCGAACTCCCGTCCACCAGTCGGCAAGCGGGAACGTTACCACTGCACCAGCGAGCGGTTTGTGTGTGTGTGTGTGTGTGTGTGTTTAAATATGTAAGTTTTTAAAATATTGAATGTTCTAGAATGCCTGAGAGAGTGGAAGAACGAGAGGGGCGAGGAAGGAGGGGTTGCAGGGGAGGGAGGAGGGGGGGGTATGGAGGGGAGGAAGGTGGGAGAGGGGGATGGAGGGGGAGGGGAGAGGGATGGAGGAAGCGTGCTTTTCATGGAGGAGATGTGGAGGGAAGGAGAAAGACAAGAGGTGGAAAGACAAAGAGGTGAAAATAAGGAAAGGGAATTTAGGAAAAGGAAAAAATAAAAAAGAGAGAGGAAAAGAGGAGGAAGAAGGGATGTGAAAGGAGCGAGTTGGTGGAAACAAGCAAGTTAGTGGATGGGGGGGAGAACTAGTGGGGGGAGGGAAAGAATTTGGGGGGAGGTGGAATTCGTCGGCTTTTGGTCAGTCCAGCTTGAAATCTGACCGGTGAAGGTTGTGTACGATTTTGGTAAGATATTTTTTCTTTTTTCATCCCGTTAATTACGTTTATGATAAAGATACTGATTTTACTTCGCTTTGTAAACACCCCTGAGTAGTTTTAAAGCATACTCAGGTAATGAAAATCGTAATATCTGGAGTAGAAGGGTAACAGAGCTTTGTGTGGAGTTTGGGGTGGGATGGTGTGTGTGTGTGTGTGTGTGTGTGTGTGTGTGTGTGTGTTTGAGATTGGTGTGAAAGTCAGGTTTTGGATAAAGAATTTTAATTTTCACTGTTTACGGATAATTTGTGTTGATGTTTTGATGGTGCTTTCAGTGTGATGGCTTATAACTATTTTTTTTTCTTCTCCAGCGTGATGGCGAAAAACCGCATGACATGGCGGCAAATAATGTGTCCACCCTCTCCGGTTACAAGGCAATTAGCTGTTGGGGGCTACCACCACCACTGCTAGCGCAACCACAGCCATGCCCATGGAGGCAGTTTTTAATTGGATACTAATTTGGTGAGTATGCTAAAACTATTCGATGATGATGATGGATTATTATTATTATTTTATGATGACTCTACTTCCACATGGCTTTTCTAGAAGGTTTAGGTATATTAATTTTCACAAATTTTAAAAATCATATGGTGCAGCAAGTCTCCATGTAAGTGATCCTTCGTCCCTTTTAAATTAATATATGGCCAAATATAGTCACAGGGATGATAAATGAGTAGTAACCAGGGAGACGTTCTTAATTCATGACTAGGACTCTTCGTAAAGATCTCCAGCCTCTTTTCACTTTTTTTAATGGCCACGTGTAGTCAGACTAGGGCAGTTTTGACTATAGGTCTGTCACAATTGGTTCAGATTTTTGTTTTCAGTTATTTCTCATAGCTTATTGGCAGAAAGACAATGGTATGACTCTCTTCCCATAACACTTCATGACTAATATCTTTGTAATGATCAGGCACGGAGACTTGGCATTCAGAATTGAGAGAAGGCAATGTTAGGCCAGATCAGAGTAAAACAGTATGGTAAACAAGGACTCATTCCTAACGCTTAAGTACGGTACCACAACTCAACCACATCTCATTTTTTGTGGGAGTGACCCATTGTCAGAAAAACCGGCTGTAGGAGATTTACGTGACAGCTCCCAACTTTGAATGTGGTTGTAACAAAAACCTCTTAGAATATGATGCTATGCCCTTCACTTTAACTTAGTCTAAAATATCCTAGCATCTTGAATTTTGTAACAGTAGATGATTACTAGAATATGATCACTAAGTGCTGTGGAAAGGAAAACCAGCTATACCACTTTGTTCTGCCACTGAACTATGCATAATTGACTGCATAAGGAAAAATCTAGGGAAAGCAGGTAGTAATGTTATCTACTATA
This sequence comes from Coenobita brevimanus, assembly GCF_032717465.1. Taxonomy (NCBI): domain Eukaryota; kingdom Metazoa; phylum Arthropoda; class Malacostraca; order Decapoda; family Coenobitidae; genus Coenobita; species Coenobita brevimanus. Next base: position 57,604,928 of record NC_137046.1, on the reverse strand, counting down.
TAATTGTCTACTCTGTAAATAATTTGTACTATATTTGTGCAACCATTGCAGTGGTGTTACTATGGTGGACCTGGGCTCGTGTGGGTGAAAACGAAATATCAAGATAGTTCCAGAGAGGGCAGCCTGATTCTGGGTCAAGAGGAGCGATGGGAGACTCCCTGGAGAACTCGAAGTGGCGTGGGGCATTGCCTGCTTGGAGGAGAGTGTCAGAAGTCTGTCCAGATAACTTCAGTACTGTAATGTATTTGTTTAAACCTGAAAACTTTACATAGCATTTTCAGCTGTTAGCGTAGTCAGACAAATATGGAAGGCTGAATTGGCCAAGGACTCCCATTCCTACATTATAACTTAGGATGAGGTGGAGGGATGGAATGGAGAAAGATGGGAGAGGGAGTGTGCGAGTTAGAGGGAACGGAGCCAAATTGCAGATAACAGGGCAGTGTGGAGATCATTTGTTTGTAGCCATCCCCTTCGGAATTAATGTCTGACGATAGATAACTGAACTCAAGCAACCACACAGCATTATTGTGGGAGTGTTATTCAGTCCATTGAAAACTGTTTATAATAACCGAGGAGACTCATTCCTACCTCCGTAACTATAAAGTTAACTATATTCTGTGTAGCCAATTACGTACTAAAGTTATGGGAGTGGTCCAGTTCCTTTAGGTAAGAATTTTCTAGTGGTAGGATCATTTTTCTCGCGGTTAAGAAATTGAAATGAGATGGAGATTTTTTTTTTTTTTTAGCCGTGATTGGGTATAGATTTTTTTACTTAATGAACAGTAGTTTAAGGCAAGCGTCACTGCCTTGTCTAGACACCTTTGCCATAGCATTTCTTTGAGTGGCTTAATTGTTAATCGCATCATTTCGATGTTAGAGTAAGTTAACAGAATATTGTGGACCATGCTAGAAATATCAGAAGGGTTCTGACAAACTTTGATGCCTGTTTTATCCAGTGTAGGTGAGAGCAGAGGTAAAATACATATGTAGGTGCAGTAATAGGAATGTAGTGTGGCTTAATTCACTGGGCGTGTGAAGAGGATGTGAGATAACAGTGGAAGGTGAGGGGTGTGAACGTTAACAGAGTTGAAAGGAAGGGGTAGATAGAGAAGGGGTAGACAGATGGTTTGGGAATGTGGAGAGAATGGAGGATGACAACTGGGTGCAGAGTGTGAGAGGAGTGAATGTTGAGGGCAGAGTTGAAGGGAAGGGGTAGACTGAGAGGGGGTAGATGGAGATTTTCTGGCAATGAGGAGAGGATGGAAGATGACAGCTGGATGCAGAGGGTGAGTTGTGTGAGCAATAAGGGTAGGTTGTGAAGGGGAGACCGAAAAAGACCTGGATTGGTCATAGTGTGACTTCGGGGATGAGGGGCTGAATAGAGAAGCTGCTAGAGATAATGCAGTATGGAGAGGTGCCATTAGGTGATGTAAGTCGATGTATTCAAGCATCTTGGAGCCCTGATAAATGAGCAAATGAAGGAAATGTTGGCTAATTCTCCCTAGTTTTCTGAACTGTGCCATATCCCATCCACAGGTGGATAAAAAGACTGAGGTGATCTACTGTAGATTTATTTCACCCCTTTAATGTGTGTTCTCTATTCTTGCATTCTGCACCCTGCCTCGCCCCATCACAAGGTGGAAAAGATTGAGGTGAAGGAAAATTATGATTGTCACTAGATAATTCTCTTGCATTGACTAGGGAAGTAGCATTCTGCTGTTTGATACATTGGTTAATATGCAAATTTTGGTGTGAATAGTTTTCGACTGAGAAGAGCTTGTTTACCAGAGCCCTTAACCCGCTTGTAGGGTCATGCTTATTTGCGCGTGAATCTGGGAGAGTTGAAACTGAAATTACGCTTCTGCAGACCACCTTCCTCCTTTTAAGGGATAGGTACATACTTGTATGGCAAGAATATTAACTGATAGACTCCTTGAGATGGATGGATTAGATATAGCATAAAATTTAACAAGTGTTGAAGAACTGTCATTATAGTTAAAAGCTTAGAGTTTTAATGCATATTTGTACTTCAGGGCTGTTGGAGGGGAGAGGCAGCTTGACAGCAGAGACGGCAACACCTGGTGGGATGGTGTCTGGCGGTAAACATCCACCACCACCACCAGCACCACCTTTGATACGGGGGAGGAGCTCAGCTGGATGATGAAATGGTGAATACTCTTAAATATGTAGTAGCTACTTAATCATGTAGATGCCAGTCTGTTGAAATAATAATTGATGGACCTAGTGGGGTGTACTGTACATCAAACTGTATAGTTTTTGTTAAATCATGCTATGGTACTAGCTTCTGCTAATTGCCAGTTGACTGCAAAACATGCCTCAATAGGTGCTTGAAAGTTAGAATACAATAGTCAATAGTTAGGTAACTTAGGAAGCTAAATTTGCAAAAGTAATGCTGAAATTTATAAACTCAGACTTGCCAAATGGACACACCTGCAGCTGGTGTGTATGATTTAAATAAGGCTAAGAACCATATATCTGGAAATTATCATTTTTACCCATTCCAACTTAGGTATCATTCTTAACATTTCTTTATACTGTACTCTTGAAAAGCTTGAGAGACTTGGAACAGGTTAAATATAGCTATTATTACCCCTTAACTAAAGAAAATATCCCTTAAGCTGGATAAAACAGATGGGTGTCGGCAGGAGTGAATCAGAACTAGTGACAGTGTTCCAGGGGGTTGACCAAAGTTAGCTTGACCCCTGTATTTGGAAGGGACAGCAGTGTCGTGACATTAAAGCCTTGTCGTCCGTGTGACTTTGTGATTTTCTAAGTTGCATTGGTACCTTAAACTTTTTTACTCAGATTTAGATTTTATTAATGCTAACTTCTGGATTTTTTTCATCATACACCTTTAAATGGAAAACATAGCTTTCATTAGTGATATCAGAGCCATAGATTCTTCCTAAGTTGTAAAATGCCTGGTGGTAGCAAGAATAAGGCCAAGAATAAATAAGAGGTGGTAGGGGGAGTTAAGGAATTCTATCTTTTTGCATTCATCCAGCTCATCTGGAATTTGAACTACGTGGATTGCAGGCTTAAGTTGCCCCTCTTGCAGTCTACCATCCTTCCTTCATTGGATAGGGATGTAGTTAACGATGTTTTCTATAATCAGGCAGTTATGCTGTTGTTAGGCCCATTACAAAATGAAAATCCTTCTGTGACTGTGTCCTTCTCTGTGACTGTGTCCTTCTCTGTGGCTGTGTCCTTCTCTGTGGCTGTGTCCTTCTCTGTGGCGGTGTCCTTCTCTGTGGCGGTGTCCTTCTCTGTGGCGGTGTCCTTCTCTGTGGCGGTGTCCTTCTCTGTGGCGGTGTCCTTCTCTGTGGCGGTGTCCTTCTCTGTGGCGGTGTCCTTCTCTGTGGCGGTGTCCTTCTCTGTGGCGGTGTCCTTCTCTGTGGCGGTGTCCTTCTCTGTGACGGTGTCCTTCTCTGTGACGGTGTCCTTCTCTGTGACGGTGTCCTTCTCTGTGACGGTGTCCTTCTCTCTGTGACGGTGTCCTTCTCTCTGTGACGGTGTCCTTCTCTCTGTGACGGTGTCCTTCTCTGGCTTTCTTTATGCCTGTCAGTATTTTTAAATGCAGTGTCCAGGCATCTTAGTGAGTAGATCTTTGCTTAGTTTGTTTGGAAAGATTTTTGTTTTATCTTTCTCATGTAATCCAAAGTTTAAAATGCTATCTGTGGGGTTACATAAGATATAGATAGGTAGATTCTCAGTTTAAGCACACAAGGAGTATGGTGGATTATCTTTAGGTGTATTAGTTTGCCCTCTTTAAAAATTTGGCTATTATTGATGTCGTCGTCATTGTCATTTAGTGAGTTAAGGTGCTCCCATTGGCTGATGTTTGGAATTTGTGGGTTTGTTTGCTAGTGCCTGTTGTATACTGTAGATGCCTGGTGGTCTGGTGGGTTGTGGTGGCCCAACTGGATGTGCTTTGGAATGTCCGATTTTAAGTAATGGAATTTAAACTTCTGATCTCTACATGATCCACTTGGCAGATGCTTGAATGTTAGGTTTGTGTTAGTGTGTTTATATTAGTGTGTTTGGGTGGCTGGTGGTTCAGTGTGTTTGGGTGCCTGGTGGTGTAGTGTATTTGGGTGCCTGATGGTCTAGTGTGTTTGGGTGCCTGGTGGTCTAGTGTGTTTGAGTGCCTGGTGGTCTAGTGTGTTTGGGTGCCTGGTGGTCTACTGTGTTTGGGTGTCCGGTGGTCTAGTGTGTTTGGGTGTCTGGTGTCTCAGCAACCACAGCTTAGAATTTTTGGGAGTGGTTCAGTTCCATCAGATGAAAATAAACAAGCTAATGTCTTTCTGTATTTGCAGGAGGTAAGTTGACTTCTAACAAGATGGTTGAAGATACCAAGACAGCAAGATCAACCCAGGTGTGTAAAGTGCCTTATATTCCAAGAAGATTGGTAATGTGTTAAAACTGCATCTCTTTTTGCCTTAACTTGGCCTAAAATTACCATGCCAGTCATGAAGCAGTGCTGTAGAGGAGGTTTCTTTTGCCCAAAATTACCATCTTTGAAGCTTTAGTGTTTTGCTGTGACAGTAAATGAAAATCAGTGATGCTAGTCATGAAGAAGTGCTGTGGAGAGGATATAGAGCCATTGCTGTTTTATTTTTTTTCTGAACTAAGTGAAGTAAGCTGCTAAAGGATAAATTTTGGCCAAGTTAAGGTGAAAGAAGTATAATTGTATATACAGAGTGTCCTCATTTATGTACTAGTAACAAAGCAGTGCTGTGGAAATCAGTGAAATAATCAGTTGCATATTCAGAAAATTCTGGTTTACGTCTCTCTCTCTCTCTCTCTCTCTCTCTCTCTCTCTCTCTCTCTCTCTCTGTCCAAGTAGTTTTTTCATTGTCCCAGGCTCGTGTATATGCTGGTCGTAAGAAGTGTTGAATATTGTCTCTAGGCTTATCTGAACATGAACATGGTGGTCTGCAACCTGACTTTGTCCTTCACTTGTAGTCCACCATTATCCTTTGGGAGGATAGGGGGGTATATGTCTAGTAACCAAGGAGACCCATGAATGCAACTCTCTCCAATGGCTATAAAGTGGGTTAATATGACTAGTAACCACGGAGACTCTGTAGGTCACCACCCTTGGGGAGGATAGGGAGGGAATTGGGGGGTGTTTTGTTTAATGTGATTGTGAATTAAGGAACTTACTGATCAACCCGAGTCTGTCTGGCCAAGCAGACCCATCAACCACAGGCAAGCGACAGTCCCTTGTAGGGCCACCCCACTTAGTGAACCAGTGTTCCCTTGCGGCTGACAGCGCTGTGCAAGGGAGGTGTGGGGAAAAATGTGGAGGTTTGGCCCCTGGATGGATGCTACATATATATCTCACTACCCAGTTAACAGGGGCACCGTGACTGGCTCGACATCACCCCGTTATCTGGTTATGTGGTTACCACTCAACGTTGTCAATTGTTTCCTGGGTTGCAGGAAAACATTAGGCTTGGTACCAGGTGTAGAACCACCCGAAGTGGAAAGAAATAGACAGGAGGGAAAGAGGGAGAGAGAAGGAGAGGATAAAAACTGAATGATAGAGTTGAAGGAAGAAAGTAGTTGACAGTGCTACAGTGCATGCTTTAAAGTTCAGAAACATCTTAAGTTCGAATATCATATAATATGAAATCAGCCATTTTTATTTCCCAAAATTAGCTCGCAAATGACAGCAAACTATCAAAAACTGACAGCTACCCATACCTAGTACTGATGTCTGTATGACATTATAAAGTGTCTGGCCACCCATAATGTTTCCTTTCCTCTTTGTGGTTAAGGAGCTCTTTGTTCTTTGTTTTATTATATTCAAATTTCACCATAATTGTGGCTTCCAGATGGTGTCCTAGTTTTACCAATTAGTGCAGTTGTGTAAAAAAAAAAAAAAAAGTATGAAACATAACAATCCAGCCACAAGTACATAGTTGTGTGTGTGTGTGTGTGTGTATGTGTGTTTTTTAGATTGCCAGGCATGAAAGAATTGATGTTGCTGGTGATTCTCTTGAGTGCCGATTTTTTAAATTTTTATTTTGGGGACATGTTATGTGCCGGAGGTGGGGCTGATGTTAGCTCTGTGGCTAGGATGAGGGATGGTTGGAAAAAGTTCAGGGAGCAGTTGCCTTCTGACACTGTGAGGGCTATCCCTCAATACTAAGTGCTGAGGGATCTTTCAATGTGGCATATTAGGAATGTACTGCTGTATGGTGGTGAGACCTGGATAATAATGGGAAAGGATGTTCGTAGGCTCACACTGACAGAAATGACAGTTAGATTTGTATGTAGTGCATATTTGTTCGACAGGCCTTGGGAGGGGTGTTAGTATTGCAGTTGAAGAGTTCAGAGGAAGGTTGAGACTTGAATGTATTGGTGTAGTAAGGAGGAGGGGTAGATTGAGATGGTTTGGACATGTGGAGAGGATGGAGGATGACAGGTGGGTGTGGAGGGTGAGAGTTGTGAATATTGAGGGTAGAGTTGTGAGAGACAAACCAAAAAAGACCTGGGATAAAGTCATAGATACCTCAGGGACAAGGGACTGAACATTGAGACTGCCAGAGATTGAAAACCATGTAGTGTTGCCATTAGATGACCAGGGCCGACTCGAGCTTGTAAGCAATAAAAAGCGAATGTAGAAACCAAGAAGATTAATTCGTACCTCATAACAAAGGATCATCAAAAAGTGCAACACCCCTGCCTTCCCCCCCCCCCCACCTTTTCCCCAGTTGTCAGTTGAAGTGTTCCTATAGTACAGAGCATAATCAGGGTACAAAGTTTTCATTACCGTTGTATGGAGGGAATACTGTTAGTTTAGGCCATACCTGTGACTTTAAACGAGGACATCTGTATATGCACTGTCTGTATTTTTGGATGTGGGAGCATCTGTCAACCATTCAGTCAGACCCTTTGATATTTCTGCAGTTCTTCACTCGTGTAGATTTTACTATATTGCTTTGCTCATGGTCCCACATACATTACTTGTATATTTGTGTTGACTGTAAACTATTTTCTTTATTCCAATATATGACTGTTTTATATAAATGTTTTAATATTTTATCTAGTGGAGTATACTGTACTTTGATTTTATCTCGTGGAGTAAACTATTTTGCGTCTTTTAAGACTTCCTTAATATGAAAAACTGCTTGCTTTTGACAAGGCACTTAGAATTTGATATTTTGGATGTTGTAAAATTAATTGTGCTTTTTAAAATCTAAGTCGGTTGTTTTGCCAGCGAGTGAATTATTTATGCAGCTCTTAAAATACAAAACATGCAACCCAAGAACTGCAGCTAAAAAAAGTTCCATGATCCCAGTGCAGACAAAAAAAAATAATTTTAAACTTCTTGACATTTTGCTTAATGGCACACAATGATGCAGTGTGCCAGTTTGTTTTCCCTATGACAACTGTTGCATCTTTATTTCATTTCTGTTGCTACATCAATGGTCACTGCTCCATTTAACTATCTGCTTGCATCCCTCCACCACTATGGTGGGTGCATAGTATCTGTCTAGCAGCACACACTCATCCTTTTTCTGTCCAACTCTAATGCAAGAGTATAAACCATTGCTCGCAGTCCTTCATGTATGCAACAGGTCAGCTATGGAACTGCCTTCCCCTTCATTTCCTACTGCCTTTGACCCTGCAGTCTTTCATATGCTTGTGTCCAGGCATCTCGAAATTAGCAGATCTTGAATTGAGCTCCTGCTTTTTATCTTGTGTTGGAGGAAAAAATCTTCTACGCTTTCTAGCATTTGGTTCCTCCTTCATAAAAAAAAGTATATATATATTTTTTAACTTAAATCATACAGGGTACAACATTGGCTAAAAATTAGCAGCTGTCAGTTCATGTATCATGTTTGACTTAAAGACCAGTTGCATGGGTTGGCCAGGAACAGAAGGAATTCATATATACAGTACTTTATTAGTTACGTACTTGCACCAGACCATGAGTGATAAACTTCAGCCCGTCTCCGTTAAGATGCGTGTCTGTATTATATGATCAAGAAATTAATAAAACTGTAGGAGGCACTTCAGAAGAGCATAAGCCTTTTTTTTTTTTCCAATTTATTAAGGGAAAGTCTTAAAGGCGAAAATGTTACTCCTTGTTAACATTGTAACTTGTGGCCGTATTATCACTTGAGTGACCTTTTTTTTTTTTTTTTAAGGATGCTCTGTTAATGTTAGGTGTGTTATGCTAGAATTCCACGAGTCTAGTCAGAATTGATAGTTTATTCTGTTGCCTTTTGCTCCAAAAATTAAATTGGGAGACCGAGGATGAAATGGAGGGATGGAGAGGAGAGGATGGAGAATTAACTTGGAGAGTGTATGTGAGTGAGGCAGAGGGGGAGACCAAGGATGAGGTGGAGGATTGGGGTAGAGAGGTATGCGATAGAGAATTGTGGAAGTTAGGGGGGATGGAGAGTGAAACCAATAATAGGTGTGTGTGTGTGTGATTGAGGTGGAGGGAGGAAGACCAAGGATGAGATGGAGGGATGGAGTGGGGAGGTACACTAACGATCCCTGATTTCTGCTCAGGGTTGCCCCCTTTACTACCCCAGTATACCCAGGGAAGAGGGGAGGGGGGGACGAAACTAACTCCACCCGCCCCTACCTCAGCTCTCAACCCTCCCCCATACCCCTACCCCCTGACCTGCCATTCTTAATTGGCAGTTGCATCTCAAGCTGACTTCATACTTAACTCTCTTGGCCCCACTGGTAATACAAACTTAAAACATTGTATGTAAAAATCACATAACTGTCAGTATGCTGCAAGAAGAAATTAATGCATTGTGACGTGGACAGGAAAATAAAAACGTTAACAATAGCAACCTCAGGCCTCATGCCTTGGAGACACACACACACACACACACAGAGGCCTGGGATGGCCGTAACATTTTTGTTACTGTCATTGCTATAATGCATTAATTTCTTGCTGCAGCACGTTCATAGTTAATATACTTTTTACATATCCTAGTGTTTTATATTTGTGTACTAGTAGTGTGGGTAGGAGTGTTAAGTATGGGGTCAGCTTGAGATGTAACTGCCAGTCAAGAAGGATTGGTGGGTGGGAGGCGGGGTAGGGGTATGGGGGAAGGTAGGGAGCTGGGGAAGAGGCGGGTGGAGCTCGTTTCGTCAACCCCCCCCCCTCCCCTCCTCCCTGGGAATATAGGGGTAGGAAGGGGGCAACCCTGAGCATAAATTAGTGGTCATGAGTGTACATGAGGGGAGTATAAGCTGGGGGAATGGAGTAATAAGAGACTAACTAGGAGAGTATGTGATTGAGGGGGAGGAGGGGAGGGAGACAGGATGAAAGAGGGAAGGAGTGGAGAGGTATATGAGAGGGGGGGGGGTTCAGGTTTGGGGGGAGGGGAGTGAGATTGCAGGGGACAGGGAGGTAATTTGTACCCTTGCAGGATTAGGGAGTCGGGCTATAGGAAGAGGTAGATAGTTGTCCACACCTTCACATTCTGGGTTATAGTAATATGGCCATAAGTTACATATTTTTAAAGATATATTTTTTTGTGCGATTATAATGTGAACTTTAACTTGGCCTAAAATTTTAATCTTTCCAGCCAGAATTACGAGTTGTAATAGAATCTAAAACATGATGCCAGTCACAAACATACTATTAAAAGGATTTTGAGCCATAGCATTCTTTCTATGGCTCGAGTTGGGTGTCACAGCTGGAAAAGAATGAAAAATAGGCCTAAGTTGAAGTGTGTAAAATTATGCACAGTGGAATATGATTTTGTTAAAATTTAACATGCATCACAACCAGTGCAGTAGTATCTTTGAACTCCTTCAATACCGTGATGACTTTTGTTTATTGTTGCTACATCCCAGATGCTTTTATTCAGGTTTATTCCTGCTGCTGCCAGAGTATTTTACTCAGATTTCTCATAACATCCGTGCCTTGCCCTGCCCTCCCCCACTCCAGTATGAAGTAAGCCCCCCTTGCAACACCCAGCCTTGCCCTGCCCTACCGCTCCTTAAGCTGAGTAAAACGTGGTGTCAGCAGGAATAAAACTCCCTACTCAGTCTCATACTGAAGGGAGGCTATGTCCCCTTCAGTATGAGATCGCACTCCAAGCTGAATAAAATCGTGTGGCATCAGCAGGAATAAAATGTCCTCATACTGAAGGGGTTAATTGGCTCATGTCTTTGGTATACTGTATGCCATGTTAACTAATGGTGCATTGCTTCCTGTTTAACATGCCTTAGCAAACACACGTTGCGTGGTGCACACAGTGTTAGCAATGCATGTTAAGTAGCCCTTTTGATCACTCTGTTGTATGCCATGTGTTCTTGTATAGCTCTGCCTGGCACTAGCTGGGCAGAGCAATACAAGACATGGCATCTACACAGTGATTTGAAGGGCACGGTCTTGGAAGCATCTTGGGGTAGGGCACAGAACCTATCTCGATAAATCGGTCACGAAAATACGGACTGGCAACCCTCCCTTGTGGTTGCCAGTCCTTATTTCTCTGGCCGATTTATCGAGATAGTTTTTTTTTTTTCACCTTCTTCACTTGAATGTATCTTAGTGGAAATAAAACTTTTTTTTTTTTCACCTTCTTCACTTGAATGTATCTTAGTGGAAATAAAACCAATGTATTATTACCATGTCTTTATTATATAGATATACCTTTTTTGTATAGTACTTATATATGTATAGTACTTATACATGTATAGTACTTTGAAAAATATCAGAAAGAGAATACCAACAGACATGAATAGTACGAAGGAGACATCACTTCGTACTTTTCATGTCTATTGGTATTCTTTTTCTGATATTTTTCAAAATACTATACATATATAAGTAACTTATATTCAAAATTTAGCACTTAGAAAAAATTATGAACTTAAAAAGACAATATACAAAGATATTAAAGAATAAAAGAAACATATATTAAAAACAAACAAAACAAAGACATGGAGCAGGACAGAGGAAGGACAGCAGGACATAGCAGAGATGACAGGGCAAGAACAGCAGGACATAGAACATGACAGGGAAGGACAGGGCACAATGACAGGGCAAGAACAACAGGACATAAGATGATGGAAGGACATAGCATAGATGATGGAAGGACACAACAAGGCAGGTCATAGCAAGGCAAGACAAGCAGGATACAGCAAGAGATGGAAGGGCAGGACACACAAAGGAAAAAATAGCAGATATGGAAGGGCAGGACACCCTAGGCAAGAACAGCAGGACACAGGGTAAGAATAGCAAGGAGGGGAGGACAGGTCAAGGATGGCAGGGCACAGCAAGAGTGCAGATGACAGTGCATGGGTGCAGAGCAGGACAGGGGTGGCAGGGCACAAAGCAAGACAGAGGACAGATGATGGAAGGGCACAACAGGGCAGGTCATAGTAAGGCAAGACACGCAGGATACAGCAAGACATGGAAGGGCAGAACACACAAAGGAAAAAATAGCAGATATGGAAGGGCAGGACACAGGGTAAGAATAGCAAGGAGGGGAGGACAGGCCAAGGATGGCAGGGCACGGCAAGAGTGCAGATGACAGTGCATGGGTGTAGGGCAGGACAGGGGTGGCATGGCATGGCAGGGCAGGGCAGGGCAGGGGAGGGAATAGCAACGGTGTAGGGGAGAGCATGGCTGCATATTGCAAGGGTGTAGGGGAGGGCATGGCTGCATATTGCAAGGGTGTAAGGGAGGGCATGGCTGCATATTGCAAGGGTGTAAGGGAGGGCATGGCTGCATATTACAAGGGTGTAGGGGAGGGCATGGCTGTACAGTGTATTGCATGGGTGTAGGGGAGGGAAGGAAAGTGCAAGGGTGCAGGGCAGGTAAGTGATGGCAGGACAGAGGTGGAAGGACAGGACATGGTTGACAGAACAGGGATGGAAGGACAGGACATGGTTGACAGAACAGGGATGGAAGGACAGGACATGGTTGACAGAACAGGGATGGAAGGACAGGACAAGGATGACAGGAATAGCAAGGGACACTTGGTAGGCCATAGGAAGGGTGGGGGTGGTAGGGTGGGTTGCAGGGAGGTAGGGTGGGTTGCAGGGAGGTAGGGTGGGTTGCAGGATGGTAAGGTTAGGAAGAGGAAGGAAGAGGAAAGAAGAAAAGGGAGAGAAGAACGAGAAGAAGAGGAGGCCTAATACAATAAGAGGGGGAAGAGGAGGAGAGGAAGCCTAATACAAAAAGGGGAGGAGGAGGAAGGAAGAAAAGAATGAGAAGGAGGAGGAGAAGGAAGGAAGAAGAGGAAGGAGAAGAATGTGGAGGGGAAGAGGAAGGAAGAAAAGGAAAAGAACAACAAGGAGGAGAAGAGGAAGCCTAATACAATACGGGGAGGAAGAGGAAGGAAGAGAAGAACAACGAGGAGGAGAAGAGGAAGCCTAATACAATACTTAACTATATGATGTACTAAAACACACAGAGAATAAACACTCAACTTTGTTTTCCTTTGTAATATTAATGCCAGCAAGGGGTATCATTAGTTTATGCTTCAAAAACTGCTTGTGGGTCAAATAATAATAATAATAATAATAATTTACAGGCAAACCCCTATCAGTAATTCCTCATTTAAGATACTTTCATTAAGCACAGTCTCTCTCTTAATGTCACTCAAAAATACACTTTTCACAAACTTCTTAATTAATCTCAAAGGTGTGCTGTAAAAGATCAATGTTAATTCATCTAAAAACATAATTTCTTTAAATTTAACACAAATATATCTTGCTGGTTAGTTCTGTCTTGCATATGATCCTTAAATGCTGGAGAAAAAGTCCCTCTCGCTGGGACCCGACCCTAACTTCACGCAATCAGCAATTTACGGGAATATATATCAATTATTAAATGAGGAATTACTTACTGCTGGCATTATACACAAACAAAACTCACAATTTACACATATTCTGTTTTTAACTGTGTGGAAAATGTGCCACTAGATCTCAGATGATGTGTTTATATATACAGTATTTCAAAGCTATGCATATATATACTGAGCGTACATGTACATGATGGGCCTGTAGAAACAGTTCAGTATTTTTATATCATTTGTATTGTACCATTCATGAAGGCTCCAACATGCATTCATTGGCCAGTCACCTAATGGTGGCTGTCTATGCTGCTCAATCTCTGGCAGCCACCCTACGACCTTGTCTCGTATTTTTTTTCCAGTCTGCCTCACAACCCTACCCCCAAAATTCACACTTCTCACCTTGCGCACCCAATTGTTATAAAATTGCGGTGCAGGGCAGACACCTTCAGGTGGTGGTACTGATATAACCAGGCCACGTCCAGTGAAAAGGGCCAGATGCTCACTCACTGACCGCCCCTGGAATCCTGACTACCTCACATATTTCTCCCTACATAAGTGCTTCAAAATTATCAACTCCAGGACTTTCCTATTCCAGACCAACACCACTACAATACCAGCTGGTGTTCTCAGTGCCAAAAATCCCTCGTGGTTAAACACACAGACACAGGACAACAAGGAGACTCTCAATGCAGAAAAACACGAACACATAAACCACCACCACAACCCAACAAGACCTCCACACAAAGTTATAAGGCTGCCTCCTCCCCCCAACCTCACTATGTACCTCTTCATAATAACTAATCCCATGAAACAGTGCAATTTTTAGTACTGAGACAGGAATGAGTCTCCTTGATTACTAGTTCAACTGACCCTCCAGTCTGGCCCCACTTTGTCAGAGGAACATAAAAGCATTACGGCCATTCAAACCACCAAGGAAGTTGTACTAGACCTATTACTTGACCACTGCCCCAAATTAGAAAGTTACCTAAATCCAAATAAAATGTGCAACTATTTTTATTTTTCCTCCCTTTTTTCTTATTTCCTTTTTTTTCTGTTAATAATTTATCCTGTACATACTGCCTACCTAGCCACTACAGCCATTCAAAGCCTATAACACTGCACGCCAGCACTAAATTTCACAAGATATAGTCAATATTTTTTTTCTCGCCCATAAAACGGCCCCCATTCAGAAGGAACTGTGCTGTGAAAATACATGGAATTTCACAGTACAAGTAATCGGCTCCGACCACCTGCACTTGTCGCAGTCCGCCGATGGCTGTGGCCGTCAACCTCTTTTTTTTTTTCTTTCTTTTTTCTTTTTTTTATTCCAGTACTTTATTATTTCAGAGTGTACACAGCTTTTTATATATATATATATATATATATATATATATATATATATATATATATATATATATACATACAGTACTTTATTTTTATTATTTCACACTGTACCTAGCTACCTATACACACAAGGTCACTACAGACATCCACAAATCTGCAGCCAAACAGGACCCTTCAAAAACCATCACCAGACACCCACCCTTCACAAAAAAACCCTACCCAGAGAAACATGAATACACCTACTCTCTCTCACCCTCTCTTTACTCTAACTCTGTCTAAAAATGCCTTGTGCTCTCTCTCATGGATCTATCTATCTATCTACTGCCAGACGCCTTAATCCTGTACGGGATGGCCACAAACGTATCGCCTCTCTCATGGATGCTGGGTTGTAAGCATAGTATATAAACACTAAAATACGATGCTGGTTATGAAGAAGAGCTATGGAAGGCATGTAATAAAAACTTGCATTACAAAAAGTACTTTAAAAAAATCTATATGCCAAGAAACTGTTTACAATGCTGGGTGGTAACCATATAATCAAACCATATGTGCTCCCTATGTGTCAACAAGTGTGTTGGTGAAGGGTTAGTGCCCCTCCCCATAAATAAAAGTCAAATGGCCCCCTCTTACGGGATTATGGCAGCTGGCAGTAGGCAGACAGATAGATAGATATTCTCATCCTATACCCAACACTAAAATTCACAAGGATACATATTTTCTTTCCTACCCCCTTAAAACAGTCCCCGTTCCAACAGAACCATACTGTGAAAAACATATGGAATTTCACAGTACAGGTCACCGGCTACGTCCACCTGCAATACCTGTAGCCGAAGTGCAGATCCACCAGTGGCTGTGGCCGTCATCCACTTTTTTTCTCTCTCTTTTCTAACTTTATTTCTACTACTTCAGACGGTACATAGCAACTACCTAGATATACATGGCCACTACAGCCAGACAGAAGCCTTCAAAACCATCATGAGACACCCACCCTTCAGACACAACCACATCCAGAAAAACACAACCTATACTCTCTCTCTCTTTTTACTCTAACTTGGTCTAAAAATGCCCTGTGCTCTCTCTCATGGATGCTGTATTGTAAGGATACAGTGTATAAGCACTAAAATATGATGCTGGTTTTGAAGAACAGCTATGGAAAGCATGTAATAAGAACTTACATTACAAAGAGTACTTACAACCTATTCTCATCCTATACCCAACACTATTTTTCAGAAGGATACATATTTTTTCCTACCCCCTTTAAACGGCCCCCATTCCAAAGGAACTGTGCTGTGAAAAGCATATGGAATTTCACAGTACAGGTCACTGGCTCCGACCATCAGCAATACCGGTGGCCTAAGTGCAGTCCAGTAGCCCAAGTGCAGTCCGCCAAGTGGCTGTGGAGGTCATCCTCTTTTTTTTTTTCTTTCTTTTTAAACTTTATTTCTACTATTTCAGATGGTACATAGCTACTACCTACATATACAACAGAAACCTTCAAAAACCATCACCAGACACCCACCCTTCAGGCTCGACCATACCCAGAGAAACACAACTCTAACTTGGTCTAAAAATGGCTTATGCTCTCTCATGAATGCTGAGTTATAAGAATACAGTAAACAGGCATCAAAATATGATGCCTGTCACAATGAAAAGCTATGGAGTGAATGCAGGTCTAATGTTTTGTTTCTGCCAGTGGGACACATTAAAAAAAAAAATACCAAAACATGAAAATTTGTGCCAAGTTAGAGTGAAATGAGTATACCCAGACTTCAACACAATCATCATCTTTCTCTACTTCAAGGCCAACACAATACACAACTGACACACAATGCACTATGCCCACAGTGTAATGCTTCCTACCACACCACACTCACATTTACCACAGCGTAAGGCCTCCCCCCCTCACCACAACACACTACTACAAACACTCACCACATGTACCACAGTGTAGACCTCCTCCCACACACCACACCACACTACCACAACAGACAATCCTTCAACATATACCTTTGGAGCTGCCAGGGTTTCTGTAGTCAGTCAAGTGGGATTACAAGCCAAGATTTACTAATACATAGCAAATATTCTTCAAAACAGCATAATTTTGATATAATAGGCTTATCATCCACTGACAAACGAATTCAATTTATCATGAGAATTAATTTGCTGGAAGGGAAGGTTATGACGGCCAATACAGGTGATAGGAGGGTCAGAGGCATGTAATGATTTTAGCACTACAACAGGGTCTCTCTATCTCTCATGACAGAAATATTTGAGGTGGGAGCAAAGAACAAAGAATAAACAAGCATTAAGGGGGCCAACTATCAGTACCATGCCTAGTGAAGTGGACTAATCATCATCATCATCATCTTCGTAACCAATTATTTTTCAATCATCGTAACCATTTTTTCTTTTTCTTTTTCAAGCAGTCACTCCTAACATGCTTATTTATTTTTTTTACACATGGATAAAATGCATAGGGCCCATAAAGCAAAGAGGAAACCCAAGAGAGAGTGAAACTAACTGCAAGCCCAATGAAATGGCTCATACACTCATTCACTTACCATTCAAATCCTAGTATCTTACACACACACACACAAGACCATGGGGACATCACACATCCTTGCTCTCTCTAATCATAAACCACGACAACCCAACCCAACAGACATCAACACCATCACAAACACCCAAACGATACACAGTCCAAGAAAACGCAACAATGAGGGAGAAATATCAACAGCATAGCCTAAGAATCAGCATGACGATAGTAATTCTAAAAACGTATCAACCATTGGCTGTGATGTTGGAGACCTTGCAACTTTATACAACATCATCTGCCATCATCCAATCCTATGTCACCCCATAAGGAGCGTAGGAAGCCAGGGCTAGGCATACTGCACAAAATTAGCTGCTCAACACATAATACTGCTGATTTCTGAGATGCCCTGGGTTGAAAGACGATAGAGACCTGACAGGCAAATTGGTTCTTGCTCATGCTTAGGAAAATATGGCAAATGACTGTGTGATAGGAAGAGATATATCAAAATAGTTTAGTCTATGGGCACCCTAGGATCTCTCCCTACCTATCTATCAATCTACCTATAGCCTGACGCCCTAATCCATATACTGTAGTTATAAAATTTCAAACACGTGGCACATTTTCCACCATACCGATAGGAGTATAACATATTCCAATTCAACATATAATTATAGTCAGTTTATTTCCATCTGACAAAACAAGGCAACTTTTATCACTTCAGTACTAAATCATTGATGTATAAAATTGTATGCCTTAGTGATGGGGTACGGATGAGTCTCCTTGGTTACTAGTCAAATTAACTCTCCAGTCTGACTACACTTGGCCATAAAGCTAACGGTTATCTCTGTCAGGTGTAGCAAACTGACTATAGAATAAATCAACAGAAATAAAGACACCAAAAAAACACTCCCACATCAATATATAAAACACAGTCAGCCACAGGAAAAAAAATATAAAAAACATAAACCGTATTAACGAGTAATGTTCATATATATGCAGGGAAAAATCTCCTTAATCTCTGACCTAAATGAAGGGAATCAACTGCTATGTTTAATGAGGGGAATAAGCTCAGAATGATTGTTATTCTTGGATATAAATGAAGGGAAACGACTCAAAGTTGCTCATCAACCTTTGACATAAATGGTCGTTAATTAAGGATGCTTGTTAGTTTTAAAATCTCAGTGCTATTTAGGACAATACATTTTTCTTTTTAATGCAGAGAAGCAGAAACTGAAGAGTGCAAGAAATAATACACAAAAGAGAGCCAAATGCAAGATATCTTACATCTGAAATTCCTGCACACATTGCATTTACAAGACTGGAGGTCACAGGCAGAGGGAAATAGAGATTGAGAAAAATAAATTCAAGTTGACCTGTTGCCAATTACAATCAACCAAAGAAGGACAAGAGTACATATTTTTTTCAGCATATTTTTTCCTGTGGCTGACTGTGCAGTACAACACAATGACATGGTAATAATAATAATGCAAATATAACAAGAAAATGGGCATAACAATTGGTGTACAAATACAACAGCCAACATCAACAGTTCAGGAGGGATAATATATACAAAACACCAATTTTTATTGTTGGGTAAATAAGCACTATGGCTTTTTTGCAGAGTCCTTTTATTTGCCACAGTTATTTACGATCTTTTGGCCTGATAATACCTGCTGTTGTGGTGGTCCCTGGCTCATTTTAATTACTAAGAATCAGAGTCAATGCTGGAGAACCTAAATACTGGAATTTAATCAAAGAAAAGACGCAATAGGAGCTCCAAAATTCTTACAACCAAGATTATCCTCTAATATTCTTCAGACGTGTGTGTGCATCTTTCAGGAGTTTACTCTGGAAAATGACACGCATATATCCTTAGCAAAGTTTCATAGCTCATTTAGCCACATCTCATTCAAGAAGGTAGATGATCAGCACACACAGATAAGCTACAACCAACTGACACTGTTTTACTTAGGCAGCAAATACTGTACTGGCAAAAATGCTGAAACTGATGCTATGTTGGTTCAGAGAAGTGGTTTGATTACAGCACTACTACACAGGCATATCCAAACACCTGCCACTGTCCTACTTAGCCAGGAATACAAGACCACAGCAACAGCAGCCCACAATTTACTAAATCAAAATACAGGGCTGCCCATATATATCTGGTGTTGTCGGCTCAGTCTACGGGTATGGGGGAAGCATGTATTTTGACAACTTAATTACGCTCCGTTTAACTGGGTATTAAATTACCATCATTCCTTTGTAAATGCTAGTTGAAACATGACTAATACGGTGCTAGTCATGAAGAAGTGCTTTGGAAAGGATGTTGGGCCACAGTGCTATCTTATTCTGCCAGTGACGTAAGGGAAATAAATCTGCATAAGGACAAAAATCTTGTCTCTTTGTGTCAGGTTTGTGTCATACCTTGTGCCATGCTTTTGTGTGTGATGTCTGTGTGTGTCGTGTTTCTGCATGTCATGTCTCAATGGCTGTTCAATTTGTATATGGATGAAGCTATAAGAGAGGTAATAGGAAGGAATGTGAATATATTGGTATCTAGTGAGGGAGGGTAAGATGTGGAAACTTCCTGAGCTGTTGCTTGCTGATGATACTGTATTGTGATGAATGTGAACTGCAAGGCTTGGTGCATGAGTCTGAGGATGTAAGAAACAGAATCCTAAAGAGAATATACGTATGGGTAAAGTTATGGTCTTGAGGGAAATCACAGCATACAGAGTGAGACTGGATGGTGAGGAAATAGATAATGAAGGTGCATCCAAGTACTTTGGAGTGATGAGTGAGGATGGAAGAATGTGCTTGAATGGGTACAGCAGGGTAAAAAGGTTGCTGGATCACTGAAAGCTGTGATAAGACGTTGAGAAATGAGGCTTAGATCCTGTTGGAAGGGCACAAGAGTGAGAGCAGTGGAAATGACCTGAGGAATGTGTGGAGTTTTATGGACAGACAGATATACAAATGAGGAAGTGGAAAAGTGCTGTGGTGCTATTAGGAGAAATACTTTGAGATAGTTTGGCCATGTAGAGGATGGGGAATGAGAGAATGACTAGAAGGTATGTGTATGATGTGAAGAGGAGGAGAGACCATGGCAGAGACGGAAGACTGGAGTGGAGAGATACAAGGGAGGGAGGTGTGAGTTGGAGAGAGGGCAGTCAAATAGCAGATAACAGAATGACATGGAGTTAATTTGTTTGTGGCCTCCCCTTATGCGATTGAGATGTCTGGCAATAGATAAAAGTCAGTGGAGGGTAAAAATCTCTTCTTACCAAAATGAGTGAACTTTAAGCAATTACTGAAGAAAATGCAAGAGGAGATATTAAATTACTTGATAAAAAAATGCAACCAATGGATGCAAACAAGCAATCACTATCAAGTAAGAAAGGGTTATGGGAAACAGAAAATGATGCAGGGTAGTGAGGGTAAAGCCGACTGAGCCTCCACCATATCAATCATCAAATAATCAAAATCAATATAATAATCATCATTCATTATTATTAAAATCATCACTGCAATCGTCATCATCATCATCCCAGCCTCTTCTTCCCACCTAAGGATGGGGTAAGGTATGGTTCAAAATGCAACAACAAAACACATGGGATCAGACATGTTATATATGAACCACCCTGTATTTTTTAGCATCTGTGGCACATAACCAGGACTTAACTGCATCTGTTTGTGATGTACAGGCATGTGCAATAGTATGCCAACAATGCTCTGCCAGCACTAACTTGTATTTCATATTTACCACTCTTCCCCAAATGACTAGAGGGTAACATTCCTTCTGTTGCCTGTTTTCCTGATGCCTGGAACAGACACCTTCATATGGCAATGATCAGATATTGAACGTCAGATTAAAATAACAGCCTTCAGTTCCTTTACTATCCCCATACAGGAGAATGGTGGACTAGGAAAGAATAGTAACATTGATGTGCAGTCCTTACCACATAAAATATTTCAAACAACACCTTCCATTCCTACAGCTGGCAGAGAAGTGTCTACATACTTTGCTCATGCTCAAGACAGGATTTATGCAAAACATTTCATAGCCAATGGTTGTGAACGGCTGGCCAGTTGTCTATAACATTAGTCGCTTTACTCGAATCTGGCGAAGATGTATTCTTTCAGAGCTGACCGCAGCAGGTAAAGAAACTGGTTGTTTGATACGATTACTAATCAAAGTGGACATCTCGTGACTATCATGACTGACAAGCCAAGTGGCTTCTGGCTACCCAGGATATAAGTTACTACACTTGGTGGTAATATACAACTAGACAGTCACGTGGTGGTGTAAAGAGTTACGGCGCTCCAGCTGGATGTGGCAATATCCGGTATTAAATTAGTCAGTAGCTAGTCCCAGGTCTCTTCACAAAATGGGGAAACAAAAAATTGGTGAATGACTGGGTGGCTGTGAATGTGAGGTCCAGCATCTGATAGATGTGAACAAAGTATGCAACGTCTGGCTTGCAATATCCACTTAAGAACGTATGCCCAATCCTCGAGGCATTGCCTAGGCCGTAAAAAATAAACAAAAAAACTGGCCATCAAACACAACCCCCTCATAGAGCATTCCGCCCCCTTACTGTACGGCCACAACGTGGTTATTGCAAGCAAGGCCTGAATGCATGTTTACCTATATAATCATCCACCTGTGTGCCACTTATCCTTCCAACATATGCAATGATGGACTCCTTCTCACTGTCCGACAGCCCCCATTACCCACGTCAAAACGAATATATGTCATGGCACACAATGGTGGGTTGTGTGTGCTGTAAAAGTATTGACCCAACCCCCCAGGCATCCCCAATCCCCCAAAACCCCACTAGTAGCAAAGGGACTTGGGGCCACGCTACACGACAGTATTATGGCAACTAATTCGGCACAAAAATTTTAAAGCTTATTTTTACCAAGCAGACTTTTTGTTCATTTACTGCCGGTGTAAAACTTTAATCTCCTTGATCTGACATGGCGCATATTTTTACATCCGTACTTAGCATTCTAACTTCCAGCATAAAACTTTAATAATTTATACCGGTACATTACTCTGCTGCCTTATGTATTATGGTAGTTATTTCCACACCATACTTATTACTAATCTTACTCAACCTTGTAGCATGCTTTTATAAGTATGTCCAATTTCCATCTGACGTTAAGAATACAGTAATCGCTTTTCCTGCCACACACGCTTTCATGGAACAATAAGGTTAACTGTATACAAAGGGGAATCGACAGGGTCGCGGTTTGTAAACAATGAGGATACAACTAGACAGTCACGTGGTGGTGTAAGGAGTTACGGCGCTCCAGCTGGATGTGGCACTATACGGTATTACATCAGTCAGTAGCTAGACCCAGGTCTCTTGCAAAACAGGGGAAACAAAACATTGGTGAATGACTGGGTGGCTGTGAATGTGAGGTCCAGCATCTGATTGATGTGAACAAAGTGTGCAACGTCTGGCTTGCAATATCCACTTAAGAACGTATGCCCAATCCTCGAGGCATTGCCTAGGCCGTAAAAAATAAACAAAAAAACTGGCCATCAAACACAACCCCCTCATAGAGCATTCCGCCCCCTTACTGTATGGCCACAACGTGGTTATTGCAAGCAAGGCCTGAATGCATGTTTACCTATATAATCGTCCACCTGTTTGCCACTTATCCTTCCAACATATGCAATGATGGACTCCATCTCACTGTCCAACAGCCCCCATTACCCACGTCAAAACGAATATATGTCATGGCACACAATGGTGGGTTGTGTGTGCTGTAAAAGTATTGACCCAACCCCCCAGGCATCCCCAATCCCCCAAAACCCCACTAGTAGCAAAGGGACTTGGGGCCACGCTACACGACAGTATTATGGCAACTAATTCGGCGCACAATTTTTAAAGTTTATCTTTAAGATTTAGACTTTTTGTTCATTTACTGCCGGCACAAAACTTTAATCTCCTCAGTCTGACCTGGCGCTAATTTTTTTTTAAAGCATACCGGTACTTAGCGTTCCAACTTCCACACAGGGGAATCGACGGGCCAAGGTTCATAAACGATGAGTAACGCCAGAACTGCAGGGTTGATTGGTGTGGGTGATTTAAATGGACAACATAGCGACAATATACACAAGTATCAAACAACTGGCCATAAAAAAATCTGTCCACTGTGCATCAATTACAATACAAACATCAACATAATAATCAAGCAATAATCATATGCATATTTCACTTGGGTGTCTTCTAGGTGGCTCAGGAGGCTTGCTAAGAAATCACGTTAGGAAATCACCCCAGCCACAAAGAAGACAAGCCACTTTGACTGAACTAACACCAGACACTGTTCAACTGGGAGAAACACTACTAGTAGTCAAAAGCATCAAAAATAACATGAGGAACCTTTCCATCACAAAATTCTTGCAGTATACCGGGTATCTACCTAGCTAACACTTACTGCAATATATCTACTATCTATGTGCATCTGTGTAATGTTTACCTATCTGTGTACTTTATCTATCAGCTTGAAATATTGCTGAGCTGAGGCAACACCTTAGCAAGGAGACATGCTAATCATGAAGTGCAGGGGAAAGGTTTCAAAACTATCTGCTACTGGTAAACCTGGGGAATTTACTTACTGTACTCTTGTTACTCTACCCAGGCATAAAATATGCATCTTAGCAATAGTTTATCAAGCAGAATGCTAGTCATGAAGAAGTGCAGTGCGATGGATGTAGACATGTAGTACTGTGTTATTCTACCACAGAGATATATGAAAAAAGCAGGTGAATGGACAAATCCCAGGCCACGTTACGGTGCAAAAAGTATGATAATTGAGCATAGACGAATATAAATAAGTTAAAAATCCATCCAATCAGCCATCATCCAATCCCACATCGCCCCACAGAGGAGCGTAGGAACCCGGGGCTAGGCAAGTTGGTCCTGACATTTAAGATGAAAATAAGTTAATAATAAAGCTCATTATTATCCTTAGACCCCCAATGCATCACTCTCAGTTGAATAAAACCATCTGGTGTTAGTTGGAATAAAGACAGTTGCTCTCCCACTTACGAACAAGAGCCAAGAAGAATTGCTGTTGAGATTAAACACTTACCGGCTTGAGATTTCATTCGGCTGTGTGGTTGCCAGCCTGATAGTGCCAGGGATTGACTCCTGGCACTGCATCATCCTAGCTTATCATCAATCATCGTCATCGTTGATTGGCCTGTAAAATCAGCACCTAGACTAAGTTAACTGGCCTTCTATATCCTAGTGGTGGAATGATCTAGTTATGGAGCCTAGCACTAACTATTCTATCATCAATCATCGTCGTCGTCATCAATAGGCAAGTAAAATCAGTACCTAGACTAAGTTAACTGGTCTTGAATACCCTAGTGGTGGAATGATCTAGTTATGCAGCCCAGCAATGCCACTGATCATAATTAAAATCATCATTAGGCATTATCATCATCATTCCTGACTCCTCTTCCCACCCAACGATGAGGTCAGTTCTCTATTAAAATATCGTAAGTAGGGGAGCAACTGTTATACTCTGTCCATCTCAACTTGGCTTAAAAGTGATCTGGAAAGGATGCAAAGCCACAGTATTGCTAGCCTTGTCTTACTCTGCTTCTGGCCGATGAAATTAGGCCGCCAAGGACAAAACTCTCTGCCAAGTCAAGGTGGACCATCCAAAAATTTTCTAACTCACATTTCAGACGGGTGGTTGTAGCTGTAGTTGTAGTAGAAGGAACTGAGATGTAGAAAGGTTTTCAGGATCAACGGCGCTGGGAACCTCTATATCTATCACAGGTATTTCCCGAGTTTTGAGGCCACTGAGTCTTTTTCAACATTCACCACACAATATTGTATCACTCTATGAGCAGCGAAGGAGCCCAGGGCTGGGCAAGTTGGTCCCGACATTCAAGATGAGAGTGATCAGCCACACTCATCCCCGAGTGGCATTACGTTAATGATAAACCCCAACCACCCTTGGGTACAGCCACTGCATGATGAGAAAAATTGAGCCAGCACCGCCGGCTCCAGGAGGCAGCACCACCAGGATCAACGCCAGCACGGCAGCACCACCAGGATCAACGCCAGCACGGCAGCACCAACTCAGCAATCGCAGGAACAGCAGCCTGAGTAACACAGACGGACCCTGAAAATAAGGCAAGGTTTTAGGAGATAATCTCAAGTGTGTTCAAACTTAATCCTTTTGTCTGTGGAGGAGTTCAATATGGATCTTAATTAACCCCTAGTGTATTGGTGCTGGATGGGGGGGAGGGCTGCCTGACATTTACACTTCTCAATGCCACACCTATCCCGCAAGAGGAGAATGATGGACTACAGAAGGGTAACTCAGCCTGCAGTCCACTGGGATAATGTTCTGCTGTGCCTGGGGTTGAACTGCTACTAGTACACATGACCTAAGATGAACAAATCCATTTTACATCATCTGTCTGGCTCAATTCCTTGGTTATAGTCCCTCAAGTACTTCCTTATTCCCAGCAGAACAAGAAATTCCGACGGCTCTGCATTATTTACCGAACTCTTCATGACTGGCTTTATTCCTGTGTTAATGTTTTGTTACAACTCAGCACTGAATAAGGACAGATGGCAGTTTAAACAGATAGATAGTGGGAAACTGGGTAGTAGATAGATTCCTTCACAATGATGGCCGTCTCCTAATATAAATGAAAGAGTCTGGTGGTAGCAAGTATATTATGACAAGAGCAGAAGGCCCCATACTACAGGTCCCTTTGGCAAAATTCAAAAAAGTCACAATATGACGCTTACCTGAGAGTGGAGGCAGATGGCTGGTATTACCGTGATTGGGCAGCTGGTTGGTATTAATTTGGCAGCTGGTTGTGGCTTTCTTCTCCCCTTTCTCCGTCTCTGTTGGCAGTCTCCACAGCTGGGTCAATTAACACACCTGAAAAAATAGTACACATTAGTCCTTTCCTTCCAAACCTTGATTAACAAAAGTATCTGGTTGGCAGCAAAAACAATATAACCTGGGAACAGTAAGGTTTAATTACATGGCAGTAAGAATTTGCGAAGTCTGTAGTAATAATAATAATAAATAATAATAATAGTAATAATAACAGTAATAATAATAATCGTTTCATTTTTAAAGGCTCCAACATGCTTGCATGAGTCAGCCTTGGTCACCTAATGGCAGCTCTCCATGCTGCACGATCTATTGCAGCCTCCCTGTTCAGTCTCTTAACCCTGAGGTCACACTTAATGACCTCGTCCCATGTCTTTCTCGGTCTACCCCTCATAACCCCACCCCCAATATTAACATTTCTCACCATCCTCACCCAATTATCATCCCCCATCCTCTCCACATGCCCAAACCATCTCAATTTACCTCTACTCATCACAACACCAATACATTCCAGTCCCATCCAACCTTTCAACTCTTCCATCGTAAACCCAGCCCCTCCAGACCTTGGACGCAGGGACGCACTACACATCCACCTAATCATTGCCATTTCTGTACGTCTAAGCCTGCGAATATCCTCCTCCTTTACTGCTCAGGTCTCACTACCATACAGCATGACACTCCAACACATGCTGCATACAAAGACCTCTTAGCACATAGGAAGAGTCCTCTCAATGTCATGAGAGGCAAGAGCTCCCTGAACTTCTTCCAACCACTTCTCATCCAGCCACAGAGCTAGCTCCAGCCCCACCTCCAGCACACAACATGTTTCCCAAATAACAAAACTTCCACACATTCAAGAGATTCACCAGCAAGATCAATCCCTTCACGCCTGACAATCTTCATCTGCTCTCCCCGACACGCCGTACACATAAAATCAGCAGTATCTCACAGTATACCTCTGACAGCACTACATCTCTTGCACCCCCATTTATCACAAACACCGCACAAGATGGAATTACTTCCCACGCCCTCGTGGCAAACTGCACATGGCCACTCTCCCTCGTCTTTGACAGTACCGCCACCAACCCTAGATATCATCACTTTTGTTTTATATGCAGTTACCCTTAAGCCCTTGTGCCCCATACCATCCCCCCACTTCCTAAATCTTTCCTCCGCTTCCCTTTCATTCTCTGCAATCAATACCAAATCATCAGCATGCAACATCTCCCACGGGAATCCGCTTTTGAAGTCATGTGAGAGGCCTTCAAGTACCATGATAAACAACATAGGACTCAAAACTGACCCCTGATGCACACCAACGTTCACGGAAAACTCATCACTCAAATCTCCATTCACTCTTACCTGGGTGCTACCTGGGTGCGAGCACCCACATACATAGCCATAACCACCCTAACCAGCCACTCCTCCTAGTCAAGCCTTCTCATTGCCCACTTCACCACCTTTCTAGGGACTCTGTCAAAGGCCTTTTCCAAATCAACAAAAAAAAAATACAGATCCCTTTTCTTACCAATATATTTTTCCTGAAGCTGTTAACAATGAATATGGCATCAGTGGTCCCCCTACCTGGCATAAACCCAAAATGCATCTCATCAACATTCACTCTCTCTCTAATCATACCTTCCAAGACTCTCTCCATTACCTTCATTATCTGATCTAAAAGCTTTATACCTCTATAATTTCCTATTTCCAGGTCATCACCCTTCCCTTTATATATATTTACAATTACACTCTTCAGCCAATCATCTGGGACAACACCATCCATCCATCATCCAATCCTACATTGCCCCATGAGGAGCGTAGGAGCCCGGGGCTAGGCAGTTGGTCTCGACATTTAAGATGAGAGTGACCAGCCTCACTCATCCCTGAGTGGCATTCACTCATAAATAATCATATTTGTCAGGTCAGTGACTAACCGCACCCCTATATCTCCTGAGGCCTTCAACATTTCGGCAATCAACCCAGACACACCTGCTGCCTTCCCCACCTTCATCCTGCCTATTGCCTCACTCACAGTAGCAGCATGAATCAAAGGCCAAGGGCCAAACACTGGATCTGCTGGCTCCAAACCTTCCCTGTCCCAGTCAAAATCCTCATTCAACAACCGGTTATAATGCTCTCTCCATGCATCTTTAATATCCCCACTGTTCACCACTACCCTTCCTTCATCATTCTTCACACACTGCTCACCTATAATATCCCGATTATCTCTTCATCTGATCACTTCATCACCTTAATTATCATATTTTTCCTTTCCACACGATTTAGGTTATCAAACAAAAGTCTCGGTGACTCAGACTTCACCCTGTATACCTCTCTTCTAGCCCTACGCTTGGCAGCCAAGTATTCCTCCTTGCTATAATGATAATCATCATCATCGTCCGGGCAGGGTGAGGAGTAGCAATGTCCAGACAGCCCAAATTTGCCCAATCCAATGGGCCACGCTTCCATTTGCTCACCATTCAAGCCCCCAGAATCCTGGCTCTGTATGATACGCCAATAACAATGACCACGTTCTGTAGCTTCACATAAACATATCCTAGAGTCAATAATAATAATAGTAATAATAATAATAAAAATGCAGTACCCTAGTCTGCAGTCCACATACAGTATACGCTAGCTACAGTTTACATATTGAAGGGACAAAAAAAATGTCACCATATGCTGAATTAATCTGCCTTCCAATACAAAGAATTACAGAAATCTGCCTATACCACACTCCAGGGGTTGTTGCTGTTGATCAACCCTTGTCTGTCTAGATGAGCAGACTCATTAACTGCAGGGAAACAACTGCCCTTCCCATGCACTGAGTCTGTATTCCCTTGCGGCTGACAGCGGGGAATAGTGTAAAAGTTTAGTTCCTGGATGGATGTCACATTTGGGTAATTCCACGAAGATGTCAACCTTTTGTGTCAAAATTAGAATTGCTTAAAAGTATATAAATTATACATCATTTTAAAGCTTAATCATTGAATTTTATGAATCTGAAGAGAAAGAGAGCCTAAACTGTCAACTTGGGGAGCTGCATAAAAAACTCATGTTATGTCACCAAAGAAAAACCAGTGCTGAATATAGCAACTTTCATAACATCATTGACCAGAGCATGTTATTGTTTGGAATGCTGACACTGTGTTTTACTGAAAATGTGTCTATTTGAGTTGTGATTGACACCACAGTTGTTTACATATACTGTATGTTGTGGTCAGAATGTAGCATGATCTTTAAATGGAAGTATTTCAGGAGTAACGTGTCTCATGTTTTTTCCTCATTTTTCCCATACACAACAACAAACTGGAGAATACCAACATAACTTTATATTATAAACAGGCATCCCAAGGCCTTAATAATGTAATGTTGGGATACTTTGAAACAAACCCTGGTAAGCCATATGGTTTGTCACACACGTTACATGTCCACTGTGAGGAACGTTACCAGAAAATGATGTAAAGTTTCTCACGCACACCTTTGAACAAAAAATCAAAGTACCTGCACTGAAGTCCAATGATAAAACCCCTGTGTTTGTAATTTAGTATGTTATCTTTAAGTTTTTATTCTTTCCAAACAGTAAATTGATTTTGCCTGGTACCTGGTGAGTGTGCTTTACCATCATGTCTCCAATGACTCCAGCTGATTATTTGAATTCTGCTGGTATTCATTTAACACATGTATCATTGTGGACTGATAGGGAAGCAGCCCACTTCAAGAATAGGTATTCTATGGCAGCTCTAACCTCTTACAAAGCCATCCACAACTGCACTGCTAAATGGAACTTTCAAGAAAGTTGTCATGGCAAGGGCCCTCATGATAGGATTGGGGCTTTACTAAAACGGAATATCTACAAGCGAGTTTTGCAAGGTCGCTGTACAGTAAGGTCTGCTGTAGAATTTTATGAGGAGGCTGAACAAATAACAGATAAAACTGAACTAATGTATGTGTCTACTGAACATATAAACACTGAGAAGTCAAGATATGTACAGATCTGGAAAAACTGTAAGGCAGCAAAATCCATTCAGCAGTGCAGGTCAGTAAAACCTCTTGGCCACTGTAAATTAGCATTGTATCATTTGACTGCAGACCAATCACCTTTTAAGCAGTGCTAACTTCAGGAGACTGGCTATGACCCACAATCTGACTCCAGTACTAGCAGTGATAGGGAAGGTACACCATCTCTTGCAGAAATGTCAGAGTCATTCATGTCCCAGCCTGAGCCACAGAGTACTACTGATATTGAGGCAACACGAAAACCATCCCCAGGTAACTATGTACTAGTTCATTACACTACCAAGAAGCTGTCGAAGCATTATGTTGCAGTGGTAGAATCAGTTCCGGAGCCAGGCATGTTTGAAGTTAATTATTTAAGAAAGAGAGGCACTGACAAAATGGGTGATAGTCAGTTTCATTTTCCTGACAACCTGGACAGAGACAAGATCTCAGTGCAAGTATTGCCAACTCCTCATGTGTCAAGAATGACACGCACATTCAAAGGGGTGAACTTTCCTTCCTCGATTAATTAGTCTAAAAGGATGAATTTTCCATCTTCGATGAGCAAGTAGTTGATCTTTGCCTTGTTTATATCGCTGTCGTGATATACAGGTAAGCTTATCATGTAACTTTCACATCTCTTACTGGCTGTAGGGTTACCTATGTGTTATAAGGTAATTTCTGTTCATAATACAGTATTCAAAATTACATTGTTCTTTTCCGCTGCATCACCCCCAACCCTGCTTTACAAGAATCATGTTTTGGTTAATTTATCGTGTTTCACATTAATACATGACTTACATTGTTTTGTGATAATTACTGTAACCTTCATAAAAGATGATTCTGTAATTATATGAGAAATATATATCGCACAAGTAACGTTTCTCACTTTTCCTGTTACGTGTCTCACGGGCACATTTTCCTTAACAGTAACAAAAATCTTGGGGGAAATAGAATTTGCTGGCTATGATTATGATCCTCATACACTGACATATGACTGATATAAAGCACTTCTTGACCTAACCAGTAAAATCACAGTTTTATTGAAAATACTCATGCAAAGTAAAAGGTGGGGTAGCATCGCGGTTACGTTTCTCACGCCACTTTTAAAAATTTATATAAAATCAGAATAAAAACATATGAATAATCTGACCATGGCATAATGTATTGTGAGGTGTTGGTAGTATACCTTGCAAACAGCATTTATTTATATTGCCTACATAATACAAGTGAGAGTAGATCAGTAACTTCTCTCTGAATATAACGTTTCTCACAATGGAATGACCCATTTACATCTCTCCACTCAGTTAACAGGGACACCATAGTTGGCTCCACTTCACCTCATAAAATGGTTCACCTCACAAAAATGGTTATCACTCACAGGTGTAAGTGTGTTCCTGGGTTACAGAAGTGAAATCAGAAGTACATTCAAGTCCCTTCCTCCTCTCAACTCTTCCATTATAAACCTAGCCCTCCCAGGTGTAGCATTCAAGAACACACAACACATCCATCTAATCACTGTCCTCTGTATGTCTGAGCCAATGAATATCCTCTTCCTCTACTGCCCATGTCTCACTACCATCCAGCATTACACTCCTAACACATGTCCAAGATGAATATAATTTCCTAACCAACACATATACAACATAAGGTCCAATACTTAGACTTCCTTTACTTAGCCTAAGGTGCCTTCATGTGGTGGCACTGATGTGTGTGAGTGGTGGAGCTGCCCAGATATTGATGTGGATGTGACTGAAAGTGTTGAGAGAAATATTGAGGTGGTCTGGCCACATGAAGACGATGGAGAATGAAACTGACTAGGAGAGTGTATCGAGTGAAGTGGATGGGGAAACTAAGGATATGATGGTAAGATGGAGATATACTGCATTAGTGCAGGGGTTGTGAGTTCCAGGAAGGATAGCCAAGTGGCAGAAGACAAAGAGACATGGAAGTGAACCGTCTGTGGCCACCCCCTGAGGGATTAAGGTGGCTGGCAACACACATATGGACAAGATCAAAGAGTATCTGCTGGTGCTGCAAGACTTCCTGTAAATGTCTGCTACCATTGCCTAAATCACATCTTGGCCTCAACTGCACAAAACCAAAACAAAAAATGTGGGGGGGGGAGGGAAATATGCACAAGAGCAGTATTTTTCTTCATGCTGAAAAGGTCAAACACTGCTCTAAAATGTTCCATGATGATGATAATGATAGTGATGATGATGATGATGTACCTATGTGTGTACAGTGCAATATTTAAGAATATGTTGGAAGGAGTGTTTAACTATGATACGTCTAGGTTTTCACGTAAAATTATAACTGAGATGAGAATTTGCAACAATTTAAAATTTTCCTCTCACCCTCCCCATTCTCTGAATTAACCTGTGCACTCTTTGTGATAATATTCTTCTCACGTATAATACTGACGATATTTTCATTTATGTTAAGAATGAGAACCTAAGCAGGGAATGGATGTGCAGTAGAATAAATGTTGAGACAATGGAGGTGTGCAGAGTGGAAATGCATTA
The DNA here is from genome assembly GCF_032717465.1 of Coenobita brevimanus. Classification (NCBI taxonomy): domain Eukaryota; kingdom Metazoa; phylum Arthropoda; class Malacostraca; order Decapoda; family Coenobitidae; genus Coenobita; species Coenobita brevimanus. The sequence continues at coordinate 57,572,823 of NC_137046.1, read as the reverse complement.
ACTACAGTGCTACAGTTCTTTCATCTTAACTTTAACCAGTTTTTATCCTTTTATAGCTATAGTCCTGCATCATTTTCATAGATCTTCTTCATGACTAGCATAATATTTTAATGTTAACCCACTGTTGTAGCATGGCATTCAAATGGAGGAAAGGTAACTTTGGGCCTTGTAAATGCAAGAGGAGCGTATCAAGTTCATGGAGCATAGTTCCCAAATGTGGAAGAATTCCCCACCTGGGGGAAATTTGAACATTCCAAGGGGAAGGAGGGCATAGGGAGATAAGAACAAAATGGCCAAAATAGCCTTTGTGATGTGCTGTTGGTTACAGACAGTATATGATGTATTTTATGGCAGAATGCATTTTTGCTTTTAAATTATGCTTTGTAAGTCAGAGTTCTGGATCTAAAATAATTAATATATTACACAGAAAAAAAAAATTCTAAAGCAATCCCAAAACTTTGTAAAAATCTTTGTAATAGCACTAAAATTCTTGCTGTTACACATTAAAAAGTACTGATAAATGGAGGTAAGTCATTAAAAAATCTAGTTCTATAAAATAACTCCAAAGGAAGGGGGAGGGGGGGGAATTCTCCCTTTGGGAATCATCAAAGATTTACTAGTATAAGTGAGGAATGACCAGGAAAAGTTTAGGAACCTCTGATTTATAATTTGCCCATTCACATATTTATGCACATTTGCACCAATCAGACATAAACTAATTCAATCTGATGATACATTATTTTTTACTGCATTATTGTTAGTTCATTATTCTCCTTATAACAGAATTTTTGAACTGAACAAGTTAGATTTTGCCTACAATTATCTTTCATTACATGAGGCTTATTTATATACAGTCAGACATCTTGATCAAGGAAGGGATGACCACACATGAACTGCCATGTCACCCTTGTCTCCAATCATCAGGATGTTATCCCTCCAATTTTCTTTTTTTCTTTTTTCTTTTTTTTTTATGTGTTCGACTCTGGGCATAGGCTTCACAGCCTGCTCTCAAGGCCCAGTAGTCCTCCTACATACCATACACCTCTCTACATGTCACCACTTCGGCGCTAACACCCACCGTCCATATTGAATACATGCTAGGGCTGTCTCATACAGGACTGGTGTATTGCTATTAGAGGGGATACTTTTATGACGTGTCGGCGGGTCATCTGGTAGATCAGGAAAGACTGCTTTTATGAAATTCAAATCCTTAAACTGTTCCCTGCCCCAGCCGGGATTCGAACCTGGGTCCATCAGGACTGCAGGCCGCCTCTCTACAGACTTGCATTCCTTCACTCATATACCTTTCCATTCCACCCTCCATCTCATTCTTTCCTAAGCCAAACAAAACTGTCTGGAGATACCATGAACAAAATGCAAAAAAAAAAAGCTGATTCAAGAGCCTAACCATTTATGATACATGACAAGCCAACTAGTTTTCTGTAGCCCAAGAAACTTTTTACTACACTGAGTGGTAACCATCTCACCAACAGATGCCTCGCTGTCTAGTGGGTTAAGGTATTATGGGATGTGATCCAGGAAGGACTTACACCCACTGCAAAAAGCTGTGCAACACTCATCCCTCTCTCTCTCTCTCTCTCTCTCTCTATATATATATATATATATATATATATATAATTTTTTTTTTTTTCATTTTTCTATCTATGAAGTTCACCAAGTGATGTCTGACCACACTTGGCGACCCTCCTAGATCCACTGTCACACCCTGCCTGCCACAAGCCTTTAATGCTCATGCAGCTCCCACCACAGTAAGGTGCATGTGTTTTGTTTCTAGCCCTGTCCACCTGGTTTTTAAAGTGTTTTTCTTGTGGACACCCCTAGTTTCTCAGGCCTTGCTCAAGATGACTGTAGAAAGCATGTCAAGTGAGGAAAAAGAATTCTTACAAGTTAATGAAACTGTTAGACTGTAAATGCAACACTGCAGAATGAAGGTTGCATGCTGTGACTTACCAGCTGTTCAACTCCTGCCAATATATCCATGTTCTGGTTGACCACATAAGACTTATTGGGACACAAACGCTCTTCTGAGATAAGTACTCAAGACCCCTAGCATAAAAGCAGCAGGGTTACAAAGAAACCACTCTGATATCCTGGGAAATATTACACCAGCCACGACTGCAGAAAAAATGCATAAGGCTCATCTTGAATCTGGCCACAAATATCACCCTTGCACACCAGAGCAGTATGCTCATCATTTGGTGTGATGAGAGTTCATTGTGCTAAGTAAGTGTTGCTAACATAAGGCATCAGTGAACATTCAGAAGATAAAACAGTTAGTACACCAGGAAAACTTTGAAACACCCACATCATGTTATGATCTTGACTCTTTTAGTGGAGTTATGGGCAGAAGTAGCTTGTATTTCCTCCCACAGAACGTTTCAATGAACAGTGGCCTGTATCTGCAGGTGTTATTACAGCACTTGCATGCAGTTTATGACATTCATGGTCATAACATCTTTATGAAGGATGGTACACTGTCATTGGTACAAAAAGTGCTCCACTGTTTAAGTGATAACAACAGTCACAACATGTAATGGCTGAAGAACACCCAAGGCTGGACTCGATTTTTTTTTTTTTTTTTTTATGAAACAGAGGAGAGAAAAATAATCAAAAAAAAAAAAAAATACCTACACCAGATTACAGGTGCCCTCCTTTCATAAAAAATCTGTACAATACTTGGCTATACATGAAACAGGACCTTAATTCTCAGGATTCCTCATGTGTGCCCCACCTAACAAAAATCATTAAGATGATGTGAATTCAAGAATTTGTGGAATACTTTCAGAGTCTTTCTGATTCCATGCCAAATGGTCATACACGGTAAAGTCTCACCCGCTGGATATTAACTGAGTGGTTAGCAATACTTTATCCTTTTTTTTTTTTTTTTTTTTCCACCATAAAATAACTGCTACAAAAAAACTGAGAGTATTGCAATACCATCTGTGGTGAGCTTACATCTGAGGATTTACTGCTCACATAATATCACTTGGGAAAGTAAATGGTCAGCCTCACCTTGTCTAGAGTGAGTATGCTAGCCCTGGGCTCCTATTCTTCTGATGGGCTAATAATGGACTGGACTGGATTCACATCTAAGGGATGGTTGGGATTTGTTTGGGGGACGCGGCGGCTCAATCAGTAGAGTAGTGGCCTGCAGTCCTACCAGACCCAGGTTCAAATCCCCGCTGGGGCAGGGAACAGTTTAAGGATTTGAATTTCATAAAAGCAGACTTTTCTGATCTACCAGAAGACCCGCCAACATGTCGTAAAAATACACCTGCTAATAGCAATACACCAGTTCCGTATGAGACAGCCCTAGCATGAATTCAATATGGACAGTGGGTGTCAGTGCCGAAGTCGTGACATGTAGAGGTGTATGGTATGTAAGAGGACTCCTGGGCCTTGGGAACAGGCCATGAAGCCTATGCGCTGAGTTGGACACATAAAAATAAATAAATAAATAAAAATACCACTTAGAGGAAAGCAAATGGTCATCCTCACTTTATATGTCTAGACAGTGGATTCCCTGGTTCACATACTTGCAATCTGCACCTCAACTGAATTCTACCTACCATGTTCATTAACTCCTTCACAATGAGTTTTTTATTATAGATCATTCTTGATACCTACAGTCATCATGGTCTTGTGTGAGTTAATGCACTCCAACCAAATGTGGCCCATGGGGTACTTCTGGGGAATGATCAGAGTTTATCTTTTCATTTTTATTTTTTTATTTTCTTAATGCCTGGAAGACAGAACCAAAGGCTAGAAGCCTGGAGGATTGTTCCCTCTAAGGAAAAAAAAAGAAAAAAAAAGAAAAAATAAAATACAAGCTCCGCTCTTTTCAAGAGGCCTGGAAACATCGTTTAAATAACTGGAGGTCATAGGGAAAAAGAAATACAGAAAGACAGTTCGAGTTGACTATTGCTTATGTAATGGTACTCAGGGATTAGGGACTGGTCACTCACCTTAAATGTCTGTAATAAGTAGCCTAAGCCCAGGCTACTACATTCCTAGTGGGACAATACTGAATCAGATAATACACAGATTGACAGAAATCACCCTAACTCTTTTTTCAGCCTATCAGGATATGGTGAAATAGGATTCAGAATCACATAAATATGGTCAAGACTCGCCAAACAGTATGACTATATTTTATTTCACTTGGCCTCTTTCCATCATAGGCTGAGCAGTGTGAAGATATCTATTTAAAAAAACAACAGTAGTCAAGAAGATGTGCTTGGAAAGGATGTAGAGCCACATATTTTTTTTATTCTGATATTAAGCAATGAAAAAGATGCTATAAAAAGGTACAATCTCAAGATAAGGTGAAAGAATTATAGAAAAGTGGCTACAACTGGGGATAGTAGGGAGTTGCTTGTAATGAAACGGTTGATGAAGGGCACAGTCCAGCACTCAAATTCATACAGTATCTCCAGAGCTGTTTAAAAAGTGTATGGTAGTAAAGGTATTGGTGAGAGAAGATGCCACACGACTTTTGGCCACAGTGCTCATCTTTGTGACCAAGGCCTCTGTATTATCCAGATTACCACATTTAACTCCCCTAGGTGCTCATTTCACCTACAAACACACAAATGATGTGTATAGTAATTTGAAGGGAAATAAAAAATCTTATATATCTCTACCTCTGCTACCACCAATGTAATAAGTGAAATTAAACTAAACAACATTGCCTCTTTTTGTTATAACTACAATGAAACATTACCATGCTGTCACCATTGTAACACTGAAAGGGGGGGGGGGAAGAATGTACACCCACTAGCAAAATTTTCAATACTCTTGCCAACAGTACCAAATGAATGCTGCTTCACTTTACCAAATCATTTGAAAAGCTCTTCACACCCATGGGCAATGAATATCTTTTCAGTGGGTGTACCTGTATGTCTATGTTAAACAGACTCATTCCAACATAGTTACAGTTTACTGGGTCTAAGGCAGCCATCTGTTTACACAGGACACACTTTGGTCCTGGTAACTGCCAATGCCACACATCGTACCTTGCTACACGATCACTGCCATTGGCCCATTAATATTGGTTAGAACTTGGATCCACTGGAAACCCTGGCATTTCCCAACCTTATACTATTTTGCAAAATGTCCCAATTTAGATATCGAGTCTTGCAACTCCCAACTGGAAATCTAGTTATGCACTCCCCAACCTAGAACCCTAACATGAGGGGAAAAGTAATCAAGTAACCTTGAGTTGGAATGGCCAACACTACTCAAGCACACTGACCAGTGACAATGCTCCTGACAAGAAAGCTGAGCTATCTGGCCCTCATCATGCAGATTAGCACACTATTTCGCTTTCTACTGCAAGAGTTAACCATTACTCCCGGTAATTAATGTATGCAACTGGTCAACTCTGGAACTGTCGTGCTGTCTGTATGTCCTACTGCCTATGATCTCCAGACTTTTAACACAGTGTGTCCAGGCATCTCAAAATGAACAGATCTTGAATCTGGCTCTGTTACTTTTTTTTTCTTAGAAAGAACAATCTTGCAGGCTTCTGGCCTTTGGTTCCTTCTTCCTTGCATAAAAATATAAACAAATAAAAACAACAATACACTACAGGAATTTACATATAGAAGTTTAATCAGTTTACTGATCAGTTTCCACAGACAAAACAATCATGTATAGACCTCCATATTGTTTGATCTTTAGCAGCCTCTCTATTCACTCCCTAATCCCTCATATCACAGTGTACAACCTCGTCCCAAGTCTCTTTTAGGTCTGACTCTTGTAACTATCCTTAACATTCATACCTCTCATCCTTTGCAACCAGTTGTCATTCTCCATCCTCTTCACAAGTCTAAATCATCTCAATATACCCCTTTTCATCACATTAATAATGCCTTCAACTTGGCCAGATTTTTGTACTATACCAGCTTATTTTACACTGCCCAATGGCAGAAAGAGCTAATGCTAAGGCTCTACATCTTTCTCATAACACTTCATGACCTGCTGTATATTATATTCCAGTGTTAATCTACTACTACAGCTTAGCATTCACAATGGACACAGAAAATAATAAATAAAAATAAAGGGCATAGGATTGCTAACCATCTTTGTGAGTGATTACAGGGTAAAAAAACAGGACACTATTAAGTGATCAAAGGCAAACCAACATACATCCCTGACAGCATTACATGATTAATAAAAACATCCTGTCACCTCTGGGAGACGGAAGTAAATGAGAACAGACTGTGTAAAAATGTATATTTATATATATATATATAATAATAATAATGGATTGCTGTGTGATAGGCTTGAACTCCTAAACACCTCCTACTAAACAGATTACTCTTGCACATGGCACATTATCATTTGCTTATGCTACTTAAGCAACATCAACAACTTATGCATACTATTTCCAGATAAAAGAATAAACATATCCTAAGAATGCAAACCCAAATAGTTTACACTTTACAGAACAATTCTCCGACACCCTTGGAAATATCAAAGGGGAGGAGGTGGTTGTGTACATATGTAGTCGAGAAGCCCTGTTGTCCTCATGTAAGTCTGACATGCCAGGTAGTCTGGTGAGTTAAGATGCTCTAACCAGATGTGGCCCAATGGGTTTACTTCTAATGAGTGGTTGTGGGTTTATTATTCACGTACCTGCGCTGAGAGGTGAGAAGCAACCTCACCTTAATTTATTTACTGATAGCATCTCTCTGTCTTGAGCCAAAGCATTTATTTAAAAAATGCCCAGTTCCCTCAGGTAAAAACTAACTGACAACAGCATTTTTTTTCCCTCTATTTAATTTGTTTTTTCTTCCTCTGTTTATCTTTAAAAATGTATAGTGTATGTATATATATATATATATATATATATATATATATATATATATATATATATAATATTAAGTTTTCCTTTGCAACAGCTATCATTCCTGCATCATTCCTGACAGGCTTTTCACTGACCAATGAAAGGCTTTTCACTGACCACTTGTTGACTTTTCCTTGTCGTAGTCTCTGTCATGTTATTATCTCATTCTTTCCTCCCACATCATCTTACTTTGAAATTTTTATTCACATCTTCTCCCAACAACTTTTTATTTTGTAATTTTTAGTCTCTTTTTACCTTTCTCGCCTATTATTTTACTTCTCAGCTATTTCCTGCTATCCTACTTTTTCCCCTTCATTCTAAGTCCTACATTTGGCCACCAGGAACAACTCACGATCAGTTGGTAAACGTAAAGGTGGGGGCAATAGAGGATCAACAAATGGTTAGGTAGACAAACAGGCAGACTGACAAATGAATCAATGGATAACGTCGTAGATAGACAGACTGACAGACAGGCACACATATAAACAAGTATTTTTTTAAGCTGCTCGTCCCCCATTTAGCGAAACAATGGTTGGATGCCATGAAGCAAATGCAGTGAGGTGTTAAGCTGTAGTGCTCATCTTTGAAACTTGAACCTCTGAGCCTGTGACAAACTTCATACACTATCCTGCTATACAAGGACACTGTATCATGCGGGTAACCACACTGCTCCCCTACATACTCATTTTGACTTTTATTATCATTCTCTCTCTCTTTTTCCCTGGTGCTAACAGGCTGACAGCTTCATACCAGCATTGCTAACCTGTCTGATAATCATACAAGAAAGATGCACTGAAGGGGTTAAGGGTGAACTAGCATGTGGCTCTAAAAGCATTACATAGAGAAAGAAAGAAAGAAAAAAAGAAAGAAAAAGATAAACAAGGGCCCCAGAGTTACAGTATATATCAATGATTACAGGGCAAGTGGATGACAGAATATTGACTGAAATGGTACAGGCCCAAAGAACTGTTTTGTGATAGACTGGTGTGGATGCTGGAGAGGGATGCCTTCTTGGGGTGTTACTCTATAACATGTTGACTCTCTCTCTGCCTGGATATACAAATGTCTCTCAACTCCCTACTTATTTCCCTGAAGAAGGGTTGCTTCAACCTGTAGTTAACTGGGTACACATTTCAGATGAATCTGGGTGTACTACTACTACTGTACTACTACAACTACTGAGATAGGTCCTGGCAAACGTTTTATTTCAGTATATATAACATCATTATCTGCTTATGCTATTTATGTGTACTGTGTCCATACCAAAAGATCAACATGCATCAAGAACACACACTTATTTCCCCTTTACTGTCTCTGCTGGCCAAATGGAGATCAAGAGGAGGGTGAGGGGTGCTTCAAACTCTATACTGTACTGATTAAGTGCATTAGACCTGTTCCTTCTATATAATATTTGGGCACTTGGTGGTATAATTAGTGCTACAGTCCATACTGCCAAAGTCTAAGACTGCCACAAATTCTAAATACTCAAAAAGAAAAAAATATATTTAAAAATGCAAGGAGCTGAGACAACATTCCTCAGAGTACCAACAACTGAGGAAAAAATTATATATGAAGTAAGGATATTTGGTGATGTAAGTGTTGACGTACTGGTACGGTATGTGTCATGAGCAGAAATGATCATAAGGAGACAATGGATGTATATGGTGGTGAAAAGGATATACTGAGTTTAGAGGTGGGAGGAGGCAAGGATATACTGAGTTTAGAGGTGGGAGGAGGCATGGTAGGACTTTTTTTTTTTTTTTTTTTTTTTTTTTTTAAAGAAAAAAGAACCAAAGGCTAGAAGCCCACAAGATTGTTCCATGAAAAAATAAAAACATGATAAAAGAGGCCCAAACTCATTATTCTTTTATGTTTTCAAATTCTACACTAATACTCCCTTTCCTCACATACTGTAATCACTGTTATAAGCAATGAACCAGAACTCTTATTTAGCCCTCAGTTTATTTCCTTTATTTCATCAGTTCCCACCACTTATTTTTATTTTCTTAGTCACTCACTACACCATGCCATATTCTTGGCCAACATATCTTCACCTATGATCAATTTTACACTGAAAAATATACTTCATCACCCAAGCCTTACTCCTTTAAACGTGAATAAATAATGCACTCTTTCCATGATCTAGCCTACGAAAATGGTGCATAGTGAAAAATGGCTGGTTAGGTCTGTCCTGGCTATCTACATGAACTATTCTTAGTGCAGAATATATCTACGTTACAGGCAGTTTTGAGCCCATTTCTTTTTATTATTATCCTGAGGCCCTGCCATAAAAATTAAAAAACTGTTTACCCTGGGAACTACTGTAGCCTATACTGTACTGATGACCACTTACAGCAGTTAGCGCATAAGAGGTAACCTTGTTGGTAAGTACTGTGTACATAATGGAAGGACAGGATGGAAGCAAAAGCAAGAGGTTAACTGTCAACATGCATTTTATATGGAATATGGTACAGTGATCCCTTGGTTTTGGTGGTGGGTTAGTGCCCCTCCCCGTCAAACCGATAACTCAAAGTCAAATGGCCACCCCTTTCGGGATTATGGCGTCTGGCAATAGATAGATAGATAGATCCCTTGGTTATCACGCATAACTGGTACCAAGCAAGGTCCACAACAAAATTGCATGAAAACAATTGTACAAAACCTATGAGATTTGTTCTAACTGGTACTGAGCATCCCAAGTGCAATTCCAAATTTTCCCCTTTACAACAATTTAGACCAACTGTGGATGGGATAGAAAGTGTTAGGAGAAATACATTGAGCAAGTTTGGCCATGTGGAGAGGATGGACAGTGAGAGACTAACTATGAGAGTGTATGTGGGTGATGTGGAGAGGGGGTGAGGAAGGAGGAGACTGAGGGTATAATGGAGGGATGGAGTAGAGGTATATAGTATGCAGGAGGGAGGTTTAAGCTAGAGATAGGGTAGCAAAATGGCAGGGAACAAGGCGGTATGAAGGTGATCTGTTTGTGGCCACCCCTTACAGGATTAAGGGGTTTGGCAATATAAACACAGACTGATTATAAATACATACATAATGTTATGGTTAAGTTTCAGAAACACACAGAGGCATGGTCTGATTAACAGAAAGTAATGAAAAGGTTACAAGAAGAAAACCAAAGACAGCCTTGAAGTAAGGGGTTCTGAGGCCAGGGGGCTGATAGTTAGTGGTCTCCACCACCTGGGATTAACTCCGAGAGCAAGGCCTTATCTTTGAATCCCTCAAAGCCATCAGAAACCACACACACACTGCACCACTGCTGTCAACAGAAACCAGGTCAGGTGCATGATAAGAGCAGGGGTGCAGATTTTCATCTTGCAATGATGATGAAAAATTCTATTACCAAAGATCACTGTACTTATATTACAAAAACTATGTAGGTATTGCAGAATGGTAATTCAGTTCTCATTGTTTTGTTCTGTTAACAAAACACGTTTGCATGTGTCGGCCTTCATCACATACTGACAGCCCTCCACACTGCTCAGTATCTAGCAGCCTCTCTAATCAGTCCCTTATCCATGAGGTTACACTAAGATGTTCAGTCTTTCTCAGTCCACCTCTTGCAACACTACCCAAAACATTCACCTCAGTACAAGGCATACACAAGATTACATATAAAATGCTTTGCTAACAAGGTTGAAGCAAAAAGAATACTACATTTTACATGTTATCTGGTCTTCATCTGGATTGGGGAATAAAATACAGTACACTGACATAAAGCACACACCCAATATAAACTGCAGCTCTGTAAAGAAAAATCATTACCATATTGCTATTTATATATACTGTACCTGTTGCTGCTGTTGATGATCAACTCCAGTCTGTTTGGGTGAAGACCCATCAACCACAGGCAAGCAATCGCCCCTATAGGGCTGTCCCATGCAGTTATGGTATAAACTGTATATATTTTATAGCTGTCGGTGGCTGTCCTGTGTTGCTGTCTTGTGTGAATGCAACCACACTCCTTGATGACACTGCACACAGACCTCCATCACGGCATAATCTGAAATGAGTACTACTGTAGTTACATACAAAAACATTGCATCATTGGACAAGTATCTGCAAAAGCAATGTGGAATTATAAGTTGTGATATTCAGGAACGAACTGCATTGTGGATAAAGAACTTCATTCATCCATCCATACATAAATAATCCACTTAGTGTCCCATCACAGTGTATAGGCCTGGGACTAAATTATTCAGTCCTGCCACTGAAGGATACCAATTCACCAGCCAACGAGCACCATTATTTTGGGGGGTTCTGCTTTCGTTGCAGCCAAAAACACAATTACGAGATTTTGATCGGTTCTTTCGGTATTTTTGATAATACTGTATTAAGATACTCTTCTTGTATGGCATTTCTGTTGCAAATTATTTTCAATTTATTCTTGCAGATTAGGTTAGGTTATCTAAGAGTAAAATCAATCATAATAATTTGCGACTAAATGCCAAAGAAAAAAAATGTGTCTTGGAAGTCTAAAATACCGAAAACACAGATCAAAATCTCGTATATAATTGTTTTGGGTTGAAACTATTTTACCTTTTTTTATGCAAGGAGGAAGGAACCACAGGCCAAAAGAATGAAACCCAAAGCATCCCTCAGATTTAACTCTTCCTGTTCAATTATGTATTTATTTTGCAGCTGAATGTTAAGCTGTAACAACTGATTAATGGTTGAACATTGTCATTTAGAAATGCTATGGTGATCTGTCGGCCCAAGTTGTCCTGCTGGCCACCATCCTCTTCCTGGGGGTCAGGGAAGGGACTGTGGGATGCTTGTATAACCATGCAGATCCATCTCAAAGTAATATCAGTGTTGCCACATGAAAAGGTCCCTCTCCAGCACCAGAAAAATGAAAACAATCAGATACGGACTACAGTACTAACCTAATACAACCCTACCGTAGACTCAATATCATCGTTCTCAAAAATCACTTAAAAATACATTTGTAATCTAACATCAACATATTCCTCAGAATTCCAGTAACAGATGTTAGTACTCAAATCAGTATAAAAATGTACAAAAACACAGAAAAAAAGGGTAAGTAAATAAAAGAAGTTTTTACCTCCCAACATGGAGACGACGAGAGGCGAAGAAAACAGAGGGTACGAGTTTAATAGAATTACTGTTCAATCATTTAATTATAACTTATCAATAAAAATATATTGCTGTATTTATTCAGAAAAATTTTCCCAACTTTTCAGCTGATTCTTCAAGGAATATATTAATGATATCAGTATGGGTAAGTTTACATTTGGCCAAAGAACGCGAACGCTGCCATGCATGCAGGCACGAACGTTCGCGTTTATGACCGTAATATGCTTCTGTAAGCATTCGTTCTTGTTCTGGGACCTTTAGTAGATGAAGGCTTCAATTTCCCCACTACAGGCGCTTACGTATCATAATGTTAAGGGACTAAAGGTAGTTGCATGTGCTGGAATTATCCTCCTCCATGGGCTCTTGAAAGAAAGCATGGTATACCGACATTTGAACATTAACACAAGCTCGTTCAGGTTCGATTATAACACTCGTCAGATTGGCCGCCCATGCCCACTATTATGTTCCGTTCATTCGTCTAGTGCATATCCACTTAGACAGGCGACCTATTAATTTCTTTTAGGTACATTTCACTTGCCATCGCCCACTTACATACTATTTCTATACCCTCGCTCGTGGAGCGAGAGGATGGTGTGTGTGTGTGTGTGTGTGTGTGTGTGTGTGTGTGTGTGTGTGTGTGTGTGTGTGTGTGTGTGTGTGTGTTTGTGCTCAAACAATTAACTGATTTTTACCTAACTAGATGAAAATATTGAGGGTCAGCCAGTGAGGAAGGAAATCTACTGTTTTTGAGAACAATAAATCAAAATCAAGGACCCAAGGCCAGATCAAACGTCACCAGGCAAAATCAACTTAACGTCTTCATTCAGTTTAGCTCATACTTAAGGGACTGAACTGCAGGAGGGTCAGCAGGGATGGGTATGGGAAGGTATAGAGAGTATGCTGGTAGGATCTCTGCCATGCCAGAGGAGGCATAGCCTACTCGAAGAGTTTAAAGAGGTGGGAGAGAGGGATGCCGATTATATATATATAATGTTTATATAGTTTTGTACTGCCTCGAGATGAGACAGAGCCCATTAGGGTGACGGTTATGCAGGCAAGTGTGTGAGTGCGAGAGTAAAGTTAGAAGAGTCTGGTTTAGGCAGCGTTGATGATTTATCTACAAGCAGACGCAGCCTGGCCAGACTTAACCAAGAGACGCTGAGTTGTGACAGGGGATGGGGAAGCAGATATCATCAGCCTAGGTTTGTAGCCTACAGAGGAGAGGACCAAGAGGCTGGAGGCGGAGCTAAGGGAACTAAAGCTAAGCAAAAGTTAACCCTAGACAGAGAAGTGTGAAAGACGGCGGGAGAAGGAGTACAGGCGGGAAGTGATGAAATACAGTGAGAGTAGATATGGTGCACATGTCTGCACTGCTGAGGTGCCTTACTAGCTAACTGTTATTTCTGCAAGGCTTCTCTGAGGGTTTGTGGCTTTGAAGTAGTTGGTGAGTGACTGTTGACTGTGTTGGGTTTTGTGGATTTGCTGGTGGTGATTTGGTTAGATTTATTGACATGCTGTCCTACCTTGCAACAGACAGCAAAATGGAACAGCCACCCTCAACATGAGTGGGATGAGGAGTGGGGAAAAGGATGCATGTGATGCTTAGTGATAAGTCATGAAGACGATGACCAACAGGAGAAACACGGGCACCACCAAATGATGGATGAGAGGCACTAAAGTCACCCGGGTAGAAGATAGGTGAGGAGCGGCGGGTAGGTAAAGTGGCGGGATTACCTCCAGTTGGGCTGAGATAAACACTAAGTACCAAAGGACATCATTGACACAGAAGAAGTATGTGAAACAGAAACGAGAAGAGGCTGACTAAAACTTCCCGGTACGCGGTTAATTTTTTTAATGTTCTGGTACAGCACGCGAGATAGATAGATCAGAGAGAGAGAGGGAGGGGGGAGTGGGGGAGTGATGACTGATGAGTGATGAATTTTCTTAGGCAATAATAGCACCACACACACACACACACACACACACACACACACACACACAGTAATTTCTAAAAATCTGTACATATAAAGATGGTGTGGGTGCAGGATTCCGAAAGCTTGAGTGGAATACGAATGATTTTGATGATGATGATGATGTGGCAAAAGAGGAGGATGGTTATGATGATGATGATGGAGTTTTTTTTTTTTCCCTGTTTACTTTATATTTATGTCTGTTTATCTCTCGGAAATGCCACCAGACAAGACTAGACTCTCTCCCTCTCTCTCTCTCTCTCTCTCTCTCTCTCTCTCTCTCTCTCTCTCTGTTTATCTATATCTGTCTATATATTTATACTTCTATATATTTATCTATTAACCTGTCTAATCTGTCTATACCTATATGTCACTGTCGATCCATACTCATCTCCATTTACCCTCACTGTCTATCTGTCTAGTCTATCTCTCTACCTGTCTGTTTATCTGTCTGTCTGTCTGTCTGTCTATCCACTTATCCATCTATCTTTCGTTCTAACGCTGTATCTTGTGAGGGGGTGATAACAAAAGTACCTCCAGCCATTGTCCGTACCTCCTCATTAACGATCCTACGACACACCTGAAACTTATTTATCTATCTATCAGTCTATCTATCTATATTTATCTATCTTCTCCTTTTACTTAAATTCTCGTATTTTTCTTTAGTTACTGAGTCTTCTTACGTCAATTTCCTTTTGCCATTGTCTTTTTATCATTGCCTTTGTTTGTCTTTTCCTGTTCTCTCTTTATTATTATCTTTCATTTCCTATCTTCCTATTCATCTTCTGTTTTGTGTGTTACTCTTTCTTACTGCTTTGTTTCGACTGTCTTTGTTGATTTTGTTTCCTGTTGTTTTGGTCATCGTGTTTTGTGTTACTGTTGTTAGAGAGAGAGAGAGAGAGAGAGAGAGAGAGAGAGACAGAGACAGAGAGAGAGACAGAGAGAGAGAGAGAGAGAGAGAGAGACAGAGAGAGAGAGAGAGAGAGAGAGAGAGAGAGAGTTGTGTAACCGGATCCCTCTCTCTTATCAACACACAGGGACAACAGAGAGTGGGAGAGAGAGAGAGAGAGACAGAGACAGAGAGAGAGCTACACCTCCGCATCGTTAGCTGATATTATTATTACTTATCTCTAGTGCAGTCACCAGTAGCGTCACCAGGGGTCAGATTTTGGGGGGGCTGTAGCCCTGGTGTAGGTAGAAGGGGGGGGGGCGAATCGAGCCTATGCAGCTAGGGGGTACAGGGGGGGGGCGCTGTAAGCCCCCTCGGAAAATTTTTTGGAAATTGAGCAGTTTTAGGGGCATTTTTGAGGCCTATAGATGAGAGAGAGAGAGAGAGAGTTTTAGCCTACTTTCCCACTCTGTACGTTTAGGACAATATATTTGCAACAATGATAAATAGCCTAGGCCTAGCCAATTTAAAAAATCCTGGCCTAAGCTTCATAAAATGACTACTGAAATAGTTTGATACAGGGCTACTTACACATGTCTGAATGGGTTCAGCTTTGGGGTTATCTGGGGTTGCTTCTGGCACCTCATTCCCAATAACAGCCACTTTTTCTTGGCACTCATCTGAGTCATCTTTAGAGGTGCTGGTGCGAAAGAAATTTCTTATGTCAACCTGTCACTGAGGATTTTTAAATGACCTTTTCATCACTTGAGTGGCTGCTGGCTGATATCCCCAAATGTATTATTGTAGAATAGCCTATAAAAGGGAAATGACATTCAGTTCTGACAGTCGTGTGTCAACTGAACCAACTAAGCACTGCTGACTCTTTGTATAGAGTATAGGCTAGATCTCATATCTGTAAAAACAAAAATGAACAGGTAAAGTGAGGTGGCTAGCAATATACCGGAACGTAGTAACGTCTATACAGCCACTGAAACCAATACATTCAAATAAAACCGAAAACAACACAGAATTTAGCCACAGTTCACAGACACTTCTCAATGTAAACAAACATTCCGAGTTCCGATACTCTGAACATTCGAATTTGTGAAAAATTGCATAGATCAGATATTTTAGACTGCGTAATCCAGTTTTAAAGCTCCGTGATTAATATATACCATATTATATATTGTAAATATATAATAAGTCTGATAAATGTAATACAATCTTGCATTCTTTGTGCAATAAATATATTTCAAAGAAAACCAAACTTGGAAAAAGTATATGGGAAACTTCAAACTAATATATTATAACAATTATGATTTGAGTCATAGGTTTACGTAAATTGTGAATAACTAATCACATTATATAGCTATAAATAATATTGTATTAAACTAATATGGACGTACGAATAAAAGTGGATTGGCGGTAGGCGGTTGGGGGAAAGCTAGGTGGGTCAATGCCGAGCTGCAAGCATACTATGTAAGCTGGTGATTTTTTATTATTATTATTTTGGGGGGCTGCAATTTTTTTTGGGGGGCTGAATCCTTGATTTGGGGGGCTAAGCCCCCCTAGCCCCCCCCTGGTGACGCCACTGGCAGTCACCCCTCCTCCATTCCCACAGCAGCCGCCTACAGCACAGCCACAACCACCACCACCACCACCACCACAAACATAACCACCACAACCACCACCACCACCACGATCATCACAACCACCACAGCGACAAAATCCATGTTACGAATACCTTATACAACTGCCATTATTACGACCAGAATCATAAGTACATCCACCACCACAACGACCCACATCACTACAAGCACTATAGCAACCACTACCACATCACTGCAGCTACTGTGACGACCACCACTACCACTGCCACAATACTTACCACAGCTACTAAAACTACTGTGTATGGTACTTAAAACTAGAATCCCAGCTACCACCACCACCACCAACACCATCACCACAACACAAACTAGGCCTCTTTAAACACCACAACAACCACTACCACTACTGCTACCACAAAAAAATAGCTACATCTACCACAAGAACCACTGCCACTGCCACAATCACAACCACCACAATAATCACCATCACAATAACAACTTTCTCCACCAACACCTCACCTTAGTTCCCCCCTCATCATCATCATCATCATCACCATCACCACTTCTACCAACACCACGACCATCATCATCATCATCATCACCACCATTGCTACCACCACCACCACCACCACCACCATCATCATCATCATTTTCATCAACATCAAAACGTAAAGTTCCCGATCCTTTTTTTTTGTTTGTTTGTTTGTTTTTTATATTTTGTTGTAAGGATAAGTGAGAAATAAAAAGGAAATATAAAATTTATTGAGAGTATCCTAATACAGGCCTTAGCTGAAATAGGATCTAAGAGAGAGAGAGAGAGAGAGAGAGAGGGGGGGGGGGCTACAGATACAAGCTCCATATGAAACAAAGGAAACTAATTAAACTAAAGCCGGAACCAGAGGCGAAGTGGGGGGATGAGGAAAGTAGACAAGTATCAGGTATTAGGGATAAGGGATAAGTGAAGGTGTGAGGAAGATTGGGTAATAGGTATAAGAAATAAAGAAAGACTAAGTGAAGTAGGGGTTAGGAAGATTGGTAGGTAGTAAATATAAGGGATTAGGGAGGGATAAGTGAAATGTGGAACGAGGAATAGTGAAATGTATTAAGTATTAGGGATAAGGAAGAGGTAAATTGAGTAGTAAAAGATTGAGAAGTATTAGGTATAAGGTATTGGATATTCTCATGGGTGTAGGAGGCTCACTGGCACCTTATCCCTACCGATTAATATTTATTTATTTATTTATTATCTTTATTTATTATCTTATTTATTTAGTATCATGCTGAGTCGATGAAGAGAAAAATATCAGCCAGAGAATTTAATATAACTCGCCATAGGTAAAAAAATAAATAAATAAACTGCCTAAGGAAGTGAGATGAGAGTACAGCGCACCCAGTTTTCGATTTCTTGTCCATCAGGGAGCCTCCTAAGACCACCAGACACGGGACTGCGGGAACGGATCAGCGAGACTACTCCCCGGTCATCATCTCCATAAATTCTGTAAGGGGGAAAAAATAACTGATCAGTATATATATCTTATCCTCCAGCCCCATATTGCCACATCTGGAAGGAGACATTTTAAGGCAAGAGTGACCAGTTACTCGTTCCTGAATGCCATGATGTGAGCACTAAACCCCACCCAGAGAGAGAGAGAGAGAGAGAGAAACGCCTCCCCACATCACTTCTAAACCCACCATCAAAATCTACAGTTCCCGATCCATCCTCATCAATCTCGTCTATGATCCCGTCCAGGTCCTCCTCCGTCAGCTTGTTGTCCAATTCCCTCAGAATCTCCTTCAGGGTCTGCGTCGTGATGTACCCGTCGCCTGGGGGAAGGAGAGTAGAGGGAGTTACGTGGAGTGACTGAGTTACATTGAGTTACGAAGCTGCAGAGTCAAATAGAATCGCGTAGATACATAGTTACATTGACCTACGTTGGGCTGAGAGAGGAAGGAGGGAAGTTTATATAATTACATAGAGTTACGTATGTTTCTGTAGATTTAGAGTTACATAGAGATGCATAAATATGGGGTAAAATAGCTAGATGGAGCTACACATGGTTATTCAGAGTTCCAAAGAGTTACGTAGATATAGTGATCACACCGACGTTCATGTCCTAGAGTTAATATAAATAGTTTCACTCGTCACAAATAAAAGAAAAATAGAGTATAGCAGAAAGACAAACAGATCAAGAGAACAATGGGGGAGTGTGAGAGAAGATTAAGGAGTAGAAAAGGAAGCTATGAGGAAACCAGACATGAAAAAACTATTAAAGTGAGAGAGAGAGAGAGAGAGAGAGAGAGAGAGAGAGAGAGAGAGAGAGAGAGAGAGAGGAGGTAAAGACTGATGTGACAGGATCAGATGAATAAATGGAAAAGGGACGTCCAGGAGAGAGAGAGAGAGAGAGAGAGAGAGAGAGAGAGAAGGCGTAATTATCCTGGTTTAATCACCCTATCAGAGCAATTAGCTGAAATGTGACGTAATCTCTCATTACATCATCCTAGCTTTCCTATTAAGACCTTCATTATACTGACGTCTTTTTATAATTCATTCTTGATACCCCCAAATATCAGAGTTTTAGGGTCTTTGTGTGTGTGTGTGTGTGTGTGTGTGTGTGTGTGTGTGTGTGTGTGTGTGTGTGTGTGTGTGTGTGTGTGTGTGTGTGTGTGTGTGTGTGTGTGTGTAAAATTTAAATCACAATAAGGTAACATAATAACTCCTCCCGTCACTCCCCTTTCATATCCCTCCCTCTTTCACTTTCATGCTTCCAGTACCAATTTCTTTAATCAGTCAACCCCCCTATCTCCCTCCCCACCCCTTCCCATATTCCCCATCTCCTTTCCCTCCCCTTCCTCTAATCCCTGTCTCATCCCTTCCCCTATTCTCTCCCTCCCCTCCCCATCCACTCTTCCCGATCCCCCCCTCCTCGCATCCAGGAACCCATCTTCCTTATCATAAAGCCTGAAGGTGGGTAGGTGTGGGGGAGGAGAGGTGTTAGATAAAGAATAAAATGTAACAATACCCTCATTCCCTCCCCTCTCCCCCATATTCCTCCTTATTCTTCTGATATTCTAAGATTCCTCCCCCTTATTCTCCTTCCATATTTCTTCCCTGTATTCCTCCTCCCCATATTCCTCCCCCGCACCCTTCAGCAGCTTACAGCCCTCGTTGTAAAGCGTGAATGCGTCGTATAGTCCTCGTGCGCTGCAGCAGCATCGTCCACCGACCCTAACCTAATCTATCCTGGCCTAATTCAACCTAACTTAACCTAACCTTACCTAACCTAACTCAGCCAAACCTAACATAATCTGATCTAACCAAATCTAGTCCTGCCCAGCCCAGCTGAACTTGCCCCAGCCCAGCCTAACGCAACCAAAACTAATCTACCTAATCAAACCTAACAATCCAGCCCAACTCATCTCAACCCAACCCATCCCAACCCAACTCAGCCCAACCCAACCCAATCCAACCCAACCCCTCCCAGCCCAAGCCCGGCCAAGCCACTCACCTCCCTTGTCGTAAAGCCTGAACGCCTCCTTTAGCTCCTCGTGCATGGCCTCGTCGTCGTCTTCTTCAAGGAACGGCATCACGATCGAACAGAACTTCTCAAAATCAACCTTCCCTTCCTCTGTGGGTGGAGGAGGAAGGGAAGAAAGGGTAGGGAGGGATGGAGAAAAGATGGGTGGAAGTGGAGGAATAGAGGTGGAGGGAAGGGAGTTGGAAGGAAGATAGAGGTGCAAGGTTAGGGAGAGGGAAGAATTAAGAGTGTAAAGGGAAGGGGGTATAAGAGAGGGAAAGGAAGAATAGGGATGGTGGGAAGTTTGAGGGTAGTGAAGGGGAATGGGTAAAGGAAAGGAAAGTGGAGAAGTAGCGGAAGATTTGGGGTTGGTGAAGATTAAAAATATTTGGGACGGAAGAGGGGAAGAGGATAGGGAAATAGAAGGAGAGGATATGAGTGGGTAGAGAGGGGAAGGGAGGAGATAGGGAGAGAAAGTAGATGGGAAGAGAAAGAATAAGGGACAGGGAAAGGATTGGAGGAGAGGGAGAAGAGCGATGGTTGGGAAAAGAAAAAGAAGCATTATTGTCAGTTTTCCCTTTAAGAGCATCGTTTTCTATTTTAGCTGCTTGTGTGGAGTGACGCGTATGGATCGAGTGCGAAATGATGAAGTGCGAAGGAGAACTGGAGTTGTTCGGGAGATGGCTGGTAGAGTTGAGCAGAGGGTGTTGCAATGGTTTGGGCATATGGAGAGAATGGATAATGAGCGATTGGTGAAAAAGATAACTAGATCTGATGTGAGAGGTGTAAGACTGAGAGGAAGACCACGAATAGGATGGATGGACAGTGTGAAGAGAGCGCTGGATGCGAGAGGGATGTCTGTTGAGCAAGGAAGAGTGGCTGTGCGTGACAGAAATAAATGGAGAGAAATTGTGAATGAATAAGTGATGACGCAGCCCTGAGGGGATATTCTCCCGCTTTTGGTCTGATCAGCTAGTCAGGTCAGGTGCGGGTAAGGGGATGGGTCTGTTATGATGTGGCAGGGGTAAACCAGTTCTGCTGTCGGGCCCTGCTGTGGATGTCACTGATTGCATTGCGCAGTTGACTCTTGTGCGTTGTGATGCAGTGAGGATCTGTCCGTTCTCCCCTTTGGGGCTAAGATGCGAATAAATGTGTTTGAATGGATGAGTAAATGGAGAGTGAGTCGTCCTGTCTCGGCTACCTCCCTTTCCTTGGGGGAAGCAGCCTAGGTATATAGATAGATAGATAGTCACTTCCAGCATCACCTGGATCAACTCAAGGATTAGATGCCAAAAAATAAGACACACTTACTTTTTAGTTCATTAGACCAAAAATGGTTGATAAGATGAAGATAAAAAAATATCACAGTTTAGAATATCTCTACACTGAATCTTAACGCGGCCACTGGGGTTGAACAATGATTAACAACCATTGGGCCGCGTTATCTTGACCCCTTCTGTTCAGTGACGTATTTTCAGTTTTATTTTTGCTATTTACAGACGATTTTAATTAGTTTGGAGCACTTTTCTTTCTTTTTTTACCGGAAGGGGATAAATATTGCCTTCTTTCTCCCTCATTGCTATAGTTTATTCACCTTTACTTGGCGGATATTTTTCCTTTTGCAGCCTTTTTCCCATAGTTTAGTGGCAGAATAAGACAATACTGTGGCTCTATATCCTTTCCATAGCACTTTTTCGTGACTAGCATCATACTCTAGTGTTATTATCCTCTCCATAGCTCAGCATTCAAGAGCTACGTCTATCTATCTGTCTATCTATCTATTTATTTATTTACTATCATATATCCATGTCTCTATTTACTCACTATTAGGGTAATTTTTAGCAATTCTAGCCTACGATTCGTGTTCGTCAAAGGCCTATCCGAGTGTGTTGAGTGTCTATCTATCTATCTATCTATCTATCCATCCATCTATCTATCTATCTATCTACATATGCATCTCTACTTACTGTTAGGGTCATTCTCAGCAATCCTGGCCTTCAACTCGTCCTCGTCGAAGGCCTGTCCGAGTGTGTTCAGTATGTTGACGAACTTGCTACACTCCACGAACCCCGTCTTGCCCTGGTCGAACATCTGGAACACCTTCTTCATCGCTGCAGGAGGGAGGGAGGGGGTCGTTAATGAGTAGGGATGGTAGGGAGAAAGATAGAAGGAGGGGTGGATAGGAAGATGGGAGAAATGTAGATAGAAAGAGGGAAGGAGGCGAGTGAGTAAGGAAGGAGATAAATAGATACATGAGAGGGAGGGAGAGGGAGACGGATGGATGAATGGATGGATAGATAGGATAGGTGATAGATACAGAGAAAGATACATAAAGGGAAGGAGGGAGGGAAAACTCGAACCCACTCTAGAGACCCTCAGGTTCGAAAGCCAGTGTCATACCGACCGAACCACCGAATCACCCCTCCTTCTTCTCCTCCAGTTTTCCCTCCATTCCCTCCCTCCCTCTGCTTGCATAAATAGCTCGTATGTTAAGATAGGATACTGGGAGGGGGGAGAGGGGGAGGGGTAGGTGAGAGAGAGAGAGAGAGAGAGAGAGAGAGAAGGGAGGAGGAAAAGTGGAGGAGGACAGTAAAGCGGGGAATGGGAGGAAAGAGAGAGAGAGAGAGAGAGAGAGAGAGAGAGAGAGAGAGACGGTAAAGGAAAGTATATTTGTATTTGTAGATGAGTAGCGTATAAATGAATGATGAATGAGTGAATGAGTAGATCCATCCATTGCTGATAGACACTGAGATGGCCAGGCATGTGAGAGGCAATGAATAATTAAAGGCCATGAAAAAATGAATGGAAATAATGGTTGATGCAAGAGACATTATTCACAGCTCTTCCCCCAGTCAAAATTAATGCACAGGTATATCACAGGTATTAAAGAGGCTAATTAACCTATAAGCTACCTGATAAAAATGCTAATTAACCTACAAATTATGTCATGAAGATGTTAATTTACCTATAAATTTCGTAATAAAGATGCTAATTAACTTATGAATATCGTAATAAAGATGTTGATTGGCCTATAAATTGCTTAATATTCTGTTAATTAACCTATAAATTGACTAATAAAGATGCAAATTAACTTATAAATTGCGTAATAAAGATGCTGCTTAATCCACAAATTGCGTAATGTCAAGAGTTAGCATGAATAAAGCCCGAAATAAAGAAAAGGGCAATATTGGGGAATAAAAAGGTGGAACAGCTAGAAAACTGCACCAGTAAATGAGAACAAAAATTAAAATACAATAAATAGAGATGCAGTAACATTAAATCAGAGTAAGGAATATATGTAAAATCCTGTAATATTAATGCAATAAATGAGGGTAAAAAATACACATATAAACCATGAAAACAAAAGCATATAAGAGAAATAGACTTTAAGGCAGGGGTTCCCAACCTTTATTTACCCATTACCCCATTTTCCACACCTCCCTTCACTCATTACCCCTCATTGCTTATGTTTCCATAATTGCATTTTAGCTGCTTAACATTTTGATGCCTAGATTTTAGTTTGAATGTAGGACTTAATTAAAGGTTAGGCTAAAACCAAGAAAGTTATTGCAAGGAGTAATTTATTTTTATTATTAACACTGATACCAAATAAACATGACTTTAAACATTCATCTCTGAATTTTAGTATAGGTCTGAAAGTCTATCATAACTGGTATGATTTTGTTTAATTTTTTTTTTTTTTTTTTTTACCTTCTCCCCCATTACCCTTCACAAAAGACCAAATTATCCCACTTGGGGTAATTTACCCCAGGTTGGGAACCCCTGCTTTAAGGCATTAAATGTAATAAATGAAATAAATCAGAGGCAAGAAATTAACATATGTACATCAGATAAATGAGGCACAATAAATCAGGGGGACAATAAATAAATTAATAAATCAGACTGAGAAAATAAATACGAAGCTAAAAATAATGTCAAACCCATGCAAACTAAACACGAGTATACCAAGCCATGCAGTACCCTTGGGTGGACTCAGCATACTCACGATCTCAGCACCCTCTTTCTCCTGACGTGGTCGCTTCAGGTGGATCCAGGTACTCATTAAAACCCTTCAGTGCGAGGATGTCTTGTCTGGGATTCATTCTCGTGGCTCCAGACGATTTTATTCAGCTCAGGGAAGACTTTTCAACACTGGAGATTTTTTTTTTTTTTATGGGTTCGACTCTGGGCATACGATTAACACCCCGTTCCCTGAGGCCCAGTAGTTCTCCTATGTACCAAACACCTCCACATGTCACCATTTCGGCGCTCTAACTCACCGTCCATATTGAATACATGCTACAGCTGTCTCATGCAGGACTAGTGTACACGTATCAGCTGGGGTGTTTTTGTGACATCTCGGCGGGTCTTATAGTGCTGTTTTAACGAAATTCAGATCCTTGAATTGTTCCCTGCCCCTCGCATCCACTGGGACAGCTGACCAACTCTACATCGACTCGGCTTTCATAAACTACAGCACCATAAGAGAATCCCCCATAGCTGAATATAATCGCCTGGTGGCAGCAAGAATGGGGTTAGAACACAGGTCACGGGAGTCGGAAGGTTCATGTGGTGGTGGTCACGTCCTCCCACCTGGGACTCCTGGTGCTTCTGTGGCCTCCTGGTGGGGTGGGTGGCGTGAGGTGGGGTGCTGATGAGGGCGGTGGACTTGCTGCCATCGATTTGCTTTTGGTGGGAGAAACTTGAATCCCTTTTTATTTTTGTTATTATTTTTTTTATCATTGGTGGACCCTGGTTGACGTGTATATCTAGGTTGTTGTTGTTGTGCATTTATTTATTTATTTATTTATTGAGCTGTTTTTTCACAGTGTTGAGGGTCTTGTGTTTCTTTTTTTTTCTTTTTTTTTTTTGGTGGTTCCTGGTTAAGATTCCTGGGTTCTTGTGTCTTTGCAATTTTCGTATTTTCTGATTTAGCTTCATCTCATCCCATTGCAGATTATTTCCTTCACAATGCAGGGAGGCGAACAGATTTATTTCCAGGATGCAAGGTACGCCATAGGTCAACTCATCTCGCCACTTCACTGTATGGACTTTCATTTCTTATATTTTGAGACGTCTGTAATTGCTGGACTCCTCCTTTAGGAAAATCTGGGTTGTGATTGAATATGTTCCTGGTGGTGGCGACTAAGGCTAGTGGGTAGATACAGGAAGGTAGACACACACACACCTGCTGGAACAGTGGGGGGAGGGGTCATTCATCTGCCCTACACACACACACACACACACACACACACACACACACACACACACACACACACACACACACACACACACACACACACACACCTCAGTCCAGCCTCGCAAGTGTCTGCTTGGTCTCAGCGTGACAGCCTTAGCGAAACAAATTAACCAGCTAGAGGAATCAGATCAGAGTGCCTATTGGATTTAGTACGGCACTTAGCCAAGGAAAATATCCCTCTCCACTTCCCACATTTTTTTCCAGTCTAATCAGGTCTTTATTTAGGGAACTGCATCACTAACACAGAGTTCATTGGTATTCACTCAAATATATAGGGATCTTTAACTTACTAGAAATCGAATATGAATTTCAAGTAGGGCAGGATATACTTTCCCAACGCCTAACTGAGGAACTTGAATGAATAACAGAAAGACTAATGTGTTGACCCAGATACGAATGAAACGAAAACAGAAATAAATTGGAGTGCTTGTGTGTGTGACGCGGTCATTCATACAGACATCCGGTGTGTGACAGACGTCTTCACCTGAAAGATGAATGAACTGACAGGCAGTAATTCCTGGCGTGGCGGACCAGGAGTTATCCAGGCCAAAATTGACAACTGCCCGTGCGTGGCCGGTGACGTCACGTTCATAAGATCACGGACGCTACCTCTGAGTCAGCGCTTTGTTAAGATGCTAGGTCAGGTTAGATTAATAACACTGGGGGAGGGGGGGGTCTTGAGGGTGAAGCCCCTCCCCTCTCCCCAGGTAGTGAGAATGAATCAAGATATGAATTTAGCCCAACCTAGCGTCTTTACGAAGGGCTAACAGTGGGTGAGGTGAGGGAAGCGTCTGGGTAATGTCAAGCGCAGTTGTCTTTTAGGAACTCATGGCACGGGGGAACGACTGGTCTGCTACAGGTGGAGAATTGGCTCTGGCTGGGGGTATAGAAGGGATGCTTTTGAACTAAAGAAAATGTAGACATAGATGTAATGTGTTTTCTACTGTTTAGCTCAGAGGAAGAACTTGTTAACTTCTGAGGCCGACCAGACAATTACAAGGCTCATTACTCTCAACAGATACTACAACGACTAGCCACATCATCATCGTCATCATCATCATCATCATCATCATCATCATCATCACCCTGTTTCTCACATATAAATGGAAGTGGTAAGATTCAAAGACAGGAAGGCAGAATATCTAAGCAAAGTTAGGTAAAACTAACTATTGTGTATCTAGGCACACTGAAAACTAGCCAAACCTTAACCCTCAGACCTAGAAAGGTTTTCCACTTGCGAGTAACTAGATAAGGAAGTAGATAAATAGATATAGTCAAAATAAAGAGATAATAAAAACAATTAAGTCACCCCGCCAGGTTTAAGGGTTAAGTAAAATTTAACTACGTGTTTACCAATTTAAAGATGTCCTTCATTTAAATCGTGCATTAATCTCCTTGACATTCCCAAGAAATATGCTGTATACAAGGTTGTCTATGCATTACACATCCCAGTTCATAGACAACACATCCCACTTCTCGTGTGTTGTGAGGAATGGCTCAGTCAGCGTTATCAGTGTCTACCCTGCACCATTTTTTACTTCCCATGGTCCTTTCATTCTTTATAGCGTCTGTGTTTATGCATCTTTTCAGTGTATAGGGCAATAGTAATTTCACGAAACAACCAAAATACGTACGCTTCCCACACCAGCAGCCTAAGCCGTCCCCCCAACACACAAGATAGAAGGGTGCAATATACGGACCACTCTGTATTCTAGAGCTATATACAAGTGTCACCATTTCCTCTCACGTCAACATGATGGAAGACTCGAGCAGACAAGAGACAAATTGTGTTTCTGAGACAGAGGTGGCAAAGGTGCAGGCAGGTCTCCAGTAACTGACGGTAATTTGATATACTTGTGATGAATATAGTTGGTGTGTTTTCATCTGACGGAACTGGGCCACTCATTCAAATGGAGTACTAAGTCGGGGTTGTGCGGAATTTGATAAGTTTTAATTATAAGGCAGGAATGAGTCGCCTTGGTTACTAGTCCAATTAATCTGACTATACAGTGAAACGGATTTAGGGATCCTCGTCAGGTTAAAGTAAAGGCAGTATAGTGTAATGAATTTCTCTCCACTACATCGCTGCTAAAAGTGCTGTATAAAGTGGCATGCAGGCTAACCACAGTTAATTCTCACAGCTGTTCCGTGCATGACAAAGATCGTGCCCTTCCCAACACCATCGCCCTTCAGCTTTACCGCAGAAACTTCGCTAGTTTTCGTTTTATTGAATTTTTTGCCTATTTGCGTACTTTAATTTTTATTTCTAACCTCATTTAACGAAACAGACAGTGATATAAAATTATTCCAGTCGTCTTTAGGCTCAAATGATGAACATATGCGAACTCTGTAATTTTCTTCAGTATATATTGTGAATCTTTTTAAAATTTTACTTTCCAGTTAAATTTTGGCAGTGTTTCATTACAACAGTGCGTTACGAAACAGTTATTAGTATTGATTATATATATTTTTTTTTTTATTGGACAGGTGATATTTTTTCGTTTTTCGTTTTTTTTTTTTTTTCCCCTCCGCCGCAGTGCTTACGATCTGACTTGGAAGGAGTGACACTAATCAAGCAGTAAATGTACACCAACCGAACACTGAACACTAGTCATCTGAGGGGAAGGAATACTAATCAGACACTAAAAATGTAAACTAATGGAACGCTATATGCACTAACTGAACACTACATGAACGCTGGTCATAGGAGGCATTTGCTATTTTGGTCCTGGTTACTCAAAACTATACTCACTGGCAATCTGCTCCTCATCCATGGTCTGCAAAAGAGAGAAAGAGAAACTGACATGAGGTAAATATCTTCTGGGACTAACGGAATGGGACAAAGTTTCAAAACAGTCCTGAACAAAGTTTATTAGACATGTAATCTACACCCTCAGCGATACGAAAGTAAAACTGTAGCTATATTAAGAGTGGTGGTGAATATACAGATAGATAGACAGACAGATAGATAGATATTTAAGTTGGGATAGTCTCAAACAAAACTCAGTAACCTTTTTGCTAAATCGGGGATATTGGTGTATCACTCATCCAGACACAGACCATGTCCAGTAAGTTAAACCGTCTGGCGTTAGTGTGAATCAAGTAGTCTAGGTACTGAAGGTGTAAAGTGTCCATATATACGGCAGTGGCAAAGCGCAGTATAAAACGGGCTTGATAAACAGGAAATATGATAGTGTGTGATATGTCCAACTGGTGACCACATGGGCGAGTCTGGGGGCCGTAGAAGTGACATGATGAGGTGTCAGAGATGAGGCAGGTCATTATGGCTGCCTCACGATGGGGGTGGGGAAGGCAGGGGAAGGGTGGGTGGTGTGTGGGTAGGAACGGAAGGTTGTGTGGGCGAGTCAGAGTTGGAAGGTTAGGGTGTGTGTGTGTGTGTGTGTGTGTGTGTGTGTGTGTGTGTGTGTGTGTGTGTGTGTGTGTGTGTGTGTGTGTGTGTGTGTGTGTGTGTGTGTGTGTGTGTGTGTGTGTGTGTGTGTGTGTGTGTGTGTGTGTGCCAGGCAAAGTGCGTGCGAATGAAACTTAAATTGAGTTTATGTGAGTGAATCAAAGTGTATGTGGCTGAGTCAGAGGACCTTATTATAAATGACGTAATAGGCTTCGTAACACCTCCGCCTCAGCAATTTATTTTGCATATTACATCTTAACATTCTCATTTATGCTAGTATACATATTACATTCTAACAGTCTCTTGTACACTACTAAATTCGCCTTAATATCGACATAGCTTGCATCAGTAATTTCCATGAGGATGATGAATTGTATTAAGTAAATCTCTTTGGGAGAGGCGCTCCGAAATATCCAGAGCCATTTATAAGAAGATCGAGAGTGAGAGAGACGGTATGGGGAGTGGGAGAGGCAGGGATGGGGTGGGGAGAGGACAGACTGTGTGGGATGAGTCTGGGTGTGAGGGACAGGGTGTGTGGGTGTGGCTGTGAGGCAGGGGTGAGGTGGAGAGGGGACAGACTGATGCCAAGGATAACTATATGAATCAGTCAGGGTGTGGGTGTGGGTGTGAGGTGTGAGGTGTGAGTGAGTGGCCAGCATGCCCACGCCTCTCCCCATGACAGTCGTGATCACCCCTTGACAAATAATAAACGGCCAATTATGCGAGGTGCAGCGATCTGATTTATGGGCTCACTCTTGCGTGGGTGATGGAGAGGGACGCCTTCACCAGGTGGCACTGATATAACCTGGCTACTCCACTGCCCGGCCATACAAACGCCCCTCATCTCCCTCCCTATCCCTTGCAAGAAGGATGGTGGACTGAAGGAAAAGGAGATCTTTAGCCTGCAGTTCACTGGGTTCACATTCAGACGAGCTTTACATATTCACTGTGAAGTAGAGGCCGTGTCACTTTTTTCTGAACTCTGTGTCGTGGAAAAGATGTTATTTTTGTGTCAGACGAATTTTTGGATGAGCTAGCTAGTTAGTCGCAGTTGAAAATTTATTCATTTTATATAGCCAGTGAAACTGCTATTGTGAACCCGGTGAACTACAGGACTCCAGCCACTTCAACCGGATCCACCCAGAGGTCTTTTATTGGGGTTGTATTAAAGGACTGTGTTGTAAAAAGTTCATAAAATCATCCATAATTACCAAGATTTTAAGTGGAAGAGTACGTCATCGGTTGGAATGAGTTATGCTGAGTATTATACCACTAATGGTTCTTTGATTAAAGACAGAAATGCTTCATCTGACTGAAGCGGGTTAATTCTTCAATAATTACCGTTTATACTGTGGTTAATGTTTGTGAGAAACCTACATCCAACAGACCTAAACAGGGAAAACGGGTAGACCTTATCAACAAACCTAAACAGAGCAAACAGAGAGACCTATGCCTAACAGACTAAAGCAAAGTAAACGGAGACCTACATCCAAGAGACCTAAGCAGAGTAAACGGAAAGACCTACATTTAACAGACCTAAACAAAGTAAACGAAGACCTACATTAAACAGACCAAAACAAAGTACACGGAGAGACCTACTTTCAACAGACCAAAACAAACAGTGGAAACGAAGATCTTTTGACGTACGGTTGTTGTTGTTGTTTGAAAGTGGAGAGTTGGTGGTGGTGGATCAGGTGGTTTAGGTGGATCCGAAGTGGATCACAGGTGCCGCTGAAGTCGTAGGTGGAGAATAGGTAGGTGGCCAAGTGGAGGTCTGGAACTGGAAATGGCGAGGGTGGAAGGGGAGTTAACGAAGGCTGACTCGAGGATGTAGCAAATATGTCCGAAATCTAGGCGAATTGTTGAACTGGAGAGAGTGCTGACGAAGACGCGACTGAGATGCTGACGAAGAAGACGAAGATGCTGATGTAGATGCCGAAGATGAAACAGGTCAGGGCGCCGAGACGAGGTGAAACAAGTGTGGGCAAACAGGTGTGAACGGAGACACAAGGTGGAGAGATCAAAGGTTCAGGTGGAAGAGATGCAGGTATGAGTAAAAGTGGTATAGATGGAATTGGTCAAAAATGCCTGGTGTGAGTAATGGACGAATAGGTATGAAGGCTGGTGAATCAGGTACCGTATGTGTGAGCAAAGGTGTGACCAGTGGGGCAGGTGTGAGGAAAAGCTGAGTAAGTGTTTGAATATTGTAGGTGTTTGATGAGAATGAACAGGTGTAAACAGATGCCGTAGATGAAGGCAGAGAAATATTTTAGATGTCTCAGGTGTAAGCGAGAACTGGGACAGGTGTGAGTGTCGCAGGTGTTAAGAGAATAAGAATTAGGTGTGTGTGATACAGAGGAGACAACGAAATAATATATAGATGCTGCAGGTGTGAGTGCCAAGCAGATGCGAGAGCTGCAGGTAAAGGTGTAGGACTGAGCAGGTGTGAGTGCCGTAGGTGTGAGAGGAAATAAAATAAATGTGAAAGACGTGACAAAGAATGTAGATGCGGCAGGTGTGAGCGAGGACCAAGTAGATGTGAGAGCCGCAGAAGGAGGTGTGAGGATGAGCAGGTGAGAGCGAGGACTGAGCGAGGTGTGAGAAGCAGCAGAGGAGGGTGGTCGCAGTCCCCTGGCCTGGCCTCACTCCTGCAGGTGAGAACTAAGTGAAGCGGGGCGGGGCGGTGGTCTATATAGGGTACGTGAGTGCAGGGAGGGCAGGTAACCCACAGTAAACACGGGGAGCTGTGGTGTGAGAGGAGATGGATGGGTTGGGGAGAGGGGTAAGGGGTGGGAGGGAAAGAAGGTAAGGAGGGGGGCAGAGGGAGGGAGGAATGGTAAGGGGTGTGCGGGAAAAAGGGTAAGAAGGGGGCAAGGTGAGGAAGGAGGGGAAAGAGAGGGGTAAAGGGATGAAGGGAAAAGAGAGGGTGAGCAAAGGATGCTGGTGAGAGAAGAAGAGAGAGAAGGTAGAGAAAGAGGACTGGAGGAGA
Source organism: Coenobita brevimanus (assembly GCF_032717465.1). Lineage (NCBI taxonomy): Eukaryota > Metazoa > Arthropoda > Malacostraca > Decapoda > Coenobitidae > Coenobita > Coenobita brevimanus. Next base: position 57,541,198 of record NC_137046.1, on the reverse strand, counting down.
GAGGGTGAGGGGAAAAAAAGGAATGAGGAGAAAATGATTGGTGTGAGGGGTGGGTAGGAGAGAGGGGAGGGGAGAGGAGGGTGTCAAGGAGAGATAAGAAAGGGAGGTGATAAAGGTGGGGATGGGAGGAAAGAGAAGAAGAAGGGGAGAAGAATAAGGGGGTTTGGGGGTTTGGGGAGGGAAAGGAAGGGGTTTGGGGTGTATTAGAGTAAGGGCATGAGGAAAGGGGAGTTGGAGGCGAGGGTGTGAGGGAAAAAATGAGGGGAAGGTGATTGGGGATATGAAGGAAGAGTGGGAGGTGTGGGGGGGAAGGGCAGGGGGATGAGTGGGAAAGGAGAGGGGATAGAGGGGGAAATGGAGGGAGGTGAGGCAAAGGGGGGGAGGGAGATAGGTTAGAGAAAGAATATGGGGGGATGTTAGGGAAGCATTAAAGGGGGAGGGAGGAAGAAGAGAGGGAGTGAGGAAAGAGGGACTAGAATGAAGGATGTGAAGGAAGGGGCTAGCAAAAAAGAATGGGAGTGATGGGGAATAGGGGATAGTAAGGGAGAAGAAAGGGAGGGAGGGAGGGGTTTAAGAGTGGGGTATGGGAGGAATAAAAGGGAATGGAGGGAGGTTGTTGGGGTAAGAAGAGAAGGAGGTGTAAAAAGGTTGGGGGGGGGAGGAAAAACTGGGAGAGGGGAGTGGAGATAGAAAAAGAGTGGAAGGAGGAGGGAGAGACTGGGGTGAGGAGAAATAGAAGAGAAAGAGAAGGGAGGGAGTGCAGAGGAAAAACATGAGATAAAGAAGAAGTGAGGAAGGGAGAAATGGAGAGAGAGAGAGAGAGAGAGAGAGAGAGAGAGAGCAAAAAAGAGATTTATTAGGCGTAAATTCGGTAAGGGAAAAGGTCAAAATTAGTTTACAAAAATAAATGTGTGAAGAAACGCAGGTGATGAAAGAGAGAGAGAGAGAGAGAGAGAGAGAGAGAGAGAGAGAGAGAGAGAGAGGTGACGATTTTCTTAAACTTCAGAACTCCCTTTCGTAGTGAAGAGGTTACCGAAGCCTACACCTATCCCCTCTGGTTCAAAGCTCTCTTCTAAGCTTGATAAAATCGTCTGGAGATTGCAAGAATTTATATCATCGTCATCGTACTGAAGGGATTGAGTGAGGATATGAGGAAAGTGGAGGGATAGATAGCACGAGATGGGAGAGAGGAAGGACTGGGAGAGGAGGAGGAAAGAGGAGAGGGGCAAGGAGAGTGGGATGGAGAAGGGTCAAGTGGAAGCAAAATAGGGGTTGGGGGGAATGGGGAGAGAGAAGGGAGAGGGAGAGAAGAGGATGGAAGAGTAGGGGTGAGATGAGAAGGAAAGAAAGGGGAGAGTCGGATGCAGGAAGAGGGAAGGAGGGGAGAGAAATGGGGAAGGGGATGATAGGTGAGAAGGGTACAAGGAGAGGGGAAGAGAAGGGAGAGGGAAACGGGAAAGGGAGGATGAGGGGTGAGCAGGGTAGAAGGAAAGGGGGAGGGTGGGGAGAGTGGGAGTCTGGGGAGAAGATAAGAGAGGGGAGAAGGGGGGTTGCTGGTGGGGGAGAAAATTAAGATATGATGGGAGAGAGTGAGGGAGGGGGCATGAGGATAGGGGAGAATGAGAGGATAAGGGAATAATGGATTTAAAGTAAGAGGAGAGACTGAGGAAGGGGAGAAGAGGAAAGGGGAGAATGAGGGGGTGAGGGTAGAGGGGGCAGGTAGGGGAGAAGGGAAATTAAGATATGTAGGGAGAGAGTGAGGGGGGGTGAGGGGAGGAGAGGTAGTAGGGCCAGTTTAATTAAGGTGTTTTTTCCCAATCACGTCAGCGTGGCTATGAATCACAGGTAATTGGGTCATTTGGGGGGTTGATTGTTGGATGATTGGCTGTCTAATTGGTTGCCTCTCTGTCCACCCAGTCTGTACTAACTTCGTCTCTGATAGGCCTGTAGTCTTTTCACCTTACCTTGCCCAGATTTTTGTCATATATACTTTATTTTTTTTCCTGGTAGGCCTGTGTGTGCTTATGTTTTTTTTCCCACCCTATTTTGGCTCAGATGTTCATTTTCCAGTTTGTTTTACGTAGTTCAATATATATTATATATATATACGGTATATATTACTCTTATACATCCTTTCCATAGCAATTTTTGGAGACTAGTATCATATTCTTTTTTCTTTTTCTTTTTTTTTACAGCTCGGCATTTAAGATGGAAAGGTGGCAGTTTTAGCCAAAGTCAAAGCGAAGAGAGTACAGTGCAAAATTTTCCTACCACTGTTATACACGTAGGGACTGCGGGAACGGGCTGTTAAACGTATGTCCAGAGTCAAACATAAAATAAAGATGTCCACAATAAATCACTTCTTACCGAGACACCATGAACCTCTAAAGACGTCAGATATCTATAGCCAGACACCATCAACAAACAAATCACCTCAGTCCCCCTGTCCTTCGCATTCAGTCAACCATCTCTTCAGCTTACAATTCCCTCCAGTCTACAACACTTTCGTTCATGTACCTCCCCACCCCATCCCTCGACATCATCCTTGATCTCCTCCTACCCCTTTCCCCCTGCACCTCACTACGAAATGTGGCCCGCCTGACCCTGAGGAGCGGCCCGCCACAGACTTCAGCAAAATAAATACAGTTAATAAAGCGTCACATAAGAAGGCAACATACATGACTTAGCGGGTCAGCATGGGTTAGCTATCGGAATGTCACTACTATTGCTGTTATATTACTGTTAGAAATAAGGTTCTTTGAAGATCTAACAGGCAAAATATTACCACTGTTATAACAACAAAAGAATCGTGCTGCCCGTGAACATAAGGATTTAAAATCAAGTGGCCTGCTGTAGAAAAAAATTAAACGCCCTCATCGTAAGAGGTTTTTATGCTTCATTCTGTTAAACTGCTTGTGTTTGCTTCCTTTTTCCCCACCTATACACCCGAACTAAGAAAGCGGAATTAAAATAACTTTCGTTGTAAGAGGCAACTTTAGCACGTCTTTAAGCCCATTGGGTCCTTTTTCTGCGTCAAAACGCATATTATGTTTTCCGAAATTGTATTATTTAGGGTAAATCATTTTTCCCCGTTAAAAAAAAAAGTGCAAACTTTCCGTCCAATTTGCGCCAGATTAGGTAGCGAGGCTTCCGGTGTTATTAATATGGCGTGGTTGATTTTCACCTGAATATTGCAAAAAGCAAGGTCAAAATGACAAGTTCGAGTTTACTAATATATATATATATATATATATATATATATATATATATATATATATGGACACTAATTATAACTTCTTATTGTTTCTCTTATTATCTGTTCTTACTGAAGTAGTTGTTAATATTATTCTTGATCTCATTTTGCTTTTCTTTTACATCAGCCTCAACCGAACATCTTTACCAAGACGACTATACCAGTTCCAGCACACTGGCACCCGAATACCACAAAATACCAACACCACTGCGATTACGTTACTCCAGCATAATCCCCATCCCTGCGCTGACTTTTTTTCATGATATCCTTGCTTCTGCCCCATATTTTCATCAGCCAAAAAGAGTGCCCCCTTGAGGATGGACCTAAGGAAGGCTGTAGCTATTCTCTGTCTATTTGTTTTTGTACTGTGTGCAGTATTATGTATGTCTAATGACGATATGAATTATTATTATTATTATTATTATTATTATTATTATTATTATTGTTATTATTATTATTATTATTATTAGTATTATTATTATTAATACTACTACTACTACTACTACTACCTCTACTACCATTCCCTCATGTATAAAGAATCTCACCTGAATTAAATAAAAGCTCTTGATGGAAAGAAGGAAATACTGAAAAATGAGCTACCATCACCATTACCACTGCCAGTATTTTTATCACTAATACCAACAACAGAAGCCTCGAGGTGAAGGGGTAAATCATTTGTTTTCGTTTCAAAGACATAGTACTTCTTGGGGTGGGACGGTGGGTGACAGGGTACGAGAGAGAGAGAGAGAGAGAGAGAGAGAGAGAGAGAGAGAGAAGTAGAAAACAAGGAGGGAAAAAGTATTAGGAAAGTAAGTAAGGAAGAAGAAAAGTTGCAAGAGAGGAAGAAGTGGTGATGGAAGGTGAGGAGAAGGAGGAAGAGGAGAAGGAGAAGGAGAAGGAGGAGGAGGAGGAGGAGGAAGAGGAGGAGAAGGAGGAATAAGCAAAGGAGGAGAGAACGCAGGACAAGGAAGAAAAGTGGGGAATGAATAAGAGGAAGAAGAGGCAAAAGAGGAAGAGGTGAAGGATGAAGGATGAAATGACATGAGCATCATCTCTCACTCGGATGTCGAGAGGAAGAAGTTGAGGTGAGGGGAAATGAAGTCTGGATAGAGCAGGATACGAGGGGGTGGGGGATAAGGGGGGAAAGGGGGAGAGGAGGGGAGAGAAGAGAGGAGAAAACGAGGTGGGGAGATAGGAAGGGGAAGGGAGGGGAGGAAGGAGTAAAGAGTGGGGAGTGGGACGATAGGCAAGGGGGTGATTTCAATTTATTTTCATCTGGCGGAACTGGGTCACTTCCATAAATTGAATATTGAGTCGTGCTTATGTGGAATTCAATAAGCCTAGATTGTGAGGTAGGAATGAGTCTCATTGGTTACTAGTCAAATACTTCCTCCAGTCTGATTACATTTGGTCACCACCTGAGCTGAAAAGGGTTAGGGATTTTTGAGTGGTTAGGGTAGGCTATAAACGTCGTAGGAGGGTAGGGAGGAATGGGTAAGGAGAAAATAGGGAAGAGGAAAGAGGAAGATGTGAGGTAAAGAAGAGGGTAGGAATGGGTAAGAAGAGAGAGGAGAGGAGAGAAGAGGAAGACAAGAGGTGAAAGGAGGGTAGAAATAGGTGGAGAGAAATGAGGAGGAGAGGAGGGAATGAGGAAGATAGGAGGTAAAGACAGGAAATAATTGGTGATACTGGAGGGGTTAGGCGAGGGAAAGAAAATGATTAGAAAGAAAGTAGAAGAGAGGAGAGGGGAGGGAATAGGTGAAGGGAAGGGGAGGAGAGGGGAGGGTATAAGTGAGGGGAAGGAAAGAGAGGGAAAATAGAGTGAGGGGAAATGAGGTTTGGATGGTTGGAAACAAGTTGGGTTGGGGAAGGGCAGGTATGAGATGGAAAGGGATAGAGAGGGGAGAAGAGAGGATAAGAGGGCAGACACACACACACACACACACACACACACACACACACACACACACACACACACACACACACACCTATTACCGTACTGAATGGCTTAAGTTCCTCTCTATATCCATCCTTACGCTATCTATTTAGTATAAAAAAAATAACAGCAAACAGTTATACTCTTTCCATCTTGACCTCGTCCAAATTTTCGGCCTTTTGTGGTTTATTTCACGTGGCTCAGTGACAGAAAAAGGCATTGCTCAGCTCTACATCCTTTCCATGGGCACTTCTTCGTGACTAGCACTGTATTGCTGTGTTAATCTACTCTTACAGCTCATCATTCAAGATGGAGAGATGTAAATTTTAGTAGGCTAAGGTAAGTGAAAGGAGTACATGATGCTTGCGAATTACAGACCATATTAAATTGAAACTAGCACAGAAAGCCTATAAATTTAGACCAAGTTTAAATGAAAGGAGTAAATAAATCCAATGAATTTAGACAATATTAAGATGAACAGAGTATAGGCTGTAAATTTTAGGCCCAGTTAAAGTGAAAAGAGTTTATATAGAGCCTGTAAAATCTCGACCAAGTTAATGTGAAAAGAGTATAGGTTGGATCGCGTGGAGGGTCGTTAATCTTAAGGGGATCTCGGCCTTAATGACCCTTAAGGTAATCGATAAGCTCTGTTTTACGTAAGCTTAAGTCTGCCCTACTCTTCCTTCCCTACCTTCACCATCTCACCCCTATCTGACCTTCTCTCTCTCTCTCTCTCTCTCTCTCTCTCTCTCTCTCTCTCTCTCTCTCTCTCTCTCTCCTTAATCTTGTATCCCTCTCTTTTTCTCTTCTTCTCTTTCCTTCCTCTCTTTCCATCCCCATTCTTTGATCATCCTCTCTCCTCACTCTCCTCTCTCTTTTTCTCTCATCAATCTCCAATCCTTACTCTCTATCTTGCCTTATCTTTTCCCGTTTCCTTCCCCATTCACATTTCCTGTTCTTCCCTCCCATTTTCTCTCATTTCCTTCTCTCTTCTCTACCACCATCACCCTTTACCATCCCCTCTTTCTTTTTCCTCAGTTTCGCCTACAGAGTGTCTTATCCCTTCCACTCCCTCTTTCCTTCTCAGTCTCCCCTCCTTTTTCATACTTCCTCTTTCCCCATCACCTTCCCTTCTTCCCCATCCATCCCCGTACCTGCCTCAATTCCTTCCCCATCCCTCTTCCTTTTTCTGTCCTCCTCTCTCTCCTTTCCTTCTTACTCACCTCCCCTTCCTCAACCCAATTTCCTGCCCGTTATCCTTCCCCATTCCCCCTCCCTTTCGTTTCCTTTCCTCCCTGTCCTTCCTTTCGCCTCTCCACTCCCTCCCTTCTTCCCCTCCCCTCCCCTCTCTCTTATTGACAACCATACTAGACAGTCCACAGACGTGGGAAAATTGTCAGTCCATTTATAGTATAGAACATATATATATATATATATATATATATATATATATATATATATATATGTGTGTGTGTGTGTGTGTGTGTGTGTGTGTGTGTGTGTATACAGAGAGAGAGAGAGAGAGAGAGAGAGAGAGAGAGAGACTCGTAGATAGATAGATTTCCTAGGCCGGTAGAAATTATAGATAGGTATATGGGTACGTAGATAGGTAGGTGAAGTCAGGAAGAGGCATATGGGAATGAAGACATATTACATACGGGGACAGATAGACAGAAAAACGACAGACATAGTTACACCCTGGTGGATAGATCAGTGGACAGAGCAACAGATAATCGGACAGACAAACAGGCAGATATTCCCAACTTACATTCCCCTTCCTGCCCCCTCCCCCAGTCTCCCCCTCACCTCCAGGTAACTTTCACACATTATATACGGTACCCAATCAAGCCTGTTCGGTATTAGTTCACGAGTTCGAATGTGAGGAGATTAGGGCTGTGATTAACCCCCTCATGATCGCCTCAGCTCTTGCAGTTTATTTTATGGTTTATTTTGAGGAGCTACACCAGACGATTTTATTTAGTTGGGGTGAGCCGTAGGAACCTGATGATGCTTTTTCTTTTAGTTTATTCTTGGTATTTTCAGACGATTTTATTCAGCTTAGGATAGATTTTTGCAACTCGGGGGTTAGATGTAGCCTTCTTTAACCTCTTCACTACGAGAGGTTTTTCCAGAGTTGAATGAAATCGTCGGCAGAATATATTACTAAAGATGTCCTCTGTCCGAAGAAGCTAACGTTTCCCCTTTTATTTTCAGGTTAGTACAAGACCATTATATTGAAAGTAGAAATGTACTCTTGTGCTATTTACTTTCCTTTCGTTTCCTTTCATTTCCTCTCCTTTCTTTTCCTTTCTCTTCGTTCCATATTTTCTTCTTTCTCTTCATTCCTTTTCTTTCCTCTCGTTTCCTTTCTCTTCATTCCATATATATCCTTTTCTTTCCTTTTCTTTTCTTGCCTCTCATCGACTCCTTTCATTTTCTTTCTTCTAATCAAATTTCTCATCCTATGTTACTCTTTATTCTCCATTCCTTCCCTTTCATTCCCTTTCGCTTCCACTTTCCTTCTTTCCCATCTTTCCATCATCCAGCTTTCGTGTCCAGTTTGTCAAGTCCATTTCCTGAATCAGACAAGTTGATTTAACATTCATTTAATTTTTTTCATCTCTTTCCTTTTCTTTCTTTTTATTTCCATTCCTTTCCTTTTCTTTCCTTACATCCAACTCTTTCCTTTCCCTTCTTTCTTTTTTTCGTCCATTTCCTTTCTCGTCCCATCATATCATTATTCCTTTCTTTCTAGCTGTCAAATCCTTTTCTTGGATTATGTAACTGCTTCAGCATTAAATCTTCTCAGTTCCATTTCTTTCCTTTCCTCACCTTTCCCTTCCCTTCCCTTCTCTTCTCTTCCTTTCCTTTCCTTTTCATTCCTCTCTCCTTTCCTTATTTCCTACTATTTCCCTTGCCCTCACATCCTTTTATTTCCTCCCATTTCTCACCTGAAGATTTATTTCACGTCATATTCATCCCTCCTCTTCTCTTTCATTCCTCCCCATCCCTCATTCTCCCTCATCTCTTTCTCCCCTCTATTCCTCCCCACCATAACTCAAGGCCCAGGGAGCATAAGGAACACTGCTAAGCCTCACCACAGCCCTGAACGAGACCCACATGGACAGTGGCGTCACCAGGGGTCAGATTTTGGGGGGGCTGTGGCCCTGGTGTAGGTAGAAGGGGGGGGCGAGCGAAGCGAGCCTATGCAGCTGGGGGGTACGGGGGGGCGCTGTAAGCCCCCCCTCCCGAAAATTTTTCGGAAATTGAGCAGTTTTAGGGGAATTTTCGAGGCCTACAGATGAAGAAAAAGTAAAATAAGGTCTAACAGGCTATTTATAAGAAACTTATAGGACACATGAATACTGATGGGCCTAATACTAGGTATCAGTAAACCTTATGATATAATGTGTACAAGGTACTTGTATAAAGCTTTTTTGCAGATAAGTTTTTCTTAAAGTGCTAGTATTATGTGGTATCATAACGGTTTCTTAGTCTTACCATATTAAATTTGATAATTCAAAGAAGCTCAATGTATATAGATATAACTGCCAAGATTTATCTTCCATTACCGGTACTGATAGGAAAATAAAGCCATTCACTTTCCCACTCTGTACGTTTAGGACAATATATTTGCAACACTGAGAAATAGCCTAGGCCTAGCCAATTTAAAAATAAATCAATTAAAAAAATCCTGGCCTAAGCTTCATAAAATGACTACTGAAAAAGTTTGATATAGGGCTACTTACACGTCTGAATGGGTTCAGCTTTGGGGTTATCTGGGGTTGCTTCTGGCACCTCATTCCCAATAACAGCCACTTTTTCTTGGCACTCATCTGAGTCATCTTTGGAGGTGCGGGTGCGAAAGAATTTCCTTATGTCACCCTGTCCCTGAGGATTTTTAGATGACCTTTTCATCACCTGATGGCTGATATCAGCAAATGTATTATTGTAGAATAGCCTATAAAAGGGAAATGACATTCAGTTCTGACAGTCGAGTGTCCACTGAACCAACTAAGTACTGCTGACTCTTTGTATAGAGTATAGGCTAGATCTCATATCTGTAAAAACAAAAATGAACAGGTAAAGTGAGGTGGCTAGCAATATACCGGAACGTAGTAACGTCTATACAGCCACTGAAACCAATACATTCAAATAAAGCAGAAAACAACACAGGATTTAGCCACAGTTCACAGACACTTCTCAATGTAAACAAACATTCCGAGTTCCGATACTCTGAACATTCGAATTTGTGAAAAATTGCATAGATCAGATATTTTAGACTGCATAATCCAATTTTAAAGCTCCGTGATTAATCTATACCATATTATATATTGTAAATATATAATAAGTTTGATAAATTTAATACAATCTTGCATTCTTTGTGCAATAAATATATTTCAAAGAAAACCAAGCTTGGAAAATGTATATGGGAGTCTAATATATTATAACTATTATGATTTGAGTCATAGGTTTACGTAAATTGTGAATAACTTATCACATTATATAGCTATAAATAATATTGTATTAAACTAATATGGATGCACGAATAAAAGTGGATTGGCGGTAGGGGGTTGGGGGAAAGCTAGGTGGGCCAATGCCGAGCTGCAAGCATACTATGTAAGCTGGTGATTTTTTATTATTATTATTTTGGGGGGGCTGCAATTTTTGGGGGGCTGAGTCCTTGATTTGGGGGGGCTAAGCCTCCCCTAGCCCCCCCCTGGTGACGCCACCGCACATGGAGCACATGGGGCTGCGGTCTATGCTCATGTTCCTGTGGTTGTATTTTATTTATTCTAACCTGGCCTAAAATTGCCGCCTCTCCATCTTGAATGTTGAGGCGCGAAGGGAGATTAACACTAGGATATGATGATAGTCACGAAGAAGTGCTATTATGAAGAATGGAGTATATGGGGCAGCGATTTGTGCTAAGGCTGTTGTGGTGACAGAGTTGCATCACACCAAACATCAACCCTTGCGTATTGTTTACTACTCTAACTTACACCAAAATTGACATCCCTCCATCTAGAATGCTTAGGTATAACAGGAGACGAACACAAGAATGGCAGTCACGATGAAGTGCTGTTAAAAGAATGTATATATAAACGTAGCCTTGTCTTGTTCTGCCACTGACCAATACGTGAAAGAAGCTGCAAAATAACAAAATTCGAGACCAGTTTAACGTGAAATGACTACAGTATTTCGGGTTAGTGTTCTGTGTAATGGTGGGTAATTGTGAGTGTTATGGGTTATTGTTTGTCTATGTCTTTCTCTATGCCTGTGTTTGTGTTTGTGTGTCTGTCTGTGTGTATCTCCGGTTCTCCCATTATTTGTGTGTCTTTCTGTGCGTGTGTGTGTGTGTGTGTGTGTGTGTGTGTGTGTGTGTGTGTGTGTGTGTGTGTGTGTGTGTATTTCTGCATTTCCGTGTGCATGTATGTCTGTTTCTCTTTCTGCCCGTGTCTTTCAGTATTCATGTGTTCAAGCCTGTCTGTTTGCGTGCCTGTCTGTTGTTTCTCTCTCTTTTCTGACCGTAATTTTTGAAAGCGTTGACCTAGAAACCACGTTATTTACTTATTTATTTATTTATCTATATCTATTTAGCCAGGGAAGAGCGTTCACTAACACTACTTGGTCGGAATCCATGAAGTGGCCGGAGGGTTTTCTGTCATGCGAAATTTACCAGGAACATGTGCTTTCCTGTGGCGTAAATGATCTGAATGATGGTAGCTTGGCCAACACCCTGATGAGAGGTTAATAAAAGACTGGCTATTAAAGATGCTATTCTCTCTCTCTCTCTCTCTCTCTCTCTCTCTCTCTCTCTCTCTCTCTCTTACACACACACAAACAGCTGGCACACTCACTCACCCTCATCACTCACACTCACGCTGGTATCTGCGACTCGCCAAGTCTATCATTTTTCTACTGAGAGTCCACGAAAGATGTCATATATATATATATATATATATATATATATATATATATATATATATATATATATATATATATATATATATATATATATATATATATATATATGTAGTATATATGAAAGAGCCACGATGTTTGTTTGTCTTTCGATCACTCCCAAACCAAGGGCCAGAGACCCCCGACCCGTATATATGCTGAATCTGGGTGACCCAAGGATGGTTTTCGGGGCGTCAAAATTCAGATCTAGGTCATCTGAGGTCACCGGTAGAGTATTTGCCTTTTTTCTTGGCCCGGGCAACGCCAGGTACCCCTGCAGCCCAATCATTGGCATGGAGAATCACATGACCCCCAGTTCGGACATTGGCTATGTGAGGTTGACCTCCGAGGTCATTTGAGGTCACCGGTAATAGCAAACAAGTGCTCACAAATACTATGCGCTAATCTGCGAAAGCTGAAATAAAGTTCCAGGACCTCTAATAATCCCTCTTCAGAAGCATAAGAGGTACATGGGCTTTCTGCGGCAGAAAGAGAGATTGAACCAGAACAAACAGGATTAGTGTGTTCGCCTTTTTGGCCTGGAAACGCCGGGTACCACTGCTAATATAGATAGATAGATAGATAGACAGATAGATAGAATATAGATAGACAGATAGATTGTCAGACAGATAGATAAATAGACAGATAGATATAATAGATAGATAGATATAGATATAGATATAGATATATAAATATGAGACCTCTGTCACATTTCATCCCCAACACTTTCCCTCATGTGACGTACTCATCCATAGTACTCTGCCATGTCCTTTCCGGTCATCTTCTACTCCTGCTACTTACAAAACACCCTCATTAACAATCACTCTAATACTGACTCACACTAACACTCACACAAGCACACTCTTATTGGTACTCACACTCACTGATATCAATAACCACACTAACACTAGCACTAACACCCACACTAACTCCTACTATCACACACTAATAACAACTCTCACACTCGACACTCACACTAACACACACACATGGTCATTTACCCTGACGCCTGACAGTCACTTGAACCCTCTCACACTCACTTACTCACTCTCACTCTCTCACACTGCCATTATCTCGCGTAAACAAGCACATCGTAGCCAATTCTCTCCCTCCCTTCCTCCCTCCCCCCCTCTCTCTCTCTCTCTCTCTCTCTCTCTCAGGCTCAATGCAATCGTCCACCGGTAGTTGTGAATTTAGTCTAGCTTTCCTCCTCGGGGTGAAGGGGCTGAGGAAGACCTAAAAATCCCATTAAGTAAGAAGGAAGTTATTGAGCTGAGTAAAATCGTCTGTAGTAGTAACAGTAGTAGTAGTAGTAGTAGTAATAGTAGTAGTAGTGGTAGTAGCAGAATTCTCCCTTCTCCTGCAGCCCACCATCCTTCTTTTTGGGGTGGATAGGGAGGCAACTGAGGGGCCTTTGTATAACCAGGCAGCTCCACCACCCAGCCATATCGGTGCCACCACGTGAAGGCGTCCCTCTCCCACACCATCTAATAAAATCGTCCGTAGATAGCCAGAATGAATAAATAAATAAGTAAATAAATAACAGACGGTCTCCTGCTGAAAAGTTTAAAAAATGGTATTACTGAGAAACTTGCCATAAATACCAGGGGAGGTGGTTTGTGCTGGTGTTATTAATACCAGCTGTCTGACCCACACCATCCTCCTTACTCTCTCTCTCTCTCTCTCTCTCTCTCTCTCTCTCCCATTACACTTTATAGCGGCTTGTCGACCTGCACACCTCCCCCCCATCTCCTCCCCTTTCCTCTACCTCTCCCATCTCTCTCTCTCTCTCTCTCTCTCTCTCTCTCTCTCTCTCTCTCTCTCTCTCTCTCTCTCTCTCTCTCTCTCTCTCTCTCTCTCTCTCTCTCTCTCTCTCTCTCTCTCTCTCTCTCTCGTTAAGGCCAACAGACCACTGCATTTATCTTGCTTAATTATATTCTGTTCTCTCCATCTCCTTCACCATTGTCTACCCTTGTTTTTGTCTCCTCCCTCCTTCTCTTCTTCTCCTCCCTCCTCTTCCCTCTCCTCCCTTCTCTTCCCCCCATTCCTCTTCCTCCTCTACCCCCTTGGTTTCTCATACCTCCTTTCTCTCCTCAATCTCCTTCTCCCATTTCTTACATCTTTTCTTCTCTCCCTCCCTCTCCCTCCTCTCCTTTCCTTTTCCCTCCTTCTCCCTCCCTTTCTTTCGTTTCCCCTTTCCTCCACTTCTCCCTTCTCCTCTTTCCTCTTGCCTTTCTCTTTCCTTTCCTCTTTTTCTTCCTCCTTCTCCCTCCTTTTGTCTTCTTTTCCCTTTCATCTGAGTCTCTACTCCTCTCTCTCCCTTCTCTATCCTCGTCCTGTCTCTCCCTCTCCCTTCTCTATCCTTCTTCTGTCTCTCCCTCTCCCTTCTCTGCTCCCTTTCCCTTTCCTCTCCTTCTCCCTCGTCTTCTCTTCTTTCCCCCCTCTGCTTCTACCTTCGTCAGTCCTCTCTATCCCTTCTCTACTCTCCATCTCTCCCCTCTTCTCCCTCATATCTTCTCTTCCCACTCATTCTCCCTCCTCTTCTCTCCTTTTCCCCTCTCCCCAGCTTCTTCATTCTCGATTCTTCTCCCTCCCATCTGTTTCCCTCCATTTCTCCTTCCCTCCCCCCCCCCGTTCCTCCCCTCCTTCACGCCCCGCCACACACCCTATTCTTCACCGTCATGCCAGGTCCTCCCCTGTCTCCTCAAAATGCCCCACTCCTCCCCACAAAATGCTCCCCTCCTCCCCTCCCAGCTATACTCCTTTCTCTCGCTTCCCATGATGCCCTCTCCCTTCCCTTTCACTCCTCCCCACTCACTAAATGTATCGCTACTTTTTCCCTCAGTATGTCCCTCTCACCTCCTCTCTCACCCCACTCGCTCCTCTCACCCCACTCACTTCTCTCACCCCACTCACTTCTCTCACCCCACTCACTTCTTTCACCCCAATCACTTCTTTCACCCCAGTCTCCCCTACATACCTCACATACCCTTACCTCAGTCACCTCCCCTCACCTCAAGAGCCTTCTCACCCCACCACCACTCACATCACTCACTCCACTCACCTCTCTCTCCCTACTTACCTCTCACCCCATCACCCCTCTCCCCATTCACCCCACTCACCACCTCACCCCACTCACCCCTCTCTCTGATCTTCCCCCGCCGTAACTCAGCCAAATTTATCGCCTCTCCGACTGACCCACCCCGAGTGACACACAGCCTCACCCAGCAAAATTAAATAAATAAATAAACAAATAAATAAATTCATACATACATACATACACACATACATTAAAAAAAAAAAAACTCACCTTGGATTTAACATGGATATAATTTTTACGCCATTCAGCTTTTTAAATTTTTCATTTTTGTACCGATTTCTTCAGTCCCTCAGTTATGAATTTGTGTACCTATGGTGTTAGGAAGGAAAATATATATCTTGAGTGGTGAGTAGAAGCAGTGTTTTTTAGTCTCAAGATCAGGATGTTTTTTCTGTTTTCTGTTTGGTTTCATCACACGATTTTGTTAACTTAAAAACAGACCTTTCTTGTGACAGGGAAAGAGCACCAGGAGGCTACTATGTATGATACGTTTGGTGTGTGTGTGTGTGTGTGTGTGTGTGTGTGTGTGTGTGTGTGTGTGTGTAATCTGACAAAGACCTCTGACCATTTTCCACTCAGTTGAGAGTCAAGTGTAGTCGTATTGGAGGACCGATTTGACTAGTAACTATGGGTCCTTTAATTTCATGCAATCAGGACTTTGTATTCAAGTTGTGGAAGTGGCCCAGTTCCTTCAGATGAAAATAATATGACTGGACTGGCACAAACACTACCATTAACAACAGCTTTAACAA